>NW_027528362.1:13880741-13882147 GCF_008692635.1 Crocuta crocuta
GCGCTCCGCTCGGTGCCGCCGCGTACGCAGGGCCTCCTCGGAGCCAGGCCGACTCGGAGGTTAAAGCTCCACTTCACAGCCCCCATTGATATGAGATACGGGTTTGACATCTGTTTGCCAGAGTGTTTTGCACTTAGCCTAACACCCACTATTAAGTGACAGAATCGTGGCAGCCTGTCAAAGCCGGCTGACTGGCAGCTGCGTCGCTTTCAAACCCATTCAAATATTTGCAGGTTTGGAAGCTTTATGCAGTGTTGTACCCAATCTTTCAGTGATTTAACATGTAAAATATAAGTCAAAGTTTTAAATCTGGATTCCAAAATGTTTCCATTTTCCATACAAAAGGAAAGCGCTTTCAGGGTGTCTGCTGGAATCGGTCCAACCGCAGCGCGCCTTCTCGCTTCCCGCCACGAGATTCCTGCGTAAACCCGCTTTCAAAAAAACCGTCAAGGGCCACACTCTCCTCCTGTTGTCACCAACATCTCAGGTGACAAAACTAAACTGCCTTAAACTCCAAGGGAACGCAGTTCCTCAAACGTAGATTTCACAAAGATAATAATAATACTAAGTCCCAAGGCGAGGGACCTCCCTGCTGTATTTTGCCTTTGACAGAGCGGCTGCCTTCCGGGGACAGCGGATGCGAGGAGGGCCCAGCCGCGGGCGGCCCCCCCACTTCCAGAACACTCTCCCTGCACTTCTGGGGAGCATAGTCCGGGTCAGAAATAATGTGCAACTGACATGGTGTTTCCCCAGATTAAAGTCCACTGAGTAAAAGTCATGTGGGGTTTTTTGTCTCCACAACTGAAGCAGACAGACAAGGGCCTCCTGAAAATTGCAGCTGCAGGCGGTGAAAACGACAGTATCACGCACGTGTCCAAGATGCGCGGATGCCGCACAGCCCGGGCCCCGAGGGCCCAGCGGCCGCCCAGCGCGCTGCACCGCTACTTCTTTACTTTAAAAAAAAAAAAAAAAAAGTAAATAGCTTTCCTTCTGGTGGGAGGGGCTCACATGTCCTTGGGGCAGAATGTGGGGTCGTCAGCTGCAGAAAGAGGCTCTTAACACGTTTCCAGAGAGCTTCAGAGGGTGCTGGATCTAAGTCCCAAGTGCTGACATCTTTACACCGTCGAAGAGGAAGAGAAGGAGAAGAGAAGAGAGGCGGAAAGGGAGGCTGTAGGAGACCCACAGCCGGAGGACAGAGAAGGGAGGCCCAAGGCGGGCGTGGCTGCGGTGGGGACGGACACGTGGCCCCGGGCGCCTCCTCTGCCGCGGGCTTGGGCGCCCCAGGGTGGGCCGGGGGCTGTGCCCGCAGAGGCCCCCCCGCCAGCCGGAGCCGAAATGCCAGGCCACCCGGCCGCGGCCACTTTTCACCCGGAGAGTTTTGTGTCCACGACACTAATCCTCAGGCG
>NW_027528362.1:13882166-13882380 GCF_008692635.1 Crocuta crocuta
CCAACTGCTCAATTCTATTCACTGTCGAGCAGGAACAAAAAAGTGGCTATTTATTAGAATACTTGTTTGGTATTGTTCGGCGCCACACAAAAGGCGCTTCATTATGTGCAGGGAACCCCCTTTTTCCAGAGAGAAACAATAACTTGAAATTGTCTTTAAAGTCTTCCCTATCAATAATAAATTCCATTTTCTTGTCTCTCTCCCCTGCAGCGCG
>NW_027528362.1:13882556-13884009 GCF_008692635.1 Crocuta crocuta
GTCTGGGTCCCGCCCGCCAGGGGAAGGCGCCCCAAAGTGGGGTCCGGGGCGCCCCGATGCCCCGCCTGCTGAGCGCGTCACCCCTCCTCCTGCGAAATCGCACCCGCTCGGCCTCTTTGGTCCCGCACCGCGCGCCTCAGTCCCGGAGCGCACAGCCCGGAGCCTCCCCGCGCGGGCCGCCCGGGGAGAGGGAGGGTAGCCAAGTGTCAGAGGTGAAATGGATTCTCGGCTGTGGCCGGTGCTTGAGTGGACGGACCGGGAGGGGCCGGCCTGGCAGCCATCGACCCGGGACCGAACGGGGCTGGCCGCCTAGGCCCGTGAGAAACAGGTGTTTGAACACGATAGCAGCCGCCAGTCAATTAACCCATTAACACCCCGCTTTACTGCATTGATTTCCGAGAGCGCAGAGGGGCCTGCGACCTGGAAGCCCCGTGGTGAAGGGCGGGGGCGCGGGGTGGACGCCGCCTCAGCAGCTGCCCGGGCTGCTGGGTCGGAGTTTGCCCTTCCGCTGGAGTTGGGGAGGGAGGGGCCCTGCTCTGTTCTACCCCAGAACCAGGATCTTGTTAACCCAGGCCCCGTGCCCTGCAGGGCCTAAGGGGACCGGCAGAAGTGTCCCGCCCAGGCCAGTGTCATGCACGTGCCCAGGTGTGGCTGAGCACCAAAGGTTAAGGCCAGGGTCCACGTGGAAAGGAATTCCGCCCCCACCCCACCTCCTCTGTGCGCTCCCAGGTCTCCCTGCAGCAGCATCTGTCCGGGAAGGTGCTCGTCCCAGCACCAGCAAACACAGAACGCGGGAAAACGACAGAAAACGTTCAGGTGGCCTCGAGTTCTGGCCCTCTTCATTGCTGGCGAGGATGGAGCAGAAAGCCGAACCCAGCGTGGGAGTCGGTGGCTGCGGGGCAAAGGGGGGTGGAAGGAAGTGGCCTGGCGCCAAGGACCCTGGGGGGAAGCGTGGGCAGCGACCCGGCCGAACTCCTCCCCATGCCCGGTGCTCCAGCTGCAGGCGACCTGCTTGCTGGCAGAGGACGCCTCTACCTGGTAAGGCGGCCGGTAACTGCCTCTCCGGGCGCGGCTGCGGCTGCGAGCTCTGCGGGCTGAACACCATTACAGCCCAAATACATAGGAAGCATAGGGTCCCTGCTCTGCCACCTGAATACCCCTCCCCCCCCAGCCCTGGGTGTGAGCCCTGGCAAAGCCCGGGTGGGGGAGGGGGGAGATGAGGCACCAGCAGCCGGTGGAGAACCTCCTTTAGCCAGTTTTGCAGGAAACTATGTTCACCCACGTTTCCTCACTGCCCCCGAGATTGAAGGTTCAGAGGCTGAGGAAAGCAGGGCCTTTCTCTCCCTGATCTGCCAAACCTTCTGTCTCATTGTCATGGTGCTTCCTCCTGTGGGGAAGGGGCGTCCTGGGAAGCTTTGGGGTGGGCTGGGGGTCCTGCCCCGCCCCTCCTGTC
>NW_027528362.1:13884138-13887040 GCF_008692635.1 Crocuta crocuta
CCCCCCCCCCCCCCCTGGGAAGGCCCACCTGCCCTGCTGGGCCCTAGGCCTGCAGGAAATCAGACTTTGCCGCAGGGGACAGCTGGCTCTGCCCCCCTCCCCCCAGGTGAGATAACGTCACCGTGGGCCCGTGGGCTCTCCCCGGAGGAGAGCGCAGGGCAGGGGCGCGGCTGTGAAGCCAGCCCCACTGCCCCAGGACCTCAGAGGACCCAGCTTTGTGACTGCAGTTTTCTGGAGTAAGCAACACACGCAACTGCAAGGCTTGAAATTGTGTCAAAGTGATGTTTTAATCTCATTGAAAAATGTATTAAAGGACAAGATGTAATTTATGTGAGACGCGTCGATGAAAGGAGAGATTGGAGTGGATGGCCCTTTCGCTCCCGTGAACCCCCGTGTCATGTTGGTATTGAAGCCGGTGCGGCTAATCTAATTTGCAATAACAGGGACAGCCTGTAGGAAAAAGCATCTCTGATTTCACTTTATTTCTCTTCGTATAGAAATTCCTTATGACTTGTCTCCTCTTGTGAGTGATGCCTTTTCTATGTGGGGCTAATGAGAGAATGGGAGACAGGGCCNCGGTCCACGCAGCCCTGCGGCCGCGCTTGGCCTGCAGAGGCGGCTGCGCCTCCCACGGATTTGCGGGCTCGGCCACAAGCCCTGTATTCTCAGAACTTCAAGTTCTGCAGATCGTAACTGGGATGGTGAGGAGGCTCCCGGCATCCCGGGAAGTGTGCTCTTTGATGAGTCCTTGCACTTGCTTAGAGGAGTCAGACACACCTCCTGTCACACCGGGGGCTTTGTGTTCTTGTGACGCAAGGCACACGAGCATTCTTCATCAATAAAAAAAACTACACGTGTTAGAAAATTACAACTTTTGTACAATGTAAAGAGGTGTATTCAAACTGTTAATTATGGGGGTTTGTGTAAATGAAACTTTACCAGTGACCCATTTAATTTGGTGGTAATTACTGACAAAATAAGACAAGGATGAATCACAATGCAGTATATTTATCTTGAAGGAGACCACTGCGCACAGGTAGTTAAGCCAAGGAGGAAGACAAAATTTTCGGGCGGCGGTGGGGGGAGGTTGCAGATGTATAAAAAATATATAAAAATCACACTATGAAATCATTCGGATTGAAACAGCGAGAACCGGCTCAGGCTCAGGCAGCCTCCCGCGAAGCCCCTGCGAATTTTGGGGGCGCCGGCATTTTCTCCTTAAAACCCGAGGCTCTGGCTCCGGCAGGTCAGCTCTGGGCTCCGCCGACTCGAGCAGCGACTTTTGCGGGTGGTAGAAACGCGGGAGGGGGCGGGGCTCTTCCCAGCCGGGCCTCGGCTCCCGGACACCCGCGCGGGGCGGAGGGGAGGGCCGCACCCCTGCGCATTGCACTCCCGCAGGCGCGGCTGCGGGGCCTTTTCCTTCCCGGCTTCCTCAAAGAACTTGCGGTGACGGGGAGGCAGGGAAGCGGGTCCCGGCGCTTTCCTCCCGAGGTCCGCCTGCGGCCCCAGCGTCAGGCGGCGTCTAGGCCGAGGACAACCGGCCAGGCCACCCGGCACTGGCCCGGGTCCCCACTCGAGTCGCTTTCCCGCCAAGTTGTTCATCGGTGTGGACGCGAGAACGCCACCCTGCCGCGCCCTTGGGCACCGGGCGTCGCCTCGTACCGTGGCCAGGGACGCTGGGACCTCCCGGCGGCGGCCTGGGCCCGGCGAGGGGGGCGGGGAGCCCGGGCGGAGCTCGGGTCTCTAAAGGCCGCCCCCAGAACTGCGCCCCAAAGCCGCGCTCGGCCCAGCTCCCCGCCTGCACCGGGTTGGGCCGAGTGGGCANGGCCGGGCCCCCCGCGGCCGCCCTCCCTCCCCAGGCCCGCAGCGCCGCGGGGCCCAGGGCGCCAGGCTCCCCTCGGGTCCCAGCGCTTCCCGCCCCGTGTCTTCTGTCTTTCATTCATAAACCTGGTGGCTACAGACGCAGCCTGAATATTGACGCCTCTCCCCCAACTGCTCTGCCGTTAACCCAATTACAGAATTCATCAAGAACTGTGTTGAATTATCTCTTTCCATACAGTATCAGCATTAGCCTAATTAAAAGCTATAATGTCTGATATAATGATTAAATCGTTAGCTCTGCTGTAGGGAAGCAATATTTTGTTTTCCCTTCAATTAGAAGCTGATTGAGGTTTTCAGAGCAGGTCAGCTGTGAAATTTGAATTATATGTGTGAGTACTGCTCACAGGGTGAGCCCCTACTCGAAAGCTCCCAGAGATTCTCCAAATGCTTTCACCCGGAGAGCTCGGAGGCACAAAACACCACGCGCGCACGCACGCACACACGGCTGTTTGCTCTTCAGGGGGGTTTGTGGATCCCCACGCTGACGGCTGGGGAGGGCGGCCCGTCCCCTTCCCGCGGGCGCGGGGCACAGGCCTCCGAGCCCGGACGCTCTCGGCGGAAGAGGAGGCCGTGCACCTGCGAGTTCAGAGCGGCTCCAAAGGCCTGCTCCGTGGCCATCCCCAAAAGGCAGGTGCCGCTGGAAGTTCGCCGCTGGCAAGCGGTCCCTTTCTTCCTTCCTCTTTACCCTTTTCCGTGACTATTTTTTCCCCTTTAAAAGAAAAAAATATCGACAAAGAAACTTTTGTGCTACTTTGGCTCCGTTGGCTTTGTTTGGGAACAACGGGCCAAGTTAGCAGGGTCAGGGCGCAGAGGGGGGACCCGGCGCGCCCGGGGACCCGGGCCAGACAAGCGTCCCCTACGACCCCCGGGGCGTCCCCCGCGCACCCTGCCTGGAAACGCCGCGAAGGCGCACGCCAAACGCCGAACCCCGCGCCCGGCGCGAGGCCGCAGGAGCTGGAAGGGGCGCGAGGCCTGAGGCCCTGGGCTCCGGGAGGCGGGGAGGGCGGCAGCGGCCAGCAGA
>NW_027528362.1:13887137-13888213 GCF_008692635.1 Crocuta crocuta
CGAGCCGCCTCCCCGTCTTCCCCGTTCTCTCTCCCGCGCGCTCCGCCGCCGCCGCCTCCTCGCCGGCTCGTCTCAGATCACTTTTTTCTCTCCCCAAGTCCTGCCATGAATAGGCGGCTGCCTCTCCCAGAATGTTCCTCCCCGGACTCTCTCGGGCCTTAGTTCTTCGGGGCGACTCCAGAGCCTGGAAGGCCGCGCCCACGCGGGGCGGCGGTTGTGCCCCGGCCTGGGAAGCGTCAGGAGCTGAACTGTGCGAGCGCCCGGCCGGCGGTCTGCGCGCATCCCAGGGACGCGCATCCCCGGGGCGCGCGGGGGGCCGGGCCGGGCGACTGCGCGGAGGCCGCGTGTGTCTCCCTGCTTCCTGCGGTGACCTTCCACTGACCCCCGTCCCCACCTGCCAGCTCGGAACGGTCCGTCTCTCTGCTGGCTTGGAGGTGTAGACTGGGGCGGGCACAGAAAGTCACCTCCAGGTGCCCAAAAGGTAGCTTTCATTTAAAGATTGCCGGGGGCGACGTGCCGGGGGTTCTGTCCACACGGATCCCCTCTGCTTCCCAGGTTTCTCCTGAGCACCACCACAAGGCTGGCAGGAAAGTCAAGGGCGGAAGTTTTAGTTACCCCACATAAGCAGTTTACACTAGTGGTGTTAGAAGTCCAGAACTCGGTTTATTTCAAAGTCGGGGGCTCTTGTACAATTGCCTAAATATGTCCCATACATAGATGTGCCTGTGCTCGGTAGGTCTACCCACCTACGTGTTCACGTGCAGCTCTCCTCTGTGAACACACGGATATTTATGTATGCATATATTCTCTGTGGGCACGTGTGTATACGCATGTGTATGTACTCTGTATGCATATACATGTATGTACACGTATGCACACACGTGCATATATGTGTATATAATTTCCTCTAACGAGGCTTGGATCTGAATTTTCTTTGAGGATCATGCCCACAAGTTAAATAAAAGAACAGAAAGTATCTTCACCTACCCATATTTCAAAGTTGATCTTCCCTTTGGCATTCTGAGCAAAGAGACACAGTGAAGTTTCTGAGAAGCCAAAAAAAAAAAAAAAAAAAC
>NW_027528362.1:13888422-13890803 GCF_008692635.1 Crocuta crocuta
CCAATTTGGTCGATCATCAGTGAACTAATCCTTCCCTCAGGGTCCGGGACCTCACGTTACTTGGAAGTAGTGTCGTCTGTCTTCAAATCCTCCAGCATCCAACCTTGGAGACGCCCGCAGTTTGAAGGAGGCCCTGCCAACGTGGTGGAGGTGAAGAGGAGCGACACCAAACTGGGGAGAGGAGGTGTTTTTCCAACCGGTTTTTGGACTGTTTCCTCTCCTTTTAAAGAGTCCCTGGGGAGAGGGGTCAGAAGCAGCAAGCAATTGAGGCTCTCAGAAGCCATCACCAGCGGGAGCTGATATGACGCTTGCAAGTATCTAGGCCAGGATGGAAGGCGCGAGAGGTCCGGCGCTCACTGCCCTGCCACTGCCTAATTGGCACAGGCGCCTGGTGCCAATCATCTATCGCTTGGCAACAAGTTACACCTGCGGCTCCAGTTTAATGCGTGTGCATGTGAGCGCCCGGAGTGTGGACCCGCTCGGGCCAGGAGAGCAGCTCGTCACTCAAAAGGGCTTATGGAGAGCGCCCTGAATGCCCTGCACTGGCGTGATCTCACACAAGCCTAAGCCATTTACCTCCTATTTAGATGCTCTGGAAAACAAGGGTAACATCATATTTGGAAACAATTTTCAGGACGGTGGTAGAAAGAAACTAGACCATTCAAAGTAGGCTATCCAAGTTCCCAAAAGCATAAAGCATTCCTGCAATGCTAACTGGAGTGCAGGGTGTTTATAAAATAAATTGCCCCATTGATATGGAAAATAATGTGCCAAGCCTGAGTCACACAAAGCATTTTCAGGGGGTCTTAGGCTATTTAGTTTAAAATCTAAATTGAAAAGCAGAGGAAAAGAAATCTTTCAATTGCTAAGTGGATAATATAGTTTATAATTTGTAAACCATTTCCTTTATTTCAGTCTTGCTGACTTTCCATAACACACTGGATCTCACTGCACACCCATCGCCTCCTAAATTATCAAAGGAAAAATGGGTCTGTGGCATTCTTAAACAGTATTCTCGCTCTTTTTTTGTTCACTCACAATGTAACTGATATTTGGAGGTAGTGCATGAAACAAATCAAAAGATTTAACAAACTCGATTGATGGAATGAGAAGGTAGTTAAAAACCAACTTCATAACCTAGATATTTAGTGGAAAATCAAACACGAAATGACGTTTCCTCTCTAATATAATTATGTATTATTTGATGAGTTCACTATTAACTGCTGAATGGCCTGAGCGGAAGCAGCTCAAAATGCGGAGACCAATCTGGGGTAGCGTGCATGCTGCCGCAGCCTGGAAATAACAATAAAAAGTCTACAGTAATAATCACGGAACTGGGATCACAGAGGGCAGGACGCCTGCGCCTCTGGCAAGCAACGGGGTCAGGACATTCACCACCGCAGAGGGGCTTTTTCTGTGGTTTTTTTTTATAAGTAGAGGGGGAGGGGGAGGCGTCACGTGCTCACTGCCCAATGTTAAGGATACTTAAACATCCTTGTTAGTACGCTTAGGGTCATCCTCGCCGTTACATGGTCATTTCGATTACAGTATGGCCAGTATGGCCAGTCACGCCGCTGCGGTTGGGCTCGGGGTCGCCCACGCCCCCTAAGCACCGCCCTCTCCAGGGCGCGCGCGCACACACACACACACACACACACACGCACGCCCGCGTGGAGAACGCACGAGAGGCCCTTGGGCTCCAAGGCTCTGGGCCGCCAGCGTCTCGCTCGCACTGACGTGGTAGCGTGAGCGCCACGGGGGGGGCGCTGGACTGGGCTTGGAAGCCTTGTGCGTCCCCAGAGGGAGCACGCTTTGAGGGTGAGGGACGATGGCCGACGCCGGGCCCCACTCCCGGGAGCCAGGCCTTCCGTTCGCATCGCGTAGGACGACGGCATCTGTCGCTCGGTCGCGAGGCCCCGCTGGCCCCGCTGGGTGTCCGGCGGGCCCGCTCCGTTCGCGCACTTTTCACGGATCTTGGGGCGACAGCTGCGGGGAGAAAAGCGAGGGCTCCATCATCCTCTCCTTCGACAAACTTTTTCAACTGCTGCGGAGTTACTACCAGACCCCAGACGCACCGCGTCGTCGCCGGGCTCCCCAGCAATTTCTTTTGAGGAGGAAGGAGCCAAATTGAGCAGACACCCCCAGGCTCATTAAAACCCTCAAAAAACAAACAAACAAAAAAGTTCAGCGCTGATGCTCAAAGCAGCTAAGGAGCCAAGTCTGACAAAACGCTCCCTCCCCCCCTTAGGGGACTCCCTGGGGCCTGGGCCGGGAAGGCCTCGCGACTGGAGAGGGCGAGGGGGGTCCTACGCCCACGCGGCCGCGGAGCAGGTAGCCTCGGGAGGGTCTCGCAGGAGAACTCGGGGGGCTTCCGAGTTGGG
>NW_027528362.1:13890848-13891194 GCF_008692635.1 Crocuta crocuta
CGAGCACCGAGTGCGGGAAGAAGGCGGCGGCGGAGAGCCCCGGGCCAGGCCGCGCGCACGGCTCTCGTCCCGAAAAGTGGAGCTGCAGCTTGGCGACGCCGGCACCTGTTCGCGCCGCTCCGCCGAGGCGGCCGGGCGGCGGCGGCGAAGACGGCGACCCCGGCCCGCGCCCTCTTCGGCGAGCGGTTTGAGCGCCAGGAGAAACTTTGCACCCGTGAGCCGGACCTGCGCTGAGTGCCTGTGTTTTGCTTCCCGTTCCGCTGTCGCCGCGCCCACCTCCCCCCGCTCTGCTCTCCGGTAGGACTTCTCCCCCTCCCCGCGTCCCGCTCCTTTCGACCGAGCCCCT
>NW_027528362.1:13891534-13894798 GCF_008692635.1 Crocuta crocuta
CGAGAGCGCGGGCCGGGCGGCGGCCGCGGCGGCCGCGGCGCAGAGCCGGCTGCACTCGCTGCCGCAGCACTACCAGGGCGCGGGCGCGGGCGTCAACGGCACGGTGCCCCTGACGCACATCTAGGGACGCGGGGACGCCGCGGGCCGGCCTTGCTCTTGTACGGACGTTTCCACGGTCTCGTAAAGAGGAGAACGCGGGCGGCGGACGCGGGCGCCCCGCGCCCCCACCTCCCCTTTCCGGGAGCTCCGGGGCCCGCCAGGCGCAGACACAGCCGTGCGGCCCGGGCCGACTTCGGTGTTTTCTGGAGACTTTTTGTACAGTATTTATCACTCCTGGAGGAGGCAGAAAGCGTTTTCTTTGCGCGAGGGGACAAAGACCGAACCAAGCGAGAGGCGACTCCCAACTTTTCTATCCCGGCCGCGCGCCCGCTCGCGTCCTGCGTCGCCGCCTGGCGCCGCTCGGGCGCCCAGGACCCGGGCGCGGTGCCGGGAGCGGGTCCCGTTCCTCACCGACGCGGGGAGGCAGATCCAGACGCTTACGACTTCTCTGTAGCTGTGACCGCTTATTTCCTTTTTTTTGGGTTGGTTTGTTAATTTATACCGAGGTCTCCCCAGTGCTTTCGGATGGCCGCGTTATATCCTGGGTTTTGTAAAACTTTCTGTATCTGAGCATTTCCATTTCTTTGTTTTGTTTTTTTTTTTTTGTATTATTTCTTGTAAATGCATTGTGAAATTTTTATTTTAGGCGTTGCGGTGTGGGGAGGGGGTTTCAGATTATGTACATAATTTCCTAAAAAGCCTTTCTTCTAAAAACGAAAAAAGACCTCTCCTTAAAAAAAAAAAATGCATCGAGTTTTGAGTCAATAAATTTAAGAGAGAAAAAAAAGCGCCCAGTTTTCCCCTGTAATTGGAACGTGCTAATTTTATATGCATGTTTTGTGAGCTTAAAATACAATTAGTAAATCCGAAGGAGAAAGAGGCCTTATCAGCATAAACTAAAAGTGAGGGACTCCCCGGGGGGAGGGTGATCTTCACGGAGCTCCCTTCGGTGGGAGAGAAGAAACTTAAAATCGATAGATTATTTTGTAGCGTTTACGGTGTTAATGTGGATCAAGAAATAATGAGCAGGCATTTAAAAAAAAAAAAAAAAACCTTCCTTTTCTAGCCTGGCCCTCCGGTGTGTGGTTTCTAACTGCGGCCCGCACGGCTGGCCCCGGGTCCCCGCCGCCCGGGGTCTCTGTCGCAGTTCCGTCCGCAGGAGGAGGGAGAGAAGACCCCAGTGGCCAGTGTGGGACCAGGCCCGGGTTGAATAACAAAGACCCGAGGGGTCACGGAGGCCTCCAGTTGCCCCGCAAATAACAAGATTGCAAATGGAATTTATCAGAATTTGGAATTTATCTGAATTCAGATAGGGAACACTCTTTGAGGCAAAATGTAGTGTAACCGAGCTGCCTCCGCCCCTGCTCAGCCCCTCCCTCGGCTTAATTCTCCTTGGGAAAGGGCAAAATGATCATGAATTCTGTTTCTCACCCCCCTCCCCGAACACACACACACTCACTCCATACACTCACTCGTCCACCCCCTCTACCCGCAGAGTGAACCGAGATATACAAAATGTGGTGTTTATTATTCCTACTGAGATCGGAGGGTGTTTGATGCTTTAAATTTTTTAATTCTATTTTTTCTAGGTGTTTATGGGTACCCTGCAGTTTTTTTCTGGAATTTAAAGTTTTCTGTAAAACTTTGTCTTCAAGTAACCCGACAGCATTAAATATTGCATTTAAAAGTTATACTGTAGCAAATATGTTTTGGAATGAGTCACAATATAGAGATGAAGTTACATTTTGGGGGAGAAAAAAGCCTTTAGGCCACATCCAGACGTGTTGATCTCACCAGCCTTAGGCCTCCTTCATGTTATTTTCTTGCCCTGCGATGGGAGAAGCGTCTCTCTGAAGCCAGGCCTGTGCTCGCAGGGCCCTGAGAACCTCGTTCAACCTGTACTGGAGAAGGGCTTTACGTAAAACGCCAAACTGGCGATTGACATGTGTGTTTTTTGGAGTTACTTTGATAATTTGACTTTCATCGTGCATTTTTTAAAGTAACTGCAAAAATTTCAGGAATGATGGCCACTGCTGCTTTCTAACAAGATAATAAAGTCCCCTCTTCCCCCCACCCCTTTTTTTAAGCAATCTGATCCTTTGTGAAATGGTGGCTCCTGAAAGTGGACATACATGGATTGCTGGGTGGAACAGCATCAGGAGATAGTCTGGGAATAAATGAATAAATACCACACACGTTCTCCTCTGGGAGATGCTTTGGGAAATTGGGTAATGCTCTGTTAATTCACCACACCCAGCTTAAGGAGCGGGCCACATGGGCTCTGAGTGCTCGGTCAAACGGACTCTCTCTGTTCTTTGGCTGAGTCCTAATCCGCACGGCCCCCTGCACTTACTACAGTGGCAGGCGGATGTGTGGCCAGCACATGTGTGCGTCCTGGGTTCGTATCTGTGCTCAGCCACTGGCACCCCGGGCCTAGCTCGTCACCCGGATTAGTGACGGGGTCACCCTGGAAGTGTGTCAGACTATAGGGAGCCCCTTGGTCTCCTGCAAGGTGGACTCAGCGCCCGGCGTTTTCCCGCCCGCGCTCCATGCGTAGCTGAAATTCAGTGTCAGGTCCTGGGAGCCGCTTCTGTTAGAAACCCGGGAAGATCTTAAAATTGGGAATTCCTGAAATCCAGCGAAATTTGCTGTGTTGCTTAGAACGACATGGAGAAAAGCAAATATAAGTTCGTTAACGACTCCCTTAAACCTAAGCCGCGATGGGGGAGCGGACGGTCTCAGGGTTGAGACCCCGACGCTCCGACGCGTTTGTCCCGTTCGCGCTCGTGGAGAAAACACCCGGCCAGGCCCTGGAGGCGCCTCGCTCGGCTGGGAATTCTGTTCTTGTCAAGGTCACTCTTCATCACATGCAGGAAACGAGACCGCCTCTGATGGTTCTGATACGACGGCTTCATTCACTCCCCGAATGTCGGGGCGCTCGCCGTCCCCGCCGCCTGGCGCGCTCTTTGAGGGGAGCGGCGCGCAGAGCCGCACAGGCCTCGCTGGGGCCCGGCGNATTAGCGGGGAGAACGTCCTGACCCGGGGTCAGCGGCAAGTCAAACCCTTTTACAATCAGCGAGCGGAACAGGCACGTCCCCGGGCCGGGCCGCAACACGTGGGGGGAGGCGGCGGGGCGGGGGGCCCGCACCCCCGGGCTGCGGGGCG
>NW_027528362.1:13894859-13917654 GCF_008692635.1 Crocuta crocuta
TGGAGCTTTGGAGGGTGGGGTGAGCTGCCCATCAGAATTCCTTCTTAGCGGGAATGCCTGCGTCTCCTGGTTCCGGGCCCATCTTCCTCTGTTCCTCCGGGAGGGAGCCTGGGGAGAAGGCCTGGTGGGCTCCCTGCTCTGGGGGCTCTGTCTTATTAAAGCAACTCCTGTCCATAAGGAACCCAAACGAAGGAGCAGGTCCTGGGGTGCGGAGCTTCTCCCCAGCCTCCCGAGGCTCCCCAGGAATCCTAGCCTCACCTAGGCCCTCGCAAGCCCGGATCAGCGTGGGAGAAGGGAAGTGGGGATACGCTACGACCCCCATTGCCCATCACGGCGGAGGAGTGAGGCCCTCGTGTGGGCTATAAACCAGGCGTACTTCATCAGGGAGCAAAATCCCCACGCGGGGTGGGGCGCTGACCTCACAAGTAATAAAAACTGGGGAGAAGGATGAGAGGGGTCAGGAAAGAAGAAAAGAAAGTAGATAAATTTGTCTCACTTAGCAGTCAGGTTCAGAATTTATGCTTAAATAACACTAAGAGTTTTAACAAATATGAAACACAAGAGAAAGTGCAGCAAACAAGCGATCCACCCAAGACAGAAAAGGTCATCTATCTTAGAAATAAATGAATGAATGAATGAATGAATAAATAAATAAATAAATAAATAAATAAATAAAGGTTTGGCACATTTGCCTCTAAGTTGGCTTATCATCTTTAAATGTGAAAACATCGACACTAAATGGAGAGAGAGAAAGCAGTTTTCCAAACACCAGAAAACAAGGGACTCTGGGTGAATGGCCGGCCCTTCCTTGGGGATCACCGGTGCCGGCGGCAAATGGGCTTCGGCTTCAAAAAAGCAAGTAGCCGAGAGCTTGCTACTCAGGAACTTGCTAAATGTAACGGATGGGGAAAATTTGTCTGTGGCAGAAACTCTGGACTTTGAGAGTGATTCTGAATGCCCCGCAGGCAGCTCCGAGATTTAATTGCCGGCAGCCACTTCAGAACAGCCATGTGGGCACATTAAAGATGTTTGTGAAGAACAGCAGGTCATCACATGCAAAGTCTCGAAATAGTCAGCCAGTCAAATCAGTGGAAAAAATCAGCTTTTGTTAGATTTTGCAGCTTCAGGAATTAGGCATTCACTGCAGAGCTGCGGTTTTGAGAAATTGCAATGTCAGGCATGTTCCCAATGGGGAAATATTGTGAGTGTGGAGGAATGTAAGATTGGGTTTGACAATGGGGAAACTGACAAGAGTTATCACCCAGACATTGTTTTCTCTCTGAGCACCCCGAAATGCTAACTAGAGATGATATCTAGAGGCAGCAATAGCACTCTCTGTGCGTCCTACGCACTTGATACGAAAACAAGAGTCTTACCCGCCTGGAGGACTGACCCAGGATTTCGATCAACGAATCCCAGAATGTAGGGCAGAGTACCGTACAGGTATACGAAATTACGAACACAAACCTAGCAGGAAGACATTCAAGCAGAGGCCAATTTCTCTTTTTATTTCTAAGCAGCAGAATAGGAGGAGACCCAGGCGAGCAGCTCTTAACCTGGGAAAGGATTTAGAACCCTCATGCTTTTAAGTGATCCGAACTATCGGGGGAAATTTCAGGACATAGAAAAAAGCCCAAACTTCAGCAGTAGATTTACGGTGAATTTCCACGTAGAGGGATAAAGCAGAAGCATCGCTCTTTGTGCTAAAAATTGAACCGAAGAGTGAAGTTTATTCTTGTAAAAATTGGCTATTTGCATTTTCACCCTACAGAGAAATGACAGATGTGTGCTCAAAGAAAAGGAAGAATCGAGGTGAAAAGTTAGTCAATATGGTATTTATTGTATTTCTAATCTCTGTTGAACCGTAGCACGGTGACGTGGGAAAGAATACACGATTTGGAGTAAGACAGAACTGCAGCTGAATCCTGGCCTGGCACGTGTCAGCTCATCGCCCTTGGTCAGAGTCCTTCCTCGGAGTCCATTTTCTCATATGCAGAAAGAAATAATAGAACCCACTTCGTAAGAACATGGTCGGGATTAATGCTGTAAGGAGCGTGCTGTGTGTAGCAAAGAGCAGGCCCTTAATAAATGGTCGCTTGACGTATCAGCCCGTGTCAGCCCGGGCAGGGGTACAGTGGGACGGTAATGCCAAATTTGGCCCGAGTGGGAGCAGTGTTAAGTATATGCACCAAGGCGCCCATATGTTCACATTAATAACAGTCCATCTTTAGAGTTACGTTGCAGCCACCATAGTCATTCAGCTGTTCAACAAACATCGATGATGGGCACGTCGTACGTCGAGGCTATCAGAGGAGCACGTGTGTGTGGCCGGGTGCTGGGGCTCCCTCCGCAGCGAGTGGAACTTGTCACACGAGCGAGTACACTACTGAGGGCTACGCTTGAAGGACAGAGGTATCTCTACATGCTGCCTGACCAACGTGCCTCGTTTGGGGGAATCCGGGAAGGCTTCTCAGAGGAAGTGACGGCTGGAAGCCGGCCTACCTGGTGCTGCTCCAACATTCCCTGCCGCCAGTCGTGCCCGAGGGGCACACGCTGCATGTGGGCACACTGTGTGCACCAGTGAAGGTTGCGACATAAATCTGAGCAGAGGATCCATGAGAACCACTTTGTTTTTCAGTGAATGGCGGCTGCAGATCGGCTCTGAGCTGTCAGACAAGTAGGCTCAGAGGCTCGCTCCGCGCGGTCTCCCGTCCTCAGGGCGCGCAGGACACAGGAGAGCTTGCTTCACACCCAGAACCGACGACCCTGCGCCCCTGGCAGGCGAGTGGGGGGCCCCTGCTCCGACAGGATGAGACACGTCCTGCGTGACCCTGGGTGCCGGTGTCAGGGGACAGACCCCAACTGTGTATGATAAATATAGCTGCTGCTAAAGCTGTGTGTAGGTCATTTAAATTCGAGCAGCGATGTAGTACTTATAAAGTGCTCTCACTTAATTGTTCAATTAGATGACTTTTGAAAAAAATTGAATTAGTGAGAGAAATTAAGCTGGATTATTAGAATCTCATAAATAGGAAGGACTGACTGATTTACTGCTTTTATTTTCCATTTTCCAACAAACCGCTCTGGCCGCCCGTGGAGGAGTCTGCCTCTCCTGACCCACGGTTAGGTTGAGACACGAAGAGCATATGCCACACACTCGCCTCTCGCTTTACGGAACAGACAATAAAAGGAAGAAACAGAGTCATATGTTGTGCCCTACCGATTTCTGAGTTTACCAGGCTGATCTGCACTCACACAGACTGGGTCTGCGTAGCCTCGACGAATGCCACAGGGGCCAAAGCATTCATGTCAGTTAGCTGAGAGTAATTTTAATGGCCCGTGAAATGTAAGGGGGAGGTGGGGAGCATTTAATAGTCCCCGTGAGATGGAATAAATCAGCTTAGTTGGATAGATCATAATTATAACAAAGTATGGTATCATTAGTTTCTCCATCCTGCCATCTGTAAAATGGGAATATTTTGTTGTACAAAACCTTGATCCATTAAGTACTTTAAACATCTTCGTGCAAATCGAGGGGCTACCATATAAACAATGAACTTTCCGCACTTCCCCCACAGAGCACGCCATTCTGCTCTATGGATGTCGCTATTACTGCCAATCACAGTGAAGACAGCGCTCCGGATATGCATACACGCAGAGGTAGATTAAGGTGTGGCCGTGGAAGAAATCGTGACCCATGTGAATAACATGTGAGAAAGTAAATTTTAAATACAATATAATAAGACAAAATGTTCTATAAAAAAAAAGCATCAAAACTATGTTAATAATACAAGAATTCCAGTATGGCTTTTAGATAATTTCAGGACACAAGACATCATTCAGGAAATCTAATAATCTATGCATTTTTACTATAGCTTTCTGGAGAAAATGACATTGCTTTTGTTGGCTAAATAATTCATAATTTTAATGGACGAGAATGTCAGGCCAGATAATCAGGCCCCTGTGAATAGTGGGGAGGGCGGGGTTTCTTAAACGGACTCGTTGTGAATATTATCACACGGGATGCGCACGCTGCTGCCCCACGGCTGTCATCCGGTGCGTGTCCGTTGTCTGTTCCCCACAACATCCAGAACGGGGGACGCTCTGTCACCTCGTGGCTGATCCAGAGGAAAGAAAATCCTGCACTCGGAAAGGAGGAATGCGCAGGAACGGAATTGTTTATACTGCAGTCAATGAAATGAACCAGAGAAGAATAAAAGTCGAGCAAAGTAAAAGTCGAGGGTGGCTCTGAACGCAGGCTTGCCCCTGGCCGCCACCATCAGACTGGGCCTCCGCGGGCGAAGTTGGGAGGGGCCCCGGGCTGGCAGCACTTAGAGCCGGAAGGGGCTCAAAGCTGCTGAGTGTGTTTTGGTAGCTCTGTAGCATATGGGCGTCTGGGTCAGAATGCCATCACCTGTGATTCCCTCCGAGATGCACAGATTTAAATTTGGTTACGGTAATCTGAGTAAGATACTAAAGTAAAAAACTTTTCTGATCGTTGAAAAAAATTGTTTTGGTTTTTCAAAGTGAGAACGCTACTGGAAATGTATTCTCAATTTTAAAATATGAACTATGAAATTTAGAAAACAAACTAAATTATGCACTTACTAAGGGGAATTATATAAAAGTCTTGAAATAATTAAACCCTATTTTATTCCCCCAAACAAATATATCACCTGTAGGAACTACTTACAGAATGCTAAAATTGTATTTAAAGTCACAGCTCAAATTTAATTATGCATGTGCATTAAAAATAGATCATTAAAAATCAATCTACAAGGTACAAGTTCAATATAAATTTGAACAAATTAAGTTTTAACTGAATTTGAAGCAGTTATGATTGTAAGAAGTCAGGTTTGGAAAAAAAACAACAACAACATTTACAATAACATTTTACGGTGAAGTCATCACATTAGGGGTTTATTTAAACTTAATGTCCAAAAAGGGGCCAGAGCGGCTCGCTTCCTCAGGACACCCCGCCGGAGGGGAGGGCCCGGCAGCTCCGCGCAGGTGAAGGTTTGCCGGCAGAGCAGCTCCGGGGAGCAGGTGCGCCCCTGGCAGAGACCACGTGGAAAGCCCGCGCCCAACATCACCAAGCGTCCGGGAGAACAGACCCCACGTCTGGCTTGATCTCCACCCCCCCCGTCAGCATCCAGGCACCTGGCACAGGGAAAGCAGCCGTGGGGTGAACTGAATCGGGCATCAGGGCACGTGCAGGGGCTACGGGCTGCTGACGAACAGAGAACAAGGCTGGCCTCAGCCGGGGAGGGTCCAGTGTCACGTGTGATGGCGTGAGGGAGAGGAGGCCCCTCGGGGGTCAGCACGGGGCCCGGCACATCCCGGAACACGGGGAGCAGTAGTGCTTCGTGGACATCGCTTTTGTGGCCCTTCTGGGTATACAGAGAGCAAACTCAAGCCTGGAGTCGGGACACCCCGCTGTGGCCTGGCCTGGAGGAAGGACTCGCACCTTCGTGTCACATGGGGGCTGCCGAGGCCACGGAGCCTCCGTTTCAACTCTGATTCCCCAAGACCCACTCCAGGATTCGGCAGGTGAGGGCCAGCGAGGAGTGTTCGGTAGTCAAGCGAAGCCTTGCGGTGGTTGTGCGGTGTTGCGCGGTGTTGGCTCATGCTGCTTCACGCTGCGCTGTTTCGCATTCTGTTAGGCAAAGGGGTGTCTCAGGACCGCGAGGGTAAGGTCGCACTGGCGAGCAGAGCTGGTCCAGGCACCTGGCGGGAGGGACGCGAGGCGGGGCCGGCTGGAACGCAGACCTGGGGGCCTCCTGTTAGGACTCACACGCGGGAACTTTACCGCTTCCGGCTCGAATCGTAGAACTAGCGAGAAACCTAGGAAAGAGCATGGGGATCATGCTCACAGCGGTGCCCCTGGCGTGGAAACAGGTCGGCCCGGCCAGAACTGTGTCCAGAGGCTCCGCGTCTCACTCTTCTTCGTAGCAATCCTTGTCGCAGTATGACTGTGACCCGTAACTTGCCGGGCGTCTGAAATGTACAACTCTGGGAAGGTATTTCTTATCATTAGAGTGGTGGGTGTTGGGACCGTGCAGAGGGAGGCGCAGGGCACCCGCGCTGGGTGACGGATCGGCCAAATGACCTGTCCCAACTCTGTCCCTACCCCTGTGCCTTCCCACGCTGTGAACCGAGGCACCCCGGGGCCCCCACAGAACTCGGCGAGACTGCTCAGAATGTTTGAGCTCCGAAGAGACACGATACTGGCACTCGATCAGATGCCCCGTGCGCTCTGCTTCAAGACGGTCCACGGCGGAACGTCCGAACGCTCCTTGCAGCCACATTCCTCTGCTGGCATCTTGCCTTCGTGGAGCCGGGTTTTCGGCAGTTGCTGTGCCAAAAGTAACTTGCATGGGAAGCTCGGGGTGGACCCAGAACTGAGGTGTTAGGGTCCAACCTGATCCCACATTTGCAGAGTCGTGCAGTGTGCAGCCTGTACACACGGCCATCGATCAGTAGTTGTGGCTGATCGGGGAGCAAAGTGAAAGTAAATATTTTTTCATTCAACTTATGTAATTAAAAAAATTGTCACTAAGTTATTAGGATATAAATGTTATTAAGTTGTTTGGGTTTAACTACATAACAAACAGAACCGTTAGATATGTCTTCTGGCCTGGGGCGCTCTAAATAATTACTGGAATACGAAGAGGGTGCTCAAAATGCATACCATTCAAACTGATATTGAATTTGTAGCTTATAGATTGATTTAAATTATTTTTGCTTTTATTATATCAGCACAATGGCATCATTTAATTTAAGCTGCAACTTTAAATGCAATCTTATTTTTCTGCCAAACTTACTACGGATGATGTATTCATTTTGGATAATAAAGTAATGGTCTAGCTATTTTAAGAATTTTTTATAAATTCTCTTAGTAAGTGATAATATCACTTGTTATCCAAATTTCTCTTTTTTTTTCTAAAACTGAGAATACATTTCCAGTACTGCAGCAAATGATTTATTTATGTTTAAATGAGAAGAAATCTTTTACATTAGTGTCTTACTCAGATTACCATCACCAAATGGAAGTCGGTGCATCCGAGAAGAATTGCAGGTGATGACATTCTGATACGTGTGCCCGTACGCTACGCACCTGCTAAACTCGGTCATTGTGCCCCTTTTGGCTGTAAGTGCTGCCAGCCCCGGGACCTCTCCCAACTTTCTTTTTTTTTTTCTTAAATTTTTAAATGTTTTTATTTATTTTAGAGAGACAGAGTGGGAACAGGGAAGGGGCAGAGAGAGAGGGAGGCACAGAATCCGAAGCAGCTCCAGGCTCTGAGCTGTCAGCACCGAGCCCAACGCGGGGCTCGAGCTCATGAACCTTGAGATCATGACCTGAACCAAAGCCGGATGCTCAACTGACTGAGCCCCCCAGGCGCCCCCCTCCCAACTTCGCCCACGGAGGCCCAGTCTGATGGTGGCGGTCAGGGGCAAGCTGCGTTCAGAGCCACCCTCGACTTTTATTTTGCTCAACTTTTATTCTTCTCTGCTTCATTTCATTGACTGCAGTATAAACAATTCCGTTCCCGCGCAAATTTCCTTTCCGAGTGCAGGATTTTCTTTCCTCTGGATCAGCCACGTGGTGACAGAGCGTCCCCCGTTCTGGATGTTGTGGGGAACAGACAACGGACACGCACGGGATGACAGCCGTGGGGCAGCAGCGTGCGCATCCCGTGTGAAAACGCGGGAAGTGGCCGGCCATGCGGTGCGTGAGGGCGTCCACACAGCACGGGGGCCACGTGGGCCCTCACTGTCACCCTGAAACCAAAACGTGGGGTTCGCCATTCTCGGGTTTGCAAGTAATTATGTTTACCATATATTCTCATCAAACATATGCAGACAGGAGAAGATGCCTCCCTTGGAAGAGGAAGCTCTCTGTTACGTCCGTTAAACGACTTTCCTCAAAAGCTCGTTAGTATTTTAAAAGTTATTTTACTTCCTAATTTTGTTCTGTCTGGTCTCACGGGCGACGCCATGGGGGGGGCCGCAGGGGCGGGAGGGCGGCCGGACCCAGAGCAGCGGCGTGCAGGACCCGCGCCTGGGCCCACACGGAGGGCTTCGGGCGCCGCTGCCCATCGTCAGCCAGGTCGGGGATACACGCGAGGACTTGACATCACTATTCAAACACTCGGATTTGCCCGTGGGAGCCCGGGCTCTGTCTGGAACGTATAACTGGGTCTGACACGGATGTGACGGCGATACTTGGCCGGTCGTGTTCACTACAGTGACTGGAACGTGGGAGCAAGTAGAGAACATATTCGGGCTCAAAAATACGTGCAATGTTAAGAAAATGATCAGCAATGAGGGGTTACCCAGGGCTCAGGTGGGTGCAAAGCAGGGGAGATGGGTCACCCTGGAGCCACGGAAACCTGAGAAAGGCAAGGAGGCCGCTGCGTGGGACGGAGGCCCCGGAGGCCGCCCTGCCCCACCGAGGCCGGGGTCCTGGAGGACCCGTCTGTGCTTGTGTGGGGTTCTCCGAAGCCAGGAGCCTCTGACCTGCCTGTGTATGCTCGGCCCCGCCCGGTAGTCTCTGTGGCCAGAGTCACAAAGTCTCCGAGACTGAGGGGCGGAGAGACCGCGGCCTCACCGTCTGGAGGCGGGGAGCCTGGGACAGAGGTGCTGGCAGGCTGGTCCCCTCCCCGGCTTCCGGGCGTTCGCTGGCTCGTGGGCATGGCTTGTGGACACATGACCCGGCTCTGCCTTGGCCTCCACACGGCCTCCTCCTTGGGTCCAAATGTCCCCTCGGCACGTGGGCCGCAGTCCCCGGGCTCCGGCTCGCCCGACCGCCCTCAGTTCACTCGCTCATCGGCGAAGGCCCATCTCCAAATAAGGTCCCAGCAGGGAATCGGGACCTCAGCATCTTCCTGGGGAGCACCATTCACGCCATAGCATTCACTCTTGTGATTGTGACGCTAATAAATGTCCCTGCCTTGTAAGTACTGCGCCTTCCGAGGGCTCTGGTTCTACTAGAGATTTGAATAGTTTAGGCTTTGGCCATCTTTCGAATATTCTGTGTGCAATTATCCCCTGAATCTATTTGTAAACAGGACCCTTTTAATACAATTGGGCAGGACCCTGAAACCGGCTTGGAGTCCCCCTTGAATTAATCATCTAGGGGTCAGCACAGCAGAGGCAGGGGCCGCAGGGTGAGGGAGGGACCCATTGCAGCCACACCAAGGGCAGCACGTGGCGGGATTGCAGACGCCATCAGTTCACCCCCAAACGCATTGCTTTCATCACAGGAGAAAGAAAACAGAACAAGTCTGGATTCCAGACTTGCCCTTATTTTTCTTATTTTTTAAAGGTTTTTTATTTTATTTATTTTTGAGGGAGTGTGTGGGGGGGGGCACAGATTGAATTCCAAGCAGGCTCCAAGCTCAGTGCAGAGCCAGACTTGGGGCTCAAACCCACAAACCATGAGATCAGGACCTGAGCCAAAGTTAAGAGTCAGACGCTTAACCGACTGAGCCACCCAAGCTCCCTCTTTTTTCATTGAATAAAAATTTATCTCGCTGTTAAATGCATCTCTGTAAACCACCTTTATCTCTTTGGGAAGAATGCAATGTATTAAAGAGATTAATCACTATTCCAATTCACACATATAATCTCATTTAATTCTCACTGCACATCAAGATTATAATTATTTTCTCCTTTTCATCGAAAGGCAGATGTTTAATGGACAGGAAATTCAGGATTAAAATCTAGAACTGATAGAATCTAGTATTTATAATTAATATAGTACCTACGAATATTTTTAATAGACTATGTTTTTAGAGAGGTTTTAGGCTCACAGCAATATTGAGTGGAAAGCATGGAGTTCCTGTCCCCATATACACACAGCCTCCTCCATTACCAACGTCCCCCACCAGACTGGGACATTTGTCACAGCCAATGAACCTTCACTGACTCGTCATCAGCACCGAGAGTCCAGAGTGACATTAGGGTTCACTCTTGATGTTGTGCCTTCTGTGGTTTTGGACACACGTGTAATCCTGTGTCCACAGGATCAGAGCGCCGTACAGAGCACTTTCACTTTCCCTGCCCTGGGACTGTCCTGTGCTCCATGTCTTCACCCCCCCCCCANATCTTATTCATTATAAACTAAAAAGCTTCGATGTTCTTTTACATTCTTCCCCACTCCCCTTTCCCAAAGCAGATGTGTAATATCAATACTCAGTGTACACCTTAGTCTGAAAATGGAAGTGCTGCTCATGGCTGACCCCATGGTAGATGATGATTAGATTTCCTTTCTTGCGAAACTTTGTTTCCCGGAGTTGGTAGTAGTCTTGGTTTGTGAAAGTTGTTGTTCATTTACTTAGTTTTCTCTGGTCGTTATTTGTTTGAAAGCTGATTTATTTATTTATTGGGGGAGGGAGGGGCAAAGAGAATCCCCAGCAGGTTTCATGCCGGAGGCGCAGAGCCTGACACGGGGCTCAATCTCACAAACGTGAGATCATGACCTGAGTCAAAATCAAGAGTCAGTTGCTTAACCTACCCTTGCCCCCCCTCCCATGTCTCACTTTTCTGTTCTTATCACACATCCTTTCCGTGCTTGATATCAGTGTCATAAACATCTTTGATACTGTCTTCTGCAAGACCAAACACACCAAGCATTTGTGAGTTCACTTTCTCCCTCCCGCCAGAGCTCTCTGTGTGTCTGCTCCAAGTTAGCTGGGCTGCTCTCAGGTGTTGCCACAGGCTGTCATCGCCACCCTTCACTCTACCTTTCGTCCATGTGGAGCTCCGTTTTCTAGATTCCATGTTTTCCCTCTTACCTGAGCCACTCCCTTGTTTTGCTAAGTTAAATCTTCCAGCAGGCTGTGCAACACTAGAGGGTAGTTTAGCTAGGTATCAGATTCTAGGTGAAAAATAATTTTCCCTTTAAATTTTGCCTTCTAACTTACTATGTTGCTTTTGAGTAGTCTATACAACTGTTTTTGTCATTTACTGAGGGACACTTGATAAGTAATAAACTATACATTTGTAAAGTGTACAGTTTGAGTCCTTCTAACAAATATATATACTCGTGAAACCATCAGCACAATCAAGATAATGAACATATGCCTTATCCCCAGAAGTTTCCTCCCCCTCTTTGCAAACCCTCTCTGTTGTCCTGCAGGTAACTACAAATTTGCTTCTTATCACTGTAGATTTGTTTGCATTTTCTAGAATTCTATATCAATAGAATTGTATAGTATGTAATCTGCATCTAACCTCTTTCACTTAACATAATTATTTTGAAATTAATCCGTGTTACAGCATTATCAGGAGGCTATTCATTCCTCTTATTGTTGAGTTGTATTCTACTGCCTGGATGTACTACAATTTGTTTATACACCTCTTGATGGACATTTGTATCCAGTTTTTGGCGGTCATGAATTTGTGTACAAGTTTTGGTGTGGACATGTGCTTTTGTTTTGCTTGGGTAAATACCTAAGTGTGGAATGGTTGCATCATAGGTATATGTTTAAATGTTTAAGAAACTACAAAAGTGCTTTTCAGGGTGTGTGTGCCATATAACAGTCCCACCAGCAGTGTATAAGAGTTCAGGTTACTTCACATCCACGCCAACACTTGCTTTTTATTTTTAGCTATATAACTGCCTGACTGGTCATATCTCGTTATATTTTTAATTTGCATTCCCTAATGCTGAACCTTTTCATGTGCTTATTAGCTATATATTTTTTTCTAGACAAGTGTCTGTTAAAGATGTTGCTCATTTTTATAATTTTTTTTAATTATTGAGTTTTGACAGTTCTAAATATATAATGAATATAAGTCAGGTACCAGTTTTGCAAATATTTTCTCAGTCTGTAGCTTGCCTTTTCATTTTCTTAACAATGTCTTTTGAAAAATAAAAGCTCTAAGTTTTGATGAAGTCTGATTTATTGGTTTCTTTCTTTTTTTTTTTTAACTCTCCATGCCTTTACGTTGTATTTAAGAAATCTTTGCCAAAGTCAAGATCACTAAGCCCATGTGCTATGATTTCTCTTGGAATTGTGATGCCTGATAGCCACTACCTAATATGACTATTTATATTTAACATTAAATGAAGTAAAATTAGAATTTAAAAAATTTGTTCCTCGGTCACACTAGCCACATTTCAAGCACTTAATAGTCACATGTGGCTATTGGCTATTATCTTGCACAGTACAGGCAGAATATTTTTGTCATCGTAGAAAGTTCTGGTGAACCACACTTTAACATTCTGTTGGCTTACCTCCCACATTCAGGTCTTTGATGCATTTTGAATTAACTTTTGTACATGACATGAGGTTAAGGTTAATATTTTTGCATATGGTTCCTTAATTGTTCTAAGATCACTTTCAGAAAGATTATTTTTTCCTATTAAATTGCTTTGGCACCTTTGTCGAAAATCAATTGACCATATATGTGTGGGTCTGGTTTTGGACTCTTTATCCAGATCATTGATCCATTGTTCTGTCTTCGTGCCAGTACTGGCCAGTCTTGATTACTACGTTCTTATAATGAAAACAAATAGTGTAAATCTTTCTACTTTTTAAAATCTTTTTAAAAATAGTTCTGGCTCTTCTTTGCTTTAGTATTTCTATATAAGATTGAGATTAAGTTTGTCCATTTCTACAAAAAGCTTTCTACAACTTTAAGTGGGATCTTATGAAATCTGATACATTTTGGGAGAATTGGTATCTTAACAGTATCGAGTCTTCCAATTTGTCCATATGTTATTTTTCTCCATGTATTTAAATATTCTTTATTTTAAAAAAAAATTTTAATGTCTTTTATTTATTTTTGATAGAGAGATAGAGACAGCATGAGCAAGGGAGGGTCAGAGAGAGAGGGAGACACGGAATCCGAAGCAGGCTCCAGGCTCTGAGCTGTCAGCACAGAGCCCGATGCGGGGCTTGGGCCGATGAACCGTGAGATCATGACCTGATCGGAAGTCAGACACTTAACCAACTGAGCCACAGGTGCCCTGAATTTAAATATTTTTAAATCTCTCTTAGCAATGTCTTGTAGTTTTCGGGTACAGATTTTATACTCCAAACTGTTTCATATTTGATTATTATAAGCTGTCCAGTTCTTTGAATTTCAGTTTCTGATTGTTCATTGCTAAGACAGAGAAATACAAAAGATTTTGAATTTCAATCTTGAATTTTGTAACTTTGATAAGTTTCTTATAAGTTCTAATAGCTTTTTTCTTGCAGCTTCTGTAAGACTTTGACCAAAAAATCCTACCATCAACAAATAAAGACATGTTTATTTCTACCTTTCTAACCTAAATGTCTTTTTCTTACCTTATTACGCTGGCCAGAAACTCCAGCACAATGTTGAAGAGCGGTAGTGAGAGCAATAAGAGCAATATTCTTGTCCCACTCTTGATCACAGGGAGAAAGCTTTCAGTTTTCACCCTTAAGTAGGATGTTAGCTGTAGACAGTTCATTGGGTTGGATTCTGGATCCTTTATATTTGACCTGTTTTTATTTTGTTTGCTTGTTTCTTATTCTTTCTATGTAAGTTATTTTGGGTGGTGTTTTATTCCCTCTCTTTATTCTTGGTTGCTGAAATTGCATGATGATGTGTATTATGTGGGTCTTTTTTTTTTTTTTTCATTTATTGTACCTGGTATTTGGTGTGTTCTTTCAATCTTGAAAGTCCTATTCTTCAATTCTGTGAAATTACATCAAATATTTCTTTGAACTTTCCTTCCTCTGTTTTTCTCTGTTCTCTCTTTCTTGAATTCCTGTTAGTTAGAGATCACGTCTTCTGTCTCGTCCTCTGAATTTCACAGTTGTTCTCTATTCCTCCTCCCTCTCCTTTCTCTTTAGGTTCTGGGTTTTTGTTTGTTTGTTTTGGAGAGTTTCTTATATTTAATTTGAAACCTGATTTTCCTAAAAGGAATTCTGTAGGCCAAATCTATGTTACCACGTGAGAGAATTTTCATTCACCTCCAAGAGAGAACACATGTTTTGGTGAGTCCGTGAGTAAAATTGTTATTGTGATGTATTTACAAGGAGAAAAGGATTAGTGATCCAGAACTCTCTAATGATGAGTTTACTTGTGAAATGCGTCCTGCTGACATAAAAGGGGAAAGTACTCGGTTGGGATCCAGTACCTCGGTTCTCACATCATCAGTTTATTATTGTGTGTGGGCCAAGTGTTTTCAGAGATGGCACACCCATCATCTAGATTCACTCACTCAGCAACTGAGTAGCACCTGTGCGTACAAGGTTCTAATGTACAAAAACATGATATTTTGAATCATCTGGAAAATGTAACTTGCTTTGAACAGAATAAAGTAAAAATGGGAAAAGAATATTGTTCTACATCTAAGAAGAGCATAGCTGATGACGGGGCACTCGGGCGGCTCCGTCCAACTTGAGCTCAGGTCATGATCTCACGGTTTGTGAGCTGTCAGCACAGAGCCTGGAGCCTGCTTTTGATTCTGTGCCCCTCACCCACTTGCATTCTGTCTCTCTCTCTCTCTCAAAAATAAGTTAAAATATATTAAAAAAGGAGAGCTTAGCTGACGAATAACAACAAAAGTAAGAAAAAATTAAATAATTGTCCGTATCATACTGATTGAGGTGGTAATATTTTGTTTGGATATTTGTGTATTTTTCTAGTATTTCTTAGTGGGTAATCAGATACCAGAATTACTTGAGATGCTTCCTAAGAACATGGATTCCTGAATCCCATCCAGAAAGGCACTCAGATTAAACAGACCTTAATCTGAAGACGGATGTGTCTGAGAAATCTTCATTTATAACAAACTCTTGAAGTAACTGCTTTGCTCATGAAAGTTTGAAAACCACTGTCTTCAGACAAGATCTACACGTCTTTGCTAACACATTGACTAATAAGATGAGAAAAATTTCTCACTTGATTTCCCAAGGCATAAACCACTCTTTACGAAATTATTGAGTTATCCTAACCTTTGGAAGTTGAAGTAATTCTTCTAACACAAAAAACATTAGATTTTGAAAAAATTGGCTTTAAGCCCATAGCATCTTCCTTAAAACCTTAGAGCTATACTATGGTCACTTGAAATAAGAGCACTGTGATTGAGAAATTGAGTTTTTAATTAAAATACATTTAAATGGCTACGTGTGGCTGGTGGCTACTGTATTGGACAGAGCAGATGTTGATCATTTTCATCATCACAGGAAGTTCCATTAAACAGTGCTGCCTTGGGGGATAAATCTAGTGTCCAGTGGCACCCCATTTATTTTGAGAGTAAGTGCATGTGTGCATGGAGTCCCCCGGCCACCTTGCAGGAGGGCTGCTACAGTAAAAGGTAGTGTTACTAGTCTTATTTATGGAGACAATATATTTTGTATACTGCATTATATTTATGGACAGGACAGAAATTTTGATTGGAAAGTTTTTATAGATGGATGGAAATACTTCATTTCATTTCATTTTATTACCATTTTTGAAAATTCCAGTATAGTTAATATGCGGTGTTATGTTAGTCTCAGGTGTACAATAAAGCGATTCAACAATTCCATGTATTACTCAGTGCTCATAATGGCAAGTGAGATCTTAATCACCCTCCCCATTTCCCCGATCCACCCCCCTCCCTTCTGGTAACCATCAGTTTGTTTTCTATAGTGAAGAGTCTGTTTCCTGGTTTGTCTCTATGTCTCTATTTTGTTTCCTTAGCTCATTTGTTTTGTTTTTTAAATTCCACATACGAGTGAGATCATATGGTATAGATCTTTCTATGACTGACTTATTTCACGTAGCATTATACTCTGTAGTGCCATCCATGTTGTTGCAAATGGCAAGATTTTATTCTTTTTTTTATGGCTGAGTAATAGTCCATTGTATATATATACCACCTCTTCTTTATCCATTCATCTATCAATGGACACTTGGGCTCCTTCCATAATTTGACTATTGTAAATAATGCTGCAATAAACATAGGGATGCACATATCCTTTCAAATGAGTGTTTTTGTATTCTTTAGGTAAATAGCACGATTACTGGATTATATGGTAATTCTATTTTTAATTCTTTGAGGAGCTCCCTGCTGTTTTCCACAGTGGTTGCATCAGCTTGCACTCCGGCCACAGTGCTCTTTCTTCACATCTTCACCAATACCTGTTCCTTGAGCTTTCATTTTAGCCATTCTACTCTGACAGGTGCCTGTGAGATGATATCTCACTGTGATTTTGATTTGCATTTCCCTGATGACTAGTGATGTTGAGCATTTTTTCATGTGTCTCTTGGCTATCTGGATGTCTTCTTTGGAGAAATGTCTGTTCATGTCTTCTGCCCATTTTTAATTAGATTATTTGTTTTTTTTTTGATGTTAAGTTGTAGACATTCTTTTTTTTTTAAGAGTTTTTTTTTTTTTTAAAGTAAACTCTATGCCCAACATGGGGTCAAACTTAGGACTTCGAGATGAAGAGTCACATGCCCTACCAACTGAGTCAGTCAGGCACTCCATGTTGTATAAGTTCTTTACATATTTTTTTAACTTAAAAAAAATTTTTTTACATTTATTTATTATTGACAGAGTAAGACAGAGCACGAACAGGGGAGGGGCAGAGAGAGAAGGAGACCCAGAATCAGAAGCAGTCTCCAGGTTCTGAGCAAGCTGTCAACACAGAGCCCAACACGGGGCTCGAACCCATGAACTGTGATATCATGACCTGAGCCCAAGTCGACACTCAACCAACTGAGCCACCCACGCGCCCCATAAGTTCTTTACATATTTTGGATACTAACCCTTTATCAGATATGTCATTGGCAAATATCTCCTCCCATTCATTAGGTTGTCTTTTAGTTTTGTTGATTGTCCCCTTTGCTGTGGAGAAACTTTTTATTTTGATGTAGTTCTAATAGTTTATTTTTGCTTTTGTATCCATTGCCTCAGGAGATATATCTAGAAAAATGTTGCTACGGTGGGTGTCAGAGAAATTACCCTCTGTGCTCTCTTCTAGGATTTTTATGGTTTCAGGCCTCACATTTAGGTCCTTAATTCATTTTGAGGTTATTTTTGTGTAGGGGTGAGAAAGTGGTCCTCATTCTTTGTAGGCAGCTGTTCCGTTTGCCCAACACCATTTGTTGAAGAGACTTTTTCCCATTGAATATTCTTTCCTCCTTTGTTGAAGGGTAATTGACCATATCATTGTGAGTTTGTTTCTGGGCTATTCTGTTCCATGGATCTATGTGTCTATTTTTGCATCAGTTCCATACTGGTTCGATTACTACACCTTTGCAGTATAACTTGAAATTTGGAATTGTGATACCTTTAGCTTTGTTTTTCTTTTTCATTTGCTTTGGCTATTCAGGTTCCATACAAATTCGAGGATTGTTTGTTCTAGCTCTGTGAAGAATGCTGTATTTTGATAGAGACTGCAGTAAATGTGTAGATTGCTTTGGGTAGTATGGACATTTTAATAATATTTGTCCTCCCAATCCATGAGCATGGAATGTCTTTCCATTTCTTTGTGTCATATTGAATTTCTTTCATCTGTGTTTTACGGTTTTCAGAGTATAGGTCTTTTACCTCTTTAGTTAAGTTTATTCCTCGGTATTTTATTATCTTTGATGCAATTGTCAATAGGATTGCTTTCTTAATTTCTCTTTCATCCATTTCACTATTAATCTATAGAAATGCAATGGATTTCTGTATATTGATTTTATATCCTATGACCTTACTGAATTTATTTATCAGTTCTGGTAGTTTTTTTCAGTCGAGTCTTCGGGGTTTTCTATGTAAATTATCATGTCATCTGCAAACTGCAAAAGTTTTACTTCTTCCTTATCAATTTGGATGCCTTTTATTCCTTTTTCTTGTCTGATTGCTGTGGCTAGGACTTCCGGTACTTGGCTGAATAAAAGACAGTGGACATCCGTATCTTGTTTCTGACTTTAAGAGGAAATCTCTGTTTTTCACCATTGAGTATGATGATAGCTGTGGGTTTTCCATATATGGCCTTTATTATGGTGAGGTATGGTCCCTCTAAATCTATTTTGCCAAGGGTTTTTATCACGAATATATATTGTACTTTGTCAAATGCTTTCTGGGTCTATTGAAATGGTTAGATGGTTTTTATCCTTTCTCTTTTGATGGAATGTATCACATTGATTGATTGACAAATATTGAACCACTCTTGCATCCCAGAATAGATCGTACTTCATCCTAGTAAATGATTTTTTAAAGGTATTGTTGAATTTGGTTTGTCAGTATTTTGTTGAGGATTTTTTCATCTATGTACATCAGAGATATTGGCCTGTAGTTCTTTGTGTGTGTGTGTGTGTGTGTGTGTGTGTGTGTGTTTTGGATTTTATTTTTAAGTAATCTCTACACCCCTCATGGGCTTGAAACCACCGACTCTGAGATAAAGATTTGCACACTCCATCAACTGAGCCAGCCTGGCGCCCCTGCAGGTCTCTTTCTTTGTGGTGTCTTTATGTGGTTTTAATGTCAGGGTGACACTGGACTCCTAGAGTGAATTTGGAAGTTTTCCATCCTCTTCTATTTTTTGTAAAATTTGAAAAGAGTACGTACTAACTCTTCTTTATTTTTTAAAATATAAAAGATTTTTCTAAGTTTATTTATTTTGAGAGAGAGAGAAAAAAAGCACGAGTGGGGGAGGGGTAGAGAGAGCGAGGAAGAGAGAGACTCCCAAGCAGGCTTCACAATGTCAGCACAGAGCCCAATGCAGGTCTCGAACTCACAAACCATGAAATTATGACCCGACCCGAAATCAAGAGTTGGATGCTCCACCGACAGAGCCTCCCAGCACTCCCTAAGTCTTCTTTAAATAGTTGGTAGAATCCCCATGTGAAGCTGTCTGGTCCTGACCTTTTATTTGTTGGGAATTTTTCTTAACTACTGATTCACTTTCGCTGTTGGTAATCAGTCTTCAAGTTTTCTACTTCTTCCCAAATCGGGGAAGTTATAGGTTTTTAAGGAATTTCTTCTAGGTTTTCCATTTCTTCTAGGTTTTCCATTTCTTCTAGGTTTTCCATTTCTTCTAGGTTGCCCAATTTGTTGGCCTACGATTTTTCATAACATTGGCTTACAATCCTTTGTATTTCTTTGGTGTTGGTTGTTACTTCTGTTCCCTACATTTCTGATTTTGTTTATCAGTTTTATTGATCTTTTCAAAGAATCAGCTCCTAGTTTCATTCATCTGTTATCTTGGGGTTTTTTTAGTGTCTATTGGAATTATTTCATTTTAGATTGTATTTTTCAGTTCTAGAATTTCCATGTGTTCTTTTCCAATCATTTTTACTTCTCTGTTGATGTTGCCCATCCATTCCCACAATATGTGCATATTTTCATTTAAAATTTTCAACGTCTTTGTAATAGTTGTATTAAAGTCCATCCTTTCTGTCATTGCTGGGTCAGCTTCCTTTACCTGATTTTTCTACTGCTCACATTTTCTTACTTCTTTACATGTCTGACCATTTTGTTGTGGTGGTGGTTGTTTATGGGATCCTGGGCATAGTGGACGCCACATTGTTGAATGCCCAAATTTTATTGTCTTCACTTAAAGAATATAGACTATAATTCGGAAGCAGTTAATTTACTTGTGGATCTGCCTGTGAAGTCTTGTCCCTAAGCTTCGTTAGAACACATCTAGAATAGTCTTCATTCTAGGGCTGGGCTTGCCCTATTCTTAGCTCTATTCTTCTGGGATATTAGCTGAGTGCTCAGTGAGTTCAGTGTGGTCTTTCCAAACTGGCTGGCCAGTACTTCAGTATTTCCCAGCCCTGTGTAAGTTCTGGAATTTCCACGTCTCCCACTTCTCCTTGGTAGTTGGTCTTTGTCTGCTAGGTAAGAACCTTGCCTTTAGCATAGACACCAGCTCTTCAGTCAGGCACTCAGGGGATGTCTATGCAGATTTCTGGAACCCTTGCCTGTGCATTCCTTGTACCCTGCCCTCCAGGTCCCCTTTCGGTGCTACCCTCCAACCTGCGTCTCCTCACCCCTGCAGCACTCCTTATTCTGTGTGGGCTCCCCCTCCCTGCATCATGGTTTGAGAAGAGCCTCCGGGCAGAAATCTGCGTGATCGTGGGGTTGCCTCATCTGTTTTCACCCACCCAAGGGTCATAATTTTATATCGCTTGTTGCCCAACATCTGAAAACAGTTATTTCATATATTTTGTCCAGTTTTTATAGGTTCTTAATAGTAGAAGGTCTAGTTTGCTACCAGTTTTCATCATGTCCAGAAGTATAAGTGCAAATGGAAATCAACTATCAAGTACAGCTTTAAAACATCACTAGAATTTAAAAAAGATGTTTAATAGTGGACTTTCCACAAACAACTTTGTTCAGAGGACAAAGCCCAGATAAATTAAATTTACTTGCACGGGGAGGATTTTCAGCATTCAACACAATAATTTACCACATGATTTTGTCATATCCTGTTTTAGACAGATACCCATTTATAAGGCCATAGTTCTTACACGAACATGGCCTTCTGGACTAGGAAGCAAGAGACTCCTGTTGCTCTGGACCCAGTGCACCTGCTTGTGTGACCTTGGGCTGTCACTTTGGTTCCCTGTGTGCCAAGGTTACCCAGGACACCACAGCACGCTCACAGAGATGCCAGGGGGTATTTTCAACTTTCAACAGAAGCACAGTGAGACCTGTCATCTGGTGGACACCACACACATGGCCAGCCTCTCATTAATGTCTAATTAACATTAGATTATGCTACACTCCTTACAAGAGCATCTTATCTTCACGAAACTAGATTTGGAGCAATTGCTATGATAAAAAGTGAGCACCACACACAGGAAGGTGACAGGGGGTGACAGGGAGGTGACAGGAAGGTGGGTGGCGGCCAAAGCGGATCCCAGTGGTAGACACATGTGCTGTTAGTAAGACCTTGTGATTATGTGAGCATGTAATGAAAATATCACTTTCTTCCTTCAATTTACATGTATTATTTTTTTCAAATGGCTACAGATTTGTCAGAACATAAAAACGTTTTAAGTTGAAACTAACCACTTAAAACCATTAGGCATTGTTTTTGGACGAGGGCCTGGGGCAAAATGACAGAGACACGGAGGGCGCCATGCACCCAGAAAGCGCGGGAGCCTCGGGCCTGGATGAGGAGCCTGTCGGCATCACCAGTCCCGTCTGCAAAAGGCAGGGTCTGCATTCAATTCTCTCTTTATTCTACCAATTTAGGAATCCGTGGTTCCGTATCAGTACAAGTGGTATTTTTTGTTTTGTTTTGCTTTGTTTTAAGTAGGCTTCATGCCCAACCCAAGGCTTGAACTCATGACTCTGAGTTTAAGAGTCAGAGTCTCAACTGACTGAGCCACGCTGGCACCCCAGTACTGTAAGTGGTTCAAGTGGCACAGTGAATGTGGCGTGCTGATCGGGTCACTTCTATCAGGGAGGCAAAGAAGAAATGCAAGACTCCCAGCTCGCTGTGAAGCAAGGGTCCCCAGGTCTCCAAAGGGAAAAAAGGAACCAGAGACAGAGTCAAGAATTCCTCAGGCTGAGAAGAGATAAGACTTTTAAGTCAGTTCAAATTCCCATATCAGACATGGGGCAGCTCTGGCACGGGGTGAAAACAGTGTGTTCACTCTAGAACTCTCCTGTACCTTTAGAATAGGGACCTGGGATCGAAGGACTCCATGCACAGAATTCAGAATGCTCACTGAACTTGAACAGAAAAAAACTGACCTTTATCCTGGTTAACTTCTAGTTGAAATGTAGCATTTTCTTCAGTTATGAACGCAGTCAACAGACCACAGGAGGGCCAGCATTTCCCGTGGTGCTGCCACCCATTGAAATAATTGGGATTTTCCTTTCACGGTACTGTTTTACGCTCACAGCCATTATGACTTGCACAGACCTCGTTACTCGGTGCGTGTGGGGGGAGATTATTACTATATCATGGAATATCTTTAAAACATATTTTGGTAATTGCTTTTCAAAATAGGAATTGTTTCTTGGATAATCTTAAATAATGGTTTTAATTTTTTATTGCGAAGAACTTGGAACGTACGTAAAAGTGTACTGAAAGATATGTAGAGTGCCCCATGTCCATCACCCGGCTGCACCCTGAATCCCTCTCAATGCCACGTGATCTCGTGGTCCCTCCCAACGTGACATAGGGTGTTCATCGTGTTGCGTTTCCAGCCACCTAGGATGTGCCCTCATCCCCATGGTGTAGTTCATCATGTCCCTCTTTCTTCCGTGTTTCCTATAAACTGAAAACTGGGTCTAGAGGCTTGATGCCGGTGGGCGTTAGGGACAGAAGGAGGACCGGGCCTACTTCTGGAAATCTCCATTAGCAACCATGGCTCTTCGGTGCTTAGATCCATCAGTTAATTAGGGTTACAAAATGCTCTAATTCTACCATTTCTTCTAGTGTATTATCTGTAATATTTCTACAAGGAAATGGATGCCTCCTCAATTATTTGGTTACCCGGTGGTAGAGTTAGTACAGGAAGTCAGAATACATGTTCTGGATGCTTTCCCTTTATTTATCAATTTTCTCAAATGACTGGGTTTCTTTTATGCATCTTATTTTGTCCATTTATTTTTTTTAATGTTTGTTTTGAGAAGGGGGACAAGGGGCAGAGAGAGAGCCCCAAGCAGGCTCCACACTGTCAGCGCAGAGCCCGACACAAGGCTGGAACTCACAGCCCGAGCCAAGCTCGAGAGTCGGACGCTTCACGGACTGAGCTGCCCGGGCGCTCCTTATCTTCCACAGTTAGAACCATTAGCCTGAGAGGGGGTTCGTGGGCTCCACCAGATGGGGTGACTTCACAGAAGCCCCCCCCCCGCCCCCCCCCCCCTCCC
>NW_027528362.1:13918676-13927905 GCF_008692635.1 Crocuta crocuta
CCCCCCGCCCCCCCCATGGACCCCTGAGAGATAGGCACACTCACTGCAGCTCTTCTGCAGCGGCCTTACCGCCAGTGCCCTCACCGCCCGCAGCACTTCACCCCGCGCTTCGGGCCCGGCGAGGCCCCAGCCCACGCTGCGCTGCGGCAGTGGCACGTGCGTGAATCTTAGGGCAGGAGCCAAGGTACGGAGACAGCCTGCTCACGGCCTTGCTCACACGCGGACTCTGCTCCTCACCAGCTGCGTAAACTGGGCAAGTTCCTCCTCCTCTGAGCTTCGAGTGCTTCATATGGAAAAGACAAAAATGTTCTTGAACTTGCGGTTCGTGGGTTCGGGCCCCGCGTCGGGCTCTGTGCTGACTGCCAGCTCGGAGCCTGGAGCCTGCTTCAGTCTGTGACTCCCTCTCTCTCTGACCCTCCCCTGCTCACGCTGTGTCTCTCTCTCTCTAGAAATAAAAAAAAAAAAAAAATGTTCTTGAACTTGAAGAATGCTTTTGAGAACTAAAGAGGGGAAGGTTCCTGAGGGACTGAGGTATATTCCATCTGATTAATCTGAAAAATTAGCTGGGGCCTAAAACTCCCTTAGGATTCTTTTTTTTTTTTTTGCACCCCTGGTCCGATTCTTCTTCCATTTCTGAACTCTGCCATCTCAGTCTTTCAAGCACTCCCTGCAAGCCATGTCACCCGCCATAGGCTTTCTTCCTCTTTCAGGTGAATTGGCTGCTTCTTCTAAAGCAGAGGCGCCATCAGCATGGCTCTTATGCTCACATCCTATGTGAGTGACGCCAGTATCTCCTCGGTGTCTGTCCCTGATGACTCATTGATATCTCACCAATGATTTATCAATATCTTATCAATATTTCTCACCAATGTCTCATCAAAGGCTCATTAATGATTCCATCAATGTCTCATTGATGTCTTTCATCAGTGATTCATCAATATCTCATCAATGACTCATCTATGTCTCATCAATATCCCATCAATGTCTCATCAATGTCTCCTCAATGTCTCATCAATATCCCATTAATGTCTCATCAATGTCTCAATATGTAATTGATATCTCATCAATATCTTATCAGTCTCATCAATGTCTCATCAATGATTCTGTCAATGTCCCATTGATGTGCAATCCATGTCTCTCATTGACGTCTCTCATCAATGGCTCATCAGTATCTCATGCATGTCTTGTCCATCAATGTCTCTCCTCGCCCCTTGGAGGTCCCACTAAGGGTAGGTAGGGGGCTTTTAGGAACATTTCAGTCATGCAGATACAAGTTTGGACATTGGCCTTCCTGTATATTAGCGGGGTTCCCCTGAACCTGTTTTCTTAGTGTAACATGGGCACTAAAAGCCTGTGCCTCAGCTTTGTTGAGACTAAACAGATTTTGTGTCTAGTATGGAGATGTATTAACAAAGGATGGTCAGGAGCGCCTGGGTGGCTCAGTCAGTTAAGCGTCCGACTTTGGCTCAGGTCATGATCTCACGGTTCATGGGTTCGAGCCCCACATCGGGCTCTGTGCTGACAGCTCAGAGCATGGAGCCTGCTTTGGATTCTGTGTCTCCCTCTCTCTCTGACCCTTCCCTGCTCACGCTGTGCCTCTCTCTCAGAAATAAATAAAACATTAAAAAGAAAAGAAAAGAAAAGAAAATACGCTGAGATCTGAGCTCCTTCGTGACCTCATTTGCTGTGAGCAAAGTGAAACATGATCGTTCCACAGAATTAAAGACCAGGAAGGGCTCCTGATTTGGGAAGAACAGTTTTTTCATGGATTTGTATGCATTAACATCCATTGCAGTTGGTGATGGTGGAGTCAGTGAGTAATAAAAATGTCGTTTCCTGTGATTCTTAGAAATTAAATATGCCAGTACTCATCCACATTAGCCTTTGAAATGCAGGCAGCCGTCTGGAGCAGAGGCCGGGGGACCTCGCTGAAGCCTCGAGAGGTAGACCCCACAGGTGCAAATTGACACCCAGGAAAACAATGGTTAACACATTCTAGAATTTGGAGAAAGAGAGAATGTTAAAATAAACGTATGTCAAGCAGACAAATTTGGACTTCTGCAGGAGGATCTGTCACATCAAACAGAAATAGCTATAAATTACTTGTAATAGTAAAAATCTTGTCATTTATAACCTTTAAAGCAACGGGCTCATTTAACACATCAGCTCATAGATCATAATCTAGGACAGTCAGCCTGGGTATTTATTACACTTTTAGTGTGTAGAACGCAGAGCAAACCAAGCATGATCCGCAAAAGGCCCCTCGTGGGCCGTCAGCTTTTGGAACCACAGAACGAGCCAGAGAGGCAAGTGCCTCAGGCCCAGGGTGATGAATATGTCAAGATATGAAAACCCTTTCTGCTCCTAAAAAGAAAATTAAGACGTGATTGGAAATGTCATGCCTTGGGTAGTCTCATAATGAATAATTCCAAATAAATCCCACCATTATTCTGTTTATTTGTTTTACTTAGAAGCTATTTGAAGTCATTGGAGCTGCAAGTATGTTTCGACGTGCCAAGTGTATTTGCTGTATCTTGTAATCATCTCGCTAAGCGGCACCGGCAAACAGTGCTTGTTTCAGACTCGTCGCCGCGTACTGCCCGCAGGTAAGAGATCCGTCCCAGAGCCATTTGTAAAGGGGCTGAGGTGCCTTTGCTGAAGACGACACAGGAAACCACCTTCTGCATTATTTGAAGATTCGATGGGAATGAGGTATTTATGACAGGGATGCTGAATGAAGTTTCCGTGCTCTGGATACATAATTCATGTTCGTCAACGCAGGGTGGAGGGTTCCGGAGGGTTCCAGAAGGAGAGGACAGGAGCACGCTGACCACTCGCGCCACAGGGAGGACGAGCCCCCAGAGTGGGGGGCGAGCACGTGGCTCACGCTGACAGCTGTGCCGGCATCATGAGGCTTGAGGGAGCACATGCCAGTCTCCCCACGGACAGCGACACTAAGCTGCACTGCATCCTGTCCCCTTTGACCTTCTCTCTGACGGCCTCTGACCTCCGGGTTTTCTCCCCCACGCAGATCGGTAGGTGCTTTACTCTGCCAGGAGCCAGCGCCTGGCTCCTGCAAGATGCTGTGCTTTGCGCAGCACCCATGAGTGCGTGGTGCATGTGTGCACACACATGTGCATCCACACACACGTGCAGGCACATGCACACACGTGCATGCAGGTGTGCACACACACATGCTGTGCACACGCACACATGCATGCACATTCACACACGTGCAGGCACCCGTGCATGTTCACACACTCGTGCATCCACATCCACATGCACATATGCATGCAGGCACAAGTGCACACACACGCTCACACACACAGGCACTCGCGTGCACACACACGCATGTGTGCACACCCACGTGCAGGCACACCCACGTGCACAGCCTGCGCTGATGCGGCTGTGGCAGCAGCCACACTGAGAATCCTAGGTCCGGTGGTTGGGTGGCTTTTCCTTATTTTGCTTTTCCACGGTCTCCCGAGGCATGCTTCTAGCGGGGTAAAAATTTGCCTCTGTCTAAATGTGTGAACATGAGCTAATTTAAAAAGAACAGACCCCCTGAATTTAATCTTAAAAAGAAGCTAAAATTTAAAAATTAGCTTCAACTGGTAAGTAGTATAACTGATTCCTTGAAAAATGACAGCCGCTCTCCCTCTGAACTGAATCCTGTCTTCGCAACGGCGGCTGCTTTCCGTAGACTGACGGGTGGCTGCTGGTGAGGGAAGAAGGGGGTTGAGCACAAGAGACTGCAGGCAGCTAGAGTTGGGGCACGATTCAGGGCACGCGGGTAACAAGCCTGTCATTCCCGCGGAAGAGCCGATACCGGGAACCGAATCATTCACATCCACAGCCTCCCGCCTGGAGTGCCGAAACCAAACAAACCACGCCGCACCGAAATTAGTCACTTTATTTTGGCTGGCACCCAACGTTTATATGCCAGGTAACACACTAAGTTTTAGGAGTGTGCGTGCATCAAATAAATTGAAGAACTGGGTTCTTCAGTAGCCTCGGTAATTTCTAGAAACACCAACAACCTACATCTTTAGCCTCAATTGTTGGATGTTACTGACAAAAGAATATTTTTCTCTTTTCTTTCTTTTTTTTTTTTCTTGGTGAACTGAATGGATAATTGTCTCAATTCTACATTTTCAAATTATATATAACTATAGAGTATGTGTTGCATGTGTTGACTACGTATTATTTTAACACATCTGTTAATTTTTAACAAAGTTAATTTCTACAGAATGGTGGGTAATTCTGAAAACATTGTGGGCAAAATGTTACAAACTCATTATTCGACTAGCACAACGGCGTACTGGTAGTGAGTTCCCTTGCTTGGAAGACACACACTTTCCGTTCCATCGTCTCTGGAATCTGCCCACACCATCACCATCAGTGACAACTTACGATTTTAACTGGCAGATTTGTTTTCTTTCCCTGTGGCAGGTAAAATAAAGACGCGTCCTGCAATCAATGGCATGGTAGGCTTGTTGGAAAAAACAAATGCATGTGTGTGGTATTGACCTAGGGATAATCTCTTGTCTGTCTGGTTCGGGGTGAAGAGAAATTGCGTGTCCAAGACCGGCCGTTCTTCCCTAATACTTCCGTGTGTCGGAATTTGTATAAATTACGTCCCCAAACTTCAGTATGGTTACCTTTATTCGACTGTTCTGTGTGTAAGTGGTTCACCCTGGCTGGCTGTGTGTGTTGGACAGAGGGCTCCTCTTCTGTGTCCCTCAGCAACTGAAAAGGTTACAAATGAAAACCCTGGAGGACTCTCAAAGGATGAAGCAAGCTGATCAGTTCCCCAGCTGGTATGAAATGTAATGATGAGTCAAAAAAAAAAAATCACCAAGTTAGTGGTGATAGATGGATCCCACTGGCTGGGATTTATTCATGTTTTAAATTTCAAGAGGAGCGGGTAGGTGTGCAGCAAAATGCCGTGCTGCATTCGCGTTCGTTTTCTGGAAGCCTCGCTAGGCAGTTGCTGTAATGCAGAAGAATGCTTACCACTGATCCCCCGTCGTGTGCCACCCCTATTTCCTGCCTGAATTGTTTGTCGCCTCTTCTCAGAGCCAGAAGTCCTTGAGAGGGCTGGGGGCCGAATTTAAATATGAGGTCAGTTGGAGGGGGTGTGGGGACAGTAGAGAGAAGAGAAAAGTATAGATTTTAAAATTTTTAAAAATTTAATGTTTATTTATTTTTGAGAGAGACAGAGAGGCAGAGCAAGAGCGGGGGGCAGGGGGGCAGAGAGAGAGGGAGACACAGAATCCGAAGCAGCTGCAGGCTCCGAGCTGTCAGCACAGAGCCGGACGCGGGGCTCGAACCCACGAACGTGAGATCATGACCTGAGCCCAGGTTGGATGCTGAACCAACTGAACCCCCCAGGCTCCCCCATTTTAACCACTTTTTTTTTAAATATTTTTTTATTTATTTCTAGGAGAGAGAGAGAGACAGCGTGAGCAGGGGAGGGTCAGAGAGAGAGGGAGTCACAGACTCTGAAACAGGCTCCAGGCTCTGAGCTGTCAGCACAGAGCCCGATGCGGGGCTCGAACCCACGAACCCTGAGATCATGACCTGCGCCGAAGTCGGACGCTTAACCGACGGAGCCCCCCAGGCGCCCCTAGGTTTAAAACTGTTTAAATGATAAGGATTTCATACAGGGACACAGACATGTTGGCCCATCGCTCCCACACCCACCTCTCGNAGGTTTAAAAATGTTTAAATGATAAGGATTTCATACAGGGACACAGACATGTTGGCCCATCGCTCCCACACCCACCTCTCGCCACAGCCTGCCGGCCACTGGGACGCGGCTTCCCTTTGCGCCCCGCTGCCCCTCACCCCGCCGCACCTTCTGCAGCGCTAGCTCGCCGCCCTGTATGGAGCATTTAAAGGGAAGTACCTGTGACTTCAACTATTTGTCCCTTATCGACTGATGTTACACTACAAGGATTTGCATTGAAAGGACACAAAGAAAGAGCAAGTCATGGCACACAGCCAAATAAAAGAGTAATGTTCTGGTGAATTTAGCCTAAATAATTTACTGCTGTGGAAAAGTGGAAAAGTGCAAGGTGAACCCTTTGACCAATAAATCTCTCCTGCCCGTGAAACCCTTATCTGGTCCCCTCACCATATTCCACACGAGGAAGCCATCCTCGTTGGCTCCGGTTCGTTATTTGTAAACCTTGATCTTCTGCACTCGGTGTCCTAAATATGGATAATTAGCATCAGTTTATCACGCTTCTGCATATTTTCTCTTCTCTCCAAACACGCACGCTGCTATTGGCTGCCGTTCTGCCACAGAAGATTATGGAGACAGATTGCAGAGAATGAATGTGCTAAACGAGATTAGGAAGGAATAGAAATGGAAACTTGGCCAATAAATTCCTCGCGAGAGCCTTATCGTACAATTACACGTTGACTTGTTTCACACTCTCCCAGCCTCTTAATCCAGTGCCTCCACCAAGAATAAAATTTCGCTAATTTCTGAATTACTGCGTATCCCCCCGGCTTGTTACCGAGAACGCTGCCGAGAACAACCCCGTCAAACTTTGCAATAAAAAAATTAAACTTCAAATGTCAAAATGGACGGGCTGCGTCCGGGACGCTGCAAGCACGGAGGCATCGGTGAAGGCGCGCGCGGAGCCTTGGCCCAGAGGGGCCTTCGACTTCTCCTCGAGCAGCAGATTCCCGCATCGTGCCCCCGGGGGGGCCTCAGCCGCGTGAGGGGGTGGCCGTGCTCGCACGCAGCTGCCCGACCTGCTGGAAGGACCAGGCCTTGGCTTCGTTCCTTCGTATTATTACTGATAACGATCCGACGCCTGGAGCGCCGTGGCAGTCCCCTCCCGCTGCGACACGTGCCACACGCCGTGGGCCCTTGTGCACATCTGCGTACGCGGATGCTCGCCCATCCTCGTCTCAGGGAAGCACGGAGTCGAGGCCGCTGCCGCAGGGCATCCGCAGAGAGAGGCCCCCTCTCCTGTGCCTGAGTGTCACCCTCCCCAGGGCTTTATAATCAGTTCGGTATTTAAAGAGGCCCATTAAGCTTTTCCATCCGCCAGGGGACTATTTGTAGCTCAGAGCAGCAGTCAGACATTATGATGCACCCACGGAGGCCAGGCACTGCCACGGGAGGCACGTCCACGGGACAGGGGTCATGTCACTGGAGGGGATGGAAACCCGGATCACGTCCTAAAACCGATACATTCGTCCTGGCTTCCAGTTCACGGTGAGAATAATCAATTCGCTGAAGAAACCCACACAATCGTAAACAGTTTTTACGCACAGATCATGAGGTTGCCTTCACTTTTTTTTCTCCAAGTCACGTCCATTAGGCTTTCGCGAGGAGAGGAACTTAGACACAGTCCAGGGAAGAGATTCCAGAACTGCGGAGGGCTGCGTCCAGGCTCTGGGCGCAGAGACAAACCTGGACAACATTCATCCGGCAAATGCATACTGAGTGCCTCCTAGGTGCCAGGACTGTTCTAGAAGGGTGGGGTGTAGCAACACAAAGAATCCCGCCCCGGGCAAGCTAACGGTTAAGGAAGCTGGTCCGTCTTGACTTGAGTGTGCGTTTGCCTTTTGCACACTTGGTGATCTGTCGACTGCCTGTCAAGAATCCCCTTTCCCAGACACGGAGCCAGCCTGGACCGCCTTTCCGCCTTGTACCTCCCTAGGGACAGTGAACCCGGCCTGCAAGGAAGATTCTAGAGCCACAGCCCCAGCACCTCAGGCAGGTCCCGAGGCAACGGTGTAGACAAAACACACACGTCTCAGATGTCCGGGAGGTTGTGCTTTCCCTGAATCGTCCTCCTTTCCAGGGCCACGGTGGGGGGGTTGCCGAGTGGGGTGCCGGGGGCCTGGCGAAGGGCTAGGACTGGTTGTTTTCCTTTCCTGGGGGGATGGTTTGGAGGCTTTGCAGCGCTAAGAGCAGTGGACTCGGAGGCTGGGCCGCGCAGCGGGCAAGGCCCCGGGCAGGGGGCTCGTGGGGAAGCTGAGCTCAGCTACCAGCGCCGGGGCAACCTTCCCCGAAAACGTGCGATCAGATGGGGAGTGAGAACTGGCCCCTTCTCCCCTGTCCTGTTTCCTGAGCTGGAGAGCTGGGGGGTGGGGGGGGTGGGCAGCGAGAGGAGCCGTTTGCCATTAATCTGGGAACAAACGGCTAACCTCGGTGACTGGTATTTTTGCTTTTCTTTTCTCACTTTTCTCAGTGTGGGGAAGCGCGGCGCCCGCCGGAGCGATTGTGAGGGGCTCTGCTGGAATTTGGCCGCGCGAAGGCTTGGCGAGCAGCCCCATGCTGCCTCCTATTCAGCAGGCCGGTCCTCCTCGAGCTTTGGAAGTTTCGCTCGGCCGTGCACTCAATGGCTTCACAAAGCTGATTACAAGCTTCAGCGCATTCCTGAAGGAGCCAAAAGCGACGCAGGTGCAAACGAGCCGAGGGAGCCCCTTATCCTGGTGACAGAATGGGACAAGCTGGGAAAGGCTTGGACCACACAAATCCAAGCTCACCAGGCAGCAGAAAGCCTGCCTTGGGAACCGGGGGTCATTATCCGCCCTATTCAGCGGGGCCGGAGACCCTGGGGGCCCGGGGGCTGCAGGGGACCCCGCCGGGGCCTGGGGCCGGGCCGGGGCGCGGGCGGAGGGCTGTGCCTCTCCCTGCACCCGCGGCGTCGGTAAAGTCTGTACTCCGACGTGCCCATGTCAACACCAGTAGGGACACAGGAGAAAAACCTTGCGGGACCCGACCGGGTGTGTGGACAACGCGCAACGTCTGCTCATCCAGCGTCCAGACCGCACTGGCCGGTGTCTGCCCAGCCTGGCGCTGCGCGTCCCCGACGGGGCCCCCCAGGCCACTGACACTCACCCCCAAGGGCCACTCCGCCTCCTTTCTCTCGCACCCCACCCCCTTTCCTTTCAGTCGTCCTAGACACAGGGTCCCGCGGAGCGTGGCTGGCGCTGTGCTGTGGGAGGGACAGTGGGGGTGGGCTGGCAGGTCACGGGGTCGCCCCTTAGAATTGCTCTGGGCTTGGCCTCCGATGCCTTTGCTGCGAGTCTGACTCCCTGGTGGGGAGGAGGGCCCGGCCCCTCTGGAAGAACGAAGGCCGGTCCGGCCCAGGCTCAGAGCCCGGGACCAGGGCCACGGGGGGCAGGCTGCCGCAGGCCGAGGAGGAGGGGGCTGGAGGCGGGAGCCGGCCCGCGGGCGCCCCCCGGGGCCGCCAGC
>NW_027528362.1:13927973-13930887 GCF_008692635.1 Crocuta crocuta
GTGGCGCCCGGGTCCCCGCGGGCAGGGCCGGGGCAGGGCGCTGTGCTGACGCTCTTTTGTCTGATAACTAATTTGAGTTAATGCGATCTTTATGTAAAGCTAACAGCGGATAATTGTCTATTTTCTCGCCAACAATCTCCATCACAATCACTTATCTGGAAACCTGCGGCTGGATTAATCGTTATATTCCCGAGATGAGCGTCGAGGCGAACGCGGGCGGGGACCTAGAAACGCCTCCCGCACGCCTGCGGGACGGGTGCGGGCCGGNCCCTTCATCTGCGTGATCCAGCTTTGCCCCCGCCCCCGCCACCTGTTACCGCCGTAGGGTCCCTCCTCCAGGGTCCCCATAGCTGCAATTCATTGGCAATATTCACACCGCGCCCACCGTGACTGAAATACCCAAGGAGAGAGCCTGAGGGGTGGGGGCAGCCCCGGGGCGCCACCCCCACCAGGCTCCAGTTGCAGGGGTGGGAAGGGCTGCAGACGGCGGCCTGTGGGGAAAGGCACTGGCACCGCAGAGATGTTGTCTCTCCGAGCGGAAGTGCCACTGCCCGTGCAATCCCGGAGAGCAAGTGCCCTGCGTGCGCGGGGGGCTCGGAAGGAAACCCATTCTGCTGACTTCTGCTCGGATCTGCAGCCCAGGGCGCGGCCTCGCAACTTTTCAAAATGGTGTTTCTGGAAAAGAGAAATTCGGTCTCGGTTTGTGACACTTTGGGGCCACGTAGAAGGAAACTGTGTTTCGGTCTTGGCAGACTCAGGATTCTCAGAGCACAGGCATAGAGTAGAATAAAATGCCATAAAATGGTTGGGTTTTTAGATAAAGGAGGACCCCAAATTACCCCCCAAATAGCGCATTGTGAAGTCCCGTTAAAATCCGCAAGTCTTCAACTTTCCCCTCCAGCAGCTTGATGAGGTCGCTGCAGGCAAACAAGGAAGTCCACCCTCCTGGCCCGCGAGCCAGGCCCCGCCGAGTTCCCAGGGCGGCTTTGTGCCGCAGCCGTGGGATCACCCCGCTCCGTCTCTCACCTGAATCTTGTCATCCCGTGTCATCGCGGCCATCTCGGAGTGATCTTGGAACAATGCTGGTCCCCTCGGCCGAGCCGCCGGTCAATCAGGCAGAACGGACCGTGCAGATGGGCTGGGGGGCCTCGCTCGGGAACACTGGAGCCCATTGTCCTGGGCGTTTCCAAGCGCCGAGCAGCTGCACACACTTGTCGCCTCGGACCCTCGGTTGCCGCTGTAATGTCATCATTGCGGAGCGTCAGACTTCAGACAGTCCGAGCTCACCAGCGGCCTTCTCCGCAAAGGCCTCTCTTCTCCGTCTCTGTCTCCGGGACAAGATTCAGACTCCAGATCCCCTTCTGTGGGGAGGGGGAGGGGGCGCTTTGCAAGTGACAAGGGCTGAAGATCCACTTTCCTCTTTCTGGTGAATTCCCAGCCTCTGAACCCATCCTGGGGCTCAGGAGTCTGACTCAAGAGACTCGGATTTCGGGGCGTCCACAGTTTCTGCGTGTTGCTGCGAGTTTAAAGCCCGAGGGCAGCAGCGCAGCAGGTGGAGTGACTTTAACAGACGCCATCTTCCGCTCTGGGGACCACGCAGTGAAGGACGTGGGGTCTTTTCTGTCGATGGGCCTCAAAACCACACGTGGCCGGGCAGGTGTGCCCTGAAACGGACAAGTTCGCCACACCAGGCACCCCCTTGTCGGGCTACGGAGCGGCCGCCCCCGATGCCGCCATCGGCGTCTGACCCCTCGCCGCCGTGCGCCCCACCACCCCCTCCCAGGGTCACCTCTTTTTGGCAGAACAGTGTGGGCGGGGGGCCCCGGGGCACCCGCGAACACAGCTCAGCTCCGTCCTCCAGCCAGCTTGCCTTCCCCTCCCCTCCCTCAGCCTCTGGAAATGAGTCCNTCCCCAGAAAAGGCTGGAGGAGAAAGGTTCCAGGCCATTCCCAGCCCAGCTGAGAAGCCGATGTGGAGGCCGAGGGGCGGAAGGGCCAAGTCTTCCCCGAGTGCCCAGAGGCTCCCCGGGGGCCCTGGAGACCCCCCCCCATGCACCTCAAAGCCTCCCAGGTGCTTCTGGTTTCCTGACAAACCGGAGGTGCAAGCAAGTCCTGCTTTCGCGAATACAGCAGGACGGCCCCGTTCCGGGCCTCGTTTGCTTGGCTGTCGGGGCGGGGGTGCAGGCGACCCAGCTACAGGCGGTCCCTTTGGAGGCCCCTCCAGCGAACTCACCGAGAACCCTCTGATTCTGCCCGGAAAACTGTATGATTCGGGCCTGGCCGCTGCGGTTGCTCTTGGAAATCTCTGCTTCTCTTCACCGTCTCTGGGCCCAGGGCCTCGCCCACACCCGGGGGGTGCCCTCCCCCCAGGTCCACAGTGGGGGGGGCAGAGGCAGCTTGCAGGAGCCCCCGGCCGGGACCTGGGATGACGCGAGGTGCAGGGGACGGCGGTTTTGCAGGCTTGGAGGCCCGGTGTCTCCCCAGGGTGTAGACGGTGTCCGGCGGTTGGGAGTGTGCACAGTAGGGGAGGAGGGGCTGCAGAGGCCCGGCCGCGGCTCCGCCGAGGGCGCAGGACAGTTTCCGCGGCCGCGTGGGCCTCTTCCCGGGGGAGGCTCTGGCCGGGCCCCTGAGCTCGGGGCGGGAGCCTGGACTCGCCCCTGCAGCCCTGTCCCTTTCACCCACCCGCTGCCACACACGCCTCACACACTCACAGCCCCTCCTCACACACATTCTTTCCCACACGTCACACACAGCTTACACACTCAGCCTTGCACAGCACACACACCATGCACTCATGTTCACGCAAACACCCAGAGGCTCTCTCTGGGATGTGGGCGTGTGCTCCACGGAGCCACTCGCGGTGACTCATGGGCATCTCCCCTCCCCCACTCGCCGGTTCCCACGGGTCCTGAGGGG
>NW_027528362.1:13930951-13943839 GCF_008692635.1 Crocuta crocuta
CAGTGACTCCCGGCTCCCTTTGGGGGAAGAAACCAGAAACCACACACTGGGAAGAATACGCTGTTAGGTGCACGCACGGGGACGAGTGAGCTCATCTGTACAGAATTCAGCAAATACGGGGAAAAGTGACGTGAAGGAAGGACAAGGGTGTGGGAGGCTGGACCCCTCCCTTCTGAGCGGACGCCTCCAGGCTCGCTAGACTGGGCGAGCGGCCACCTCGCTCCCGTGGGTTCCACGTCTGCGCTCTCCCCCAGGGGGCCCTCCCCGCTGGGCACACCCCCCCCGTGACCCAGCGTGGGGGCCGCCGCGGGGGCGCGGGCAGCGGGCCGGACACGCCGGCTTGCACAGACGTGCTGTGACAGAGGCCACGTGAAATAGCTCACTGGTCAGTCAGAACACTGATTTCATGTGGAAACGATTGTATTTTGGACATTCGGGGTGAAATAAAATACATTTTTGAAGTTAATTTCTTCTCTCTGCTTCTTCTACTTTTTAAAAACGTAGCTTTCAGGAAATTTAAAGTGACCTGCGAGTCTTCTGGTTGTGGCTTGCCTTCGCTGCCTGGCCGCTCCTCCCGGACACGGAGGAGGACGCGGGGCCCTCGGGTAGTAGGAGGCCGTGCGGACCCTCCCACGTTCAAGCTGCTCTCGTAAGGTCGTATGTCGTCGAGGCCTCCTTCCTCCTGTGAGAGGGTGCACGGCGGGGGCAGGGCGGCAGCTCGGGGTATTTTATCACTAGATTCATTTCTTCCTGTTCTAACTTTAATTCCGTGCACTTGCTGCCCTGTGATCCCAGTCGGCCGTCTCAGATGAACTCTCCGGTAACTTCTGAAGAATCTTGCTACGAATGTCGGCTCGTGCTGAAGCCTAAATGATAACAGGTTATTCCCCAATGTCTACACGGCCTGCAGCAGCCCTTTCCTGCACTTCTCCGCCTTCCCTCTTCCTTTGCGAGGCGCCACCGCCCCGACCCCACCACAACTGGAGTGGGGGTTCACAGCCCCCGAAAGTGCTTTCTGCTGAGCAAGAACGGAATTCTTCCAGACTTTTTTAATTCCTATATTGATTCATAGCTTTAAAAATTTGTGAAGTCACACCTTGGTCAAAAACATTACAATAAAACATATTTGTAAACATTTTTTATTTTAGTTTTTCGACATTTTTTACTGTAAAGAAAGTATTTGAAAATGGTCTACCTTCTATAGATGCTGGCGAGGATGTGGAGACACGGGCTCCCTCCTACACTGTGGGTGGGAATGTAAACGGGTGCAGCCCCTCTGGAAAACAGTGTGGAGGTTCCTCAGGAAACTAACAACAGAACTCCCCTAGGACCCAGCAATAGCACTGCTAGGAATTTACCCAAGGGACACAGGAGTGCTGATGCACAGGGGCACATGCACCCNGATCTCTAGAAATAAAGTTATAATACTTAGAAATTATATTTCATCTTTTGATGACAGCAAGGAAGGATTCTTCTGAGAACGTTGTTTATGAAGGATTCAGTGTAACCATCACGTAAAACTCTACATGTACATGTAGTTGAAGTGCACACATTGTGTTTTTCCATATTTACTTTGAGGATTATGTAAGTAATGAATCAATTCAGTAAAAATGTGAGACGAGTCTCCTTCACCAATAAACTGGAAGTATCTAATATATAATTTTGGGTAAAACTTAAAACTTGCTTTTATCATAAAAGGAACTCTCTTCTTTCTCATGGTCAGTGTCCATGTAATGTTCTGTTTTTGGCAGAATTAACTTTAACTGAGGGAAAAGTTAAATGCAGACTCCCAGGAATGATCAAGGTTTTGTGGGTAAAGTAACTGAAATGGCTTATTCTTTGCATTAATTCCTGGGAAAATATCAATCTTGGTTCAATTAATAAGAAACCAGTAGAAAGACTTAATTATTTACCCTGACTGCCTGATTTTTAAAGAGTGGCCCATGTTTTTTTTGTTTGTTTGTGTTTTTTTAATGTTTATTTATTTTTGAGAGACAGAGACAGAGCATGAATGGGAAAGGGGCAGAGAGAGAGGGAGACACAGAATCTGAAACAGGCTCCAGGCTCTGCGCTGACAGCGCGGAGCCCAATGTGGGGCTCAAACTCACAAACTGCGAGATCATGACCTGAGGCGAGGTCGGCGCTTAACAGACTGAGCCACCCAGGCGCCCCGAGTGGCCCATGTTTTTTAAAGAGTTTCCAGGGAAATAACTAAAAATGTAGCCTGTATCTTGCCAACGAGCCATCGACACCCATCAGAAGCTCCCGCGACCTCACTTTGGATGTGGCCCACGGTTCGTTTCCGTGACGACGCCTGTCCGCTGTCGCGGAACTTGCTGGGGTAACCAGAAGACGCAGACTGGAAGATCGTGACCGTTTAACTGCCCTTCTGGTGTTTGGACCCCTCTCAGAGTAAAAGAGCCAAACATGCCGAACAGGCAGCAAGAAGACCCGCTGGTCACCGGGCACCGGGCTGTGAAAGCCCCACGTGCCAGCCAGGGGCACCGCCAGCCTGTCCGTGTTGATTTCACGTGCGAGTTGCACGGCCTCGTTTGCCTCCTCGTGTTATAAACCTCGAGAGACCCTCATTCAGTCTCCTGTTTCTCTTTTTCCGCTAAAGACCATGACGGTTATGCACCTTCAAATATTTGCAGACAAGATATTCTGGATAAACCATCTAAGATTAACTAAATTAGGTCAACACCATGCAGGGCCGGGGAGATATGCCCCTCGTGTTCAAATTATCTGGTGTCAGCGACACTGATTGAAACAGCACTAGCGACCAAAAGGGAAAAAAAGAAAAGAAAAAAAAGAAAAAGTCTTATTACAAGATGTCTCAAAAACAGATAAGAAAGCAACGAGGCCCTCTCGTAAATGAGGGGCCTTATCTAGATTTTAATATGGTGGTAAGCAAATTGTACATGTTTTTGCAAGTTAGACAACTTATATGGGCGGCAGACATTTCTAAAGTTTCTGTAATTCAAAGCCAGTCACTACGGTTTGCATATCCGTCCACGGCTCGCGGGGTCTTTGTTCTTTTCCTCAAAACACGTTCCGCAGAAAGGCTGAAATATGAACAAATTCAGGGCATAGCGTCTGGACCGTTTAACCCCTGCTGGGACGGGTGGAGCGCGAGGGGCTGGTGGTGCCTGAGTGTGTCAGGGTCGGGCCCCTCCGCTTCTCTGCTTACTTTGGAGGCCGAACTGCACCCCATTTCTTTCTTTCTGAAAACTGCCGATCATACTGATGAGATCCCTTGGAAGAGGACCCAAACAAGAGTTGGCAAAGAAAGTTCCTGAACCTTTCATAGAGAGGCCACACTGCCGGAGTCAAACCGTAATGCAGGTGACTGTCACGGCCACAGCCTCTGTATCCATGTCGCAGGTGAGTGCGCCCCGTGACTGCTCCTTGAGACGAACGTCCGCCTGCCGAAGTCACCCAGCGGCTGCTACAATGTATTCATTGTCACAGAAGATATGATTTGGCATAATTAATAGAGTGGCTGTAGGTACATATATTTCAAAACTATACACAGAGTCACAACGAGGGGATGACGTCCCACTTAAAAATCGCTGTATTTAGAAGCCCCTGGGGGCTCAGTCCGTTAAGCAACTGACTTCGGCTCAAGTCATGGTCTCGCAGTTTGTTGAGTTTGAGCCCCACGTTGGGCTCTGTGCTGACAGTTAGGAGCCTGGATTCTGCTTCGGATTCTGTGTCTCCATCTCTCTCTCTCTCTCTCTCAAAAATAAGTAAACATTAAAATTTTTTTTAATTCACTGTATTTAAATTTTTTAAATTTTTTAAAAAATGTATTTCTTAGAGAGAGAGAGAGAATGAGCAGGGGAGGGTCAGAGAGAGAGGGAGACACAGAATCTGAAACAGGCTCCAGGCTCTGAGCTGTCAGTACAGAGCCCAACGCAGGGCTACGAACCCACGAACCATGAGATCATGGCCTAAGCCGAAGTCAGACGCTTAACTGACTGAGCCCTCCAGGTGCCCCGATTCACTGTATTTAGAACATATTCCTGAGCGGCAATAACCATGATAGCCTTTATCAGGTTCAAGCTGTGTTCTAATGTAAAGCTGCTGGCTCAGGCGGGCAGCACATTGCAATGAAATAAAACCAAGAGGAAAGCCCACCGCCCGAAAGCGAACGTCGTGAGCACATTCTGAGAGCACAGTCGGCCCTTTGCAGGGGTGCTGCTGTCGCTCGAATATTGCAGCGAACGGCAGCTGGGGTGGGTCTGAACTCTGGAAAAGCAGCTGCCAAAACAAAAATAGAAAAGCAAAATAAACCAGAGTTTGAGGTCTGGAATAAAGATTTTTTTTTTTTATTTAAAATACCAAATTTCACATGAACATGCGGGCTGGTAACCTCACGGCTCTGCTCAGGGGTCTGGGGGAGCTGAGCCCTGTCCCCCCTTCCCCCCCATCTCCCCCCCACGGCGTTCTCCGCGCCAAGGTCCTTCAGCCAGTCAGGGTCTCCGCTCCAGCCGCCGCTGCCGCGAGTGGTCCGGGCAGGTGCGGATGGAAGCCAGTGGGGACACAGCCTGGCTCGTGACCCTTCGCCCCCTTGCTCGACTCGGGAAGCCTGCGTTGTGGCCTAAGGGTCTGACTCTGGAGTTCTGAGGACTGTTCGCAGTAGGCCTGGCGTTCACACCGGAGATGCGCGTCCGGGTGGAGGGCTGATGTCCCCTTGACACTTTACCTGGTTTAGCCTTTCCTGAGCTTCCCGCCTCTTCCGCACGCAGACCCCCAAGTGCGCCAACCCGGGGCTGTATGTGGGCAGCAGGACGGTGCCCGAGCCGCCCTGCACGCCCTGCAGCTCTCCTGGAGAAGCCCCTTCCCGCTGCGGAAGGGCACGAGTCGCTCTGTCCCCTGCCACCCGCGCCCACGCACCCTCCAGGAGAGCAGCTGGGCGAGGGGCGCCCTCTCGTCCCCCAGCCCGGCCCGGTTGTGGCTCCGTCCTCCTCCCTCCGAGCAGCCCGGGGCTTACTTCGCGCGCTTGTCTCTTGAGGAGGAAAGCAGGAGCGACCGGAGGGGGTTCCGGCCAAGCTCGGGGTGTGCGAACACCTTCCTGCAGACGGGCAGCTCGTCTTTTATTTAACGCTGCCGTCACTGGGGACTATTCGTAAGCTGCAGTGGTCACTTCTGTATCTCTCGAAGGGAAGGCAGAAGACAGTAGGGCAGAGTTCCGTCAGCGGAGATTTATTAGACACCTACTGTGTTCGTGGTGCTTTGCACAGTGCAGAATACAAAACTCAGAAAGATCCTGGTTACGGTCCATGCTCGGAAGGAAGGAAGGGGAGAGAGACACACAGAGAGAAGTAGACAGAGATGCAGGCTAGGAGAGAGAACAAGTAGAGACAGAGGGAGAGAGAAACAAAGGGATTCAGAGACACGGAGACACAGACACAGAGAGAGAAGCAGACACAGACTCGAGGAGACGCACAGGTGACTGCGGGTGGACGGCGGCTGTGGGGGCAGATGGTCACGCGTTGAAGGCCGTGTGTTCTCCTCGGTGCAGGGGGGGTGGGCATGACGTCCGCCAGCTGCGGCTGGACTTTGCAGAGTGAGGGGCGTGCGGGGCTCAGTACAGCGACCGGCCACCCCCCCGCCCGGTGCCGCGGGACGCGCCTGAGAAACGCCGTGCGGTGCGCTCAGAGGCACGGGGGCTGCGCAGACAGACGGTTTGCTGAGTGTGAATAGTTTCCTCGGCCTTTTTAATTAAAAAAAAATCAAATTATCAAAATTGATGAAATATAAAAACACTTCTCCCGCTCTGATGCGCTTTTCACTAAAACTGGGTAATAAAAGGGGACGCCTTGGGGTGCTGGGGGCTCAGTCGGTTCAGTGTCTAACTCTTGATTTGGGCTCAGGTCATGATCTCGTGGTCGTGGGTTCAAGCCCTGCATTAGGCTCTGTGCTGACAGCATGGAGCCTGCTTGGGATTCTCTCTCTCTCAAAGTAAATAAACTTTTAAAAAGTGAGTGATAAAGATTCAAATACATAATTAATGCTTACATATTTATAGATGTCATTTTTTGTTGATTTTTCAAAGAATTGAAGAAATGAAAACTGAATGACTCTAGAGTTTCAAAGAGGATCTCAATCCCCTTCGTGTCTGGTCCCAGCCCCGTGCAAGCCGCACGTGAAGGACCCGGACTGGATGGTTAGCGCGCACTTGGAGAAACCCACGCTGCGTCCCTCACTGGTACATTCAGGATGAGGTTTCCTTTCCTTCAGATTTAATTGGCGGGACATCAGTGGCAAGACGGAGCGAAGGAAGGTGGGGCAGCGGGCCACAGCCTCGGGAGGGACAGGGAGGGCGCTGGACTCCGGTCCCCAGGACGACTGCTGGGCGCCCCCGGCCTGCCGCGTGCAGAGCGCGGGGGAACAGGGCGCGAGCTTTGGGGAGCAGCCTGTCAGGGCACGTGACTTGTGTCCCCAAAACAGACATGTAGAGACCCTGAGCCCAGCACCTCGGGAGGTGACCTTGACGGGAAGCTGGGTTGCTGCGGATGCGGCGGCGGCGCGGCCAGGGGACCGCGTCCCCAGAGGACGCAGACACGGCGAGAAGGCCACGCAGAGCGCAGAGACGGGAGCAGTGTCCCCCCAGGGGCGCCGGCCCTGGGACGGGCAGGGAGGGATCCCCTCCGTGGGTCTCCCTGAGGCGCGGCCCCCGGGCACCCTGACCCAGGGCTGGGAGGGAACACGTGCTGTGTGCCCTGGAGCCGCAGCCCCGGGCGGGGACAGACCTGGTGGGGAAGCCGGTGCCCCCCCCCCCCCCCCCNCACAGGGACACGGGGGGCACACGGGGACACAGGACATGGGACACGGGGACACGCTCCCAGGGGCCCCCAAAGAGGGGTGGTGTGCCAAGGGGGAGAGCTTGTGGGGCAGCCAGCAGGCTGGAGGGGGCCCGCCTGCCCACCCCCGCCCAGAGGGATGACGGGGGGCGGGGGCGTCACCAACCCTGAGGGCGCCGAGAAGCATGACCCCGGCTGAGGGCGGGCGGCCGGGCAGGCTGGGAGCCGCACCGCGGGCAGAGGTGGGCCCTGCCTGTGAGGGGGGGGCTGGGCCACCCACTCGTGCTCTGNCCGCGTGTGGCCGCAGGCCACCCCACGGCCCGGGGGATGGGGACAGAGCAGCAGGCCGCAGGGGAGGGCCCCGCGGCTCAGTGACACCTTATCCGAGAGGCGGTGCAGATGGATGAAAAGGAGGCCCTTTGCGTGAAGAGCAACACCCAGGCACCCGGAGCTCGGGAGGTGAGGGACTGTCCCTGCCTCGCTCCCAGTCCTCCTCCTCCGAGCACTCGGGGGAAATCGTGCAATCTGAATGTGAATATAAAGAATAATAAATGGGAAATGGAATCAAAACTCCTCATATATCAAACGCACCACTGCGAGGGCGACAGGACTTTAAATGGAATCATGTAGACACATTTCAAAACGGGCAATTTGGATATTACAACGCAAATGCCATCAGTGGCGTTGGGGAGCGAAGCCAGCTCAGCGGCCAGGGACAGGCCACGCACACCCTTCCCCGCCCCACGCGCTCAGATGCCCCCCTCAGCCAGAGCTCCCATTGCCGTGGGGTCCTGGGGGTGTTTTGTGCCCCTCTCGCCCCTTCGGGATGGGACCCCAGCCTCAATCTGCCCTATTTCTACAGCACTGAGGACAGTGTGGTGTAGGATGTAGCAGGGGAGGGGAGGAGAGAAGAGAAAGGAGGGGAGGGGAAGAGGGGGAGGGCAGGATGGGGGAGAGAANGGCGCCTGGCTCTCGGCCCCACTCACCGCGTCCCGGGCCACCCCTTCCGACTGGGCACAGGCCAGGCCCCCTCCCTCTGACGTGGCCGGAGGCCGTCCCGCAGACCGGCCGGCTGGCGTGGCTTGTGAAGCGTTTTACTGATTGTTTTTATTTTCACCGTCCCTTTACTTCATTCTCTAGCGAAAAGACATTCTCTCAGGACGGGCTGAGGACGGGCTCCAGTAAACGGCCGGACCGAGGACCGAGATTTCTCCGCCCGCACGGGCCGGCGCACCCTGGGGAAGGCTGGCGCGCACACCCGGCCTGGGCCTCGCCCCCAGCAGGGAGCACAGCGGCCTCGGCCCCATCCTGGTGCGGCCTCGCCGACACCCAGTCCCTGGTGAGAGAACCTGGTGCCAGAGCTGGACTCTCCGCTTTCACCACTGGGGCTGCAAAGCTCTAAGTCGGGGGCAGGACGATTCTCCAGTCAAGGGAAATGTGGTGTTTTGCTTTGCACGAGCAGATCGCAGGGCCAGCGTGGACGGCGCTAACCTGACCACGTCTCTGGGCCCACCCGCTGCCGGGCATCCACGTGCAGAGACCCTGGGGCGTGGTGTGCCGCGGTGACTTTCGGGGGGCCGGGCATCCCGGCCTCTTCTCCAGGATGTGTTTGCGCTCAGAAGCGGGGCCATCGCTCTGTTCTCTGGGGAGTGGTGTCGAAGACAATTACTTAGGGATGTTCCAGAAATTCCCAAATACAAAGATTAATTATAGTCATTTTTAGATTTCATGAAAACAGTTGTTTAAGAGAAACGGCCATAAAACTGCTTCGTGATCACGCTCAATTTATCAGGGTACACGGAGATTCAGTGTAATTACTGTGGGGTTTCAGTTATTTGAATTAAGAAGCACTAAACTCATTTTGTACCTACTTTGGGAAAGAGCAGGAAGAAATGACTAATATAATGAATGATTTCTTTTTGTGTACAGATCCCAAAGTATGAGCTCTGTACTATCGGGCGAGAGAGAAAGTCTGTGTGTGTGTGTGTGTGTGTGTGTGTGTGTGGTGAAGTCGAGAGTCTTTCCCTGTTTTTCAAAAAAAAATGTTTTTTATGTCAGAAGGCAGCCTTATATGATGGGAGAAGGAGGGAGAGAAAGAAGCGTGCTCTAAGACACGTGTGGGGGCAGGACGGGCCCTGCCCGCGGGGGACCCCGGAGCCAGGAGAGCCCTGCTCTAATGCGTGAGGCTCTCGCGCCCGCAAAGCCGAGTGTGACGCCTTGTGCATGGGCAGGTGCTTGAGCCAAGGAAGCAAAGGCGGACCTGGTTGAAGACCGTGTGCAGAGGGTCGAGGCTCTTTCCTTCTGGAACCGTGTTCTCAGTGCCAGCCTCCGCGCACACTTCTTCCCTCTGCGTAGGGCGCGTGCGCCGGCAGCCCTCAACTCTCCTTTTCTTTCATCTGCAGCATCACGACTGAAGAATTCCACATTTTTGTTCATAATGTAAAGAATAATTTATTTTTTTCAATCTAGGTCGGGACTTGAGAAATGATCTTCTTCAATCCCTACCTTAGTAGTATTCCCTAATAAACATGGCTTTTGAAACTAAAGATGAGTTTCTGTTTGTTTGTTTGTTTGTTTGTTTTTTGAGAGAGAAAGAGAGAGCCAGGGAGGGGCAGAGGGGGAGGGAGAGAGAGAAAATCTTAAACAGGCTCCGGGCTCTGCAGAGATCATGACCTGAGCCGAAATCAAGAGTCAGACACTTACCGACGGAGCCCCCCAGGCGCCCCCAGAGACGGAGTTTTAACAATAATCCGTAGAAGTTCCTTAGAATAAAGACATTTCTCTTCATGCCTAAAGGCGCTCGTCTTTCCTGAGTGAGCCCCTCACGCGTCCCCCAAGGTCGGCAGAAAGGGGCAGAGGACGCCTGTTCTCGCGGGGACGACGGCGCTACCCCGTCAGGACGGCCTAATGTCTTCCACTTTGCTTTCACAAGTCAAATGTTTAATTCTCTTCTAGGTGATGAACTGAGGGCTCACTCTGACCCCCAGGCACTCTCCTGCTGCGTTTTTGCTAAGCAACTGTATTAATTTTCTATCGCCGTGTGAAAAATCACCCAAAACTTGGCGGCAAGAACTCTCACCTCGCAGATTCCGTGAGTCAGCAGGCGGGGGTGACGGGGCTTGGTGGCTCGGCCCGGGGCCTCGTGAGGTCGTCCCGGAGGCTGCCGTCGTGGTAAGGCTGAGCCTGGCGGTTCTTCAGAGGAGGAATGGCTGGTGACACTGCAGGAAGGTGATACCTGATGCTCACTTTTAAATTCTTCCCGACCCTGTGCAGAATCTACCCGAGAGAGAGAAATTTTTGATGCTGATGAAGATTTATAGCCACAGACGTTCATAGAGACATTATTATAAACCAGAAAACATTGGAAATACCCTAAAACGGCCACTCCGGAGCTGTGATGGCCCATCCTGATCTGGGAGCTTTAAAGTAGGTATCAGAACCAGGTCGTTTTCATTTTGTTTTCACGTGAATTTTAGACTCAGTGTGTGAACCCTAAGAGAACCTTGCTGGGGTTTGGATTGGGGCGGCCTCGGCCCCGCAGCTCAGTCCTGGGGGAGCGGCCACGCGGACCACGGCATGCCTGCCGCCCGTGCACGTGTCTCCGTTCCCGTGGGCCCTTCGTTCCCCTCATCACTGCTTGTGGTTAGCGCACAGTGATACAAAACAGAGTATTTCATTTTTACGCTACCATCGAAATGGTAGTTTCAAAAGTTTTATTTCTAGTTGTTTATTTCTAGTATGTAGACATACAATTGATTTTTAAAATATATATTGGCGATGTATCCAGTGACCTTGCCACGCTCAAGCAGGACCTTTTATGTCTATTCCACAGGATTTGCGGTGGAGACGACCCCGTCCTCGGTGAATAGGGACAGCTTATTTCTTCCTTCACCATCTGCGGGTTAGGTTTCTTTCCTTTGCCTGGTCTCATTGGTAAGGACCTCCGGCGTGATGGCAAATAGAACACAGAAGTGGTCAGACCAGAATTTGTCCCTGTCTCACGGGGGGAAGCATTCCGTCTTCACGCTTGGATACGATGTGAGCTCTCGGTTTTCCACAGATCACCTTTATCAGGTTACGGAAGTTCTCTTCTCTTCTTAGTTTGCTGAGGGTTCATATCGAGCATGAGCACAGCTCCTTCCGCACCTCATGAGATGGTCATGGGCATTTTCTTCTTTTGTTGGTCAGTACGTCGGCGTGTTTATTGATTTCTAAATGTGAGTTGGCCTTGCATTCTTGGGATAGACCCCCCTTGGTCACGATCTATTGTTCTTATTACAAATTGCCAAATTTTTTTATTTATTCATTTATTTATTTACTTTCTTATGCTGAGGACTTCTGTGTCTCATAGTCATGAAGAATATCGGTCTGTAGTTTTCTCATCGTGTCTTTTCCATGTTTTGTATCAGGGTAACGCTGATCTCATAATGCAAGCTGGGAGGGGTGCCACCTCATTTATTTTCTGGAAGAGATTGTATCAATTGGTATCATATTTTGCTTAAATGTCAGATAGGATTTTCCAGTGAAATTATCTGAGTTTAGAGGATTATTTTTTTTTTAAGTTTTCAAGTATGACCTCCACTTCTTTAATAGATGTGGAGCAATCAAGGTCATTGCTTTCTTCGTGAGTGGCTTTGGTTGTCTTTCAAGAAATTGGCCGTGTAATCTCAGCGATTGGGTTCGGTCTAGGAGTTGCTCCGAGTGATTCGTATGATTTCCTCAGTGTCTCTTGGCCCGTAGCCCAGCCTCTGTCTTCCTCTTGATGCTCTTCTCTGTGTCTCGTCTCCATCTTACCATTCCTTAAATCTCTCCAAAGAACTCATTAGTTTCCTCTATGGCTTTCTGCTTTCATTCTACGGATATCTGCTTTATTATTTTCTTCGCTTTGGTTTACTTTGCTCGTTTCCCCAGATTCTTACAGTGAGAGGCTAGAATCATGGTTTGAGTTGTTATTTATATTAAGATATGAGCATTTAAATCTATACTCTTTGGGGCAACTGGGTGGTTCAGTTAACTGAGCATCCGTGACTTCTCTTTTTTTTAACTTTATTTATTTTGGGGTGGGGGGGCTGCCAGGGCAGAGAGAGAGGGAGAGAGAATTATAAGCAGGCTCCACACCATCAGAGCAGAGCCCACTGTGGGGCTCAAACTCATGATCTGTGAGATCGTGACCTGAGTCAGACGCTTAACCGACTGAACCACCCAGGCGCCCTGAGCATCCGTGTCTCTTGATTTCAGCTCAGGTCTTGATCTCAGCTTGAAGGTGAGTTCAAGCCCCATGTTGGGCTCCATGCCGGGTGGGAAGCCTACTTAAAAATATATATATATTCTTTGTCTAAGCACTGCTCTAACTGCATCCTGCTATTTTTGATATGTTGTGTTTTAGTTTTTATTCAGATAAAAATGTTTTCTAAGGTTCCTTGATACTTTCCTCTTGACCTACGGGTTGTTTAAAAATGTGTTGTTTAATATCCAAATAATCCGGACATTTCTGGGCATCTTCCTGTTACTGATCTCCTTAATTCCACGTGTTTAAACAATGAGATTTGTATGGCTTCAATCCCCTTACATCTGAGAGGGTGTGGTTAATGGCGTGCCGCAGGAGCCGTCCGGGGGCCGCCGGCGCTGCTCTGTGGTGCCCGCTCCGCACTGGTGACTTCCTGTCTGCCCTGCCGCAGACGGCCCGAGCGGCTCAGGGCTGGCTTCCTTAGATTGTTTTTCTCTTTGAAAATTGGCCAGAGTTAGTTTGCTCTTGCATGTCGAGTAAGTTTGGACTTTATTCTGGACACTTTGAATGATACATGGTGACTCCGGATCTTGTTAAAAGCTGGTGGATTCCTGTTTGTTTGCTCCGCCAGTCCACCTGGTTAGACGGCAAATTCCTCCTGGCTTTTACGGATGCTGATTCCGGTGCCGTTACGTGGGCCGGGCCGGCGCTGTGCTGCGTGGACTGGACCCCACCTGCTCCTCGGTGGGGGTTCCGGTCCCGGCTCGTCTCCCGCAGCCCTGCCCGCACAAGGTTTATACAGAACGGGAAACCCTTGCTCCCTTCTGGGATGTCCCTTTTTCAAAAGTCTCT
>NW_027528362.1:13943864-13945605 GCF_008692635.1 Crocuta crocuta
AAAAAAGAGTCCTTTTCCCTGAATTCACAGAGATGGGTTTCTCTTGGGATCTTAGTGGTAGTGACAGTGACTGTGTGGGTTCAAACGCGGGGCTGGCACCGGGGCAGGGCCCGAAGAGAAACCTGCACACACACACATGCACACACACACACACACACACACACATACACACAGGAAGCGTCCCCGGATTCTCGGGCTCACAGGTCCCTTGCCGGCCGTCGGGGAAAGGCTGGGGCTCTCCTGTCCTTGCGGCAGCGACCGAGGAGGGGTCTCCGGGCGAGTGCACCCTGGGCTCAGGGCTGACAGCACGGAAAGGACACCAGGAGAGTCCGCGCCGGCCGCTCTCCGCGCGTGGGAGGCCTACCCAGCCCGCCTTCTCCCGCGCGCTGCCGCCGGCCAGGTTGGCGCGTTTGGTATTTTGTTCAAGTCTCCGGTTCTGTCCGGGAGCCTAGGCGACACTGCCTCCCAGCCGCTTGGCCAGCACAAGCCCCATTCATTTTCTAGCTCTTTCTCATCCCCAACACAAAAAGCTGTTCTAAGTTTAAGGCCTGACTTTGGACTTTCTCCAAGGAGCCCCGCCGCCCTTGACGAGAGCTTGTACACGCGGATCTGGGCAGTAGGGTGCCCGCTGCTCGGGGCACTATGGGCGCGGGTAGTGGTTAGGGGCTCACAGCTGCACCCCTGCAGGGCCCTCCCTCCCTTCCCCACCCCGCATTCTCCTTTCCCCGCTCAGACCCCGCTTCCCAGGATCCCAGAGGATCTGCTCACTCCCTGCCTCCGCCTGCGGCAGCGGAGCCCACGAGGCCGAGTCCCGCGCCCCTTTGCACGTCTTTTTGTTGTANCACAGGCGCCGGGAGCCATCTCGCCCGGCCGCCTTCCGCCTCATTTCCACTCACCCCAGACACAAGTATTTTTGTTTGTTTGGTTTTCCCAACTGGGGTTTATTTATACAAAGGGTGTGTGTGTGTGTGTGTGTGTGTGTGTGTGCGTGTGTGCTCTTGTTTCCACTTCTCTCTCCTACAAAAGGTAACCTACATGTATTCCTCGCGCTTTGTTTTCCCTGAGCAGGAGGTGCTGCACATTCCTCCAGGTCAGCTCACAGAGCTGACTGGGGACAGGACNTTTCTGTTTACTTATTCTCTGAATTTTTCTTTTAAATAAAAACGCACGTTATAGAAACCCTGCAATCACACATTAAAAATCAAAATAAGAATATCCTGAGGAGGCAACAGGGGTCGCAGGGAGGGAGCAGGCGTCAGGCCGCAGGTCGGAGCACGGCAGGCAGCAGGGGCAGGACGCCACCTGCGCGAACCGCCGCGCGAACCGCCACGTTGACACGCAAGCCGAGAGGCTCAGCAAAGGTGAGTGCTGTTTAGAAACCAAATAAAAAATACCAGTGTGATCCCAATGGCACTCAAAATAATACAGCTCAGCAGAAATTCCTGGATGGTTTCAGTGAAATAATCTCTTTCTATTGAATGGTCCAGGTGGTTTAAAAGCTCACCTATAATTTGGACTGAGATAAAAGCCCTTTTTTTGTTTATTTGTTTTTGAGAGAGAGAGAGAGAGTGTGTGTGTGTATGTGTGTGTGTGTATGTGTGTGTGTGTGTGTGTGTATGAGTGGGGGAGGGGCAGAGAGAGAGGGAGACACAGAATCTAAAGCAGGTTCCAGGCTGTGAGCTGTCAGCACAGAGCCCGATGCAAGAGTTGAACCCACAGACCACAAGGTCATGACCCAAGC
>NW_027528362.1:13947195-13967950 GCF_008692635.1 Crocuta crocuta
GTGTGTGTGTATGTGTGTGTGTGTATGTGTGTGTGTGTGTGTGTGTATGAGTGGGGGAGGGGCAGAGAGAGAGGGAGACACAGAATCTAAAGCAGGTTCCAGGCTGTGAGCTGTCAGCACAGAGCCCGATGCAAGAGTTGAACCCACAGACCACAAGGTCATGACCCAAGCTCAAGTGAGGCACTTAACCGACCGAGCCCCACAGGTGCCCCAATAAAAGCTCTTATAAAGGACGTTCCTTTTACTTGGTTCATTCCCCCCCAGAGGGGACGGACGGGCTTCACCGAGCACCTGGGCTGGGCCATCAGGGACCTTCGAGGGCCCTGGTGAGTGCACCCAACAAGCTCTGAGAGGCAGACGTCCCCAAGGCAGCACGAAGATGTGGGGGAGGCGTAAAGGGGAGTCTTCTTTGTTCAAATTATAACAGACCCAAGTCGGGTCACTATTTCCTAAACGTGCATTTTCCAAGTCCCTAACGGCAGGTAAGCGATATCGGGGTAAACACTCACTCATGAATTCGTCAGACAAACCCAGTTTTAACCCCAGCTCTGCTGTCTCCGACGTGAGGTGGTATCGGATGTGCCAACTAAGGAGGCCGCTTGCTGCAAACCCACGAGACGCCTTTAAGGACCCACGAATCAGGCTCCTGGACCCTTTACTGTCAAGTGGGGCGCAGCCTGCCTCCCTGGGAGCCAGCAGGGCCAACCCGCCCAGACACCCAGCCTGGTGCCCGGCGCCCCGGGCCACGGCCAGTGCGGGCCCGTCTGTGTGTCCCCTGGCCCCGGGCTCAGCCACACCGCGTCCCTCCCAGCTCGCCCCCGGCCAGGCCGGGGCCTCCCTCCTCTCCTGCTCCCAGGCCACTCCCCACGGGGCGTCGGGGGTAACCCCGGGGGTCAGATCACCAGACTTCCCACCGGAAACCCTCCCTCGGTACCCCCACCGCGGCCCCAGGGTCCTGCCCGGCGCCCCCGCCCCTGTCTGCCTCACCTCCTCCGGCTCAGCCTCGGGCCCCTGCAGCCGAGCTGTGCCCATCCCAGGGCACCGCATCTGCTGTCCCCTCTGCCAGAGAGCTCTTCNCCCCCGCCCCTCCCCCCTGCCCTGTACAGTCACGTGTCTGCTAGGCGGCGCTGTCCCCGCTGCCCTCGCTACGGGCGCAGATGACAACGATGCTCGCATCTCCCTGTTGTCAAGAGCCCTGCCCACGCGTGTGCCCTGCGGCCCAACTGACGTCCACACCTGTCTCTTTAGACACACGACAAGCACGTCCCCACACAGCCATCTGCAGTGGTTTGTACACAGCAAAGACTCGACACATTTCTGACCAAGGGCAAAATGCATCTCCGTGATCCTACGTCATCTGGCCCACATATGCCTCGTGGGGACTGAGGTGTGTTTCTTGTGCTACAAACAAGCCTTGAATCCGAGCACATCCATACGGATGAAAGGAGCACAGAGAATTTACGCTCTGTCGTCGCGCCCTTGTGCTGTGGCCTCAAACAGGACAGGCCTTCGCAAGCACATCCAACGTGCTCTTTACTGCAGCAAACAGCCTCACACGCGACTCCTCAGATGCACAGGCCATTTGCGTAAATACACGCACAGAGTGGGAGTGAAAGCCTACCTCCACCAGCCAGCCTGGGGCCACACAGCAAGACATGCCGCTAGATTCGCCTTTGTTAGAAAACAAGAGCTGAGTGGCCATCGTGACCCATGGGAAGGGCGTCTTCTGGCATTTAGCAAGTGACCAGAGGACCCTGAAAACACGGAGGGATCAAAGGCCCTTGGGAAGATGGTAAAGGGCGCTGTCTCGCTGGTCATTAATCACCAGAGTCGTCGGACTGGGGGCGGCCGGCGTCACCGCCATTATGAACTATACACACGTAGAGAAGGAAGTAGGGGCCCCTCAGACCCTGGAAAGTTAATGTGGGCCCGACGCTCGTCACCATGGTCACGCGGGCTGCTCACGGCCGGGCTTTCCGGGCGCGAAGGCTGATTCGGCAGCCCGGCGGTCATGGTGCCCACGCCTCCTGACATCCCGCGGGGCCGCTTTGTTTTAGCGGATCCTTTCTGTGAAAATAAAATCTGGTGGACGATGCTCGTGCCTTCACAGAGGAAGACACTCCGAAAAGAGACGGGCGAGCGGGTCCCCAGCCCGGCGGCTGCCGTACGTCTCTGCAGAGGGTCACTCCGCCCCCGGTGGCCCACCCCAGATGGGCTCTTGATTCTAGAAGATTATAATTTGTTAATGATTTCTTTTTTTTTTTTTTTTAGTTTAGTTTATTCATTTTGAGAAATAGCACCAGCAGGGGAGGGGCCGAGAGAGAAGGGGGGAGAGAGAGAATCCCAAGCGGGCCCCACGCTGTTAGTGCAGACCCAGTGCAGGGCTCGAGCTCTCACATCAGGAGATCACGACCCGAGTGGAAACCAGGAGTCGGACGCGGAGCCGACTGAGCCCCCCGGCGCCCCACGAGTTGTGATCGGTCCCAGCGAGGAGCCCGTTCTGGGACTCTGCCGAGTGCAGGTGCGGCCCGCCCGGCGGCCGTGGACAAGCACAGAGGCGGCGGAGGGAGGCCTCGTTCAGCCCCGTTCCTTCATCCAAACCTCAAAACGACGACTGGGATGTGCTGGCGTGATGTGCGGACGCCGGTGGCAGCTCCGTGACTAACGAGCCCAGGGCGAGATCCCGAGGGGCTCGGGGCCAGCCCGCGGGAGCCCAGCTCACCCCCAGAAGACGACGCTTCTAGAAACAGTTGTTGTCTCCCTTTCCCCCGAGGGCCCCAGGAGCCACTTTTGCAGGATGACGTCACCCCCTAAAAGGAAGGGGCCCTGGAGCCTTGGTTTTCAGAGCCTCAGGCCGCAGCCGCGCGTCTGTATCCGACGCCTGGTGAAGACGAAGACGGAGACAGACTTGCACTGCCCAGGGCGGAGCCGAGTGGGCAGCGGGCTCTCGGGTGGAGACACGGCGGGGGGGAGGCCCCGGGGCCGCAGACCCAGCTGGCCACGCCGCCCGGCCCGCACGCAGATGACCACGGCCGAGGGGAGGACGGGGCGCGAGCGCAGAGGCACACGCGAGAAACTCCCCTGCAGTTTTGCAAAGCGACGCTGTGTCTCCTGAGCAAGGTAAGCGATCGGCTTGTTTTGTTGGCTCTTTTGATTTCACTGTTTTAGTGACAAGTGTTTATCCCGTGTTACCCCCGGGTCACCCCGTGACCGATCGGAAGACCAGCGCTGGGGCGCGGGTGGGGCGGTGGCCGTCACTATCACAGGGACAGCACCGCAGCCCCCCACCCCCGGGGCCAGACGACACCAAGGATGAGCCAAGACACACCTTCCTGGAGGGAGTCATTAATTTTATGGCTCCCTTTTTAAACCCTTTTTGGGAACAATCTCTAGGCATCAGCTTCTCTGTTCGTTTTGTTTGGTGAACTCGGGGAGCCATGGGAACCAGCTGGGGCCTGCTCACGGCCAGAGCCTCCGTCCTGAGGCTCCTGCTGGGGAAGCGATCTGTCCCCAAACTGGGTCCCTGAGAGACCCCGCTTGTGCCAGGAGCCAGCGGCACCCAGGGCCCTGGCCTCTCTGAGTACCGCCTGAGCCACTCTCTCTCCCTCCCCTCCCCCTGTCTGTCCGCACACAGTGCCTGGCACATGGCTAATGCTCAGGGGAATACAACCAATCGACAGAGACTCCGACAAGCCGATCGTTGCCAGAGCAGAGCCGTGTGTGGTGGGGACATGAGACTGCGCCACACCAAAGAGGTGCGGCTGGCGAGGTGAGCAGGGGAGGCAGATGGCTTGCGAGTCGTAACCCCTCTGGGCGCGTGGAGATGCCCCACAGGAAGGAAGGGTGAGTTTTTGTAGCCCGGGCGGCTGAGCTAGGGTTCCCAGGCACAAGTTAGGGTGCGCTTGTCCCCCGACTGCCGGCAGTGGTGAGGGTCCGGCAGGCCCGTTCTCGGAGGGGCTCTGACAGCGGCCAGGGGTCTCCTTGCAGCAAAGCCGAGGAGGGGGTGCTCGTCTGGGTGGGAGGCTGAGCTCCGGGGCCTGGAAATCCATCTGAAATTCTAATGACGCATTGGAATAAGGGGACCCCTTGTCCACCACCTCCTGGGGTCCCTTCTGCCCTGAGGAGGCCCTGGGACCACCTGGCAGCCACACTGGTGCTTCTTCCCCGAAGAGGAGACCGGGGGCAGTGTCCACGCCAGCAGGTGGACCCTCCGATCACTCTTCCCTCGGGATGATGATGGCTGGCCTCGTGTTTTTACCCCAAAATTTCTGTACGTTTCCAGTTTTGAGCCGGAAGTAAAAATAAGCATTTGCTTTATTGTGGCTATTTCCACTCATTTATACTGTCAGAAATCATGACTTCTTCCAACTTAGAGAGCAGTTTATCAGTTTGCTAACTAAGGCGTCGATAAAAGTGTGTGAGTCTTAATTCGCATGGGCGAATGAGGCTCAGAGACGCAAACAGGGGTAAAAATAAGCGAGTTTTGTTGGCTTGCCGATTCAGTCACCTGCATTGTTTCCAAACGGCAGTTAAGGGAGTCTGAGGTCGCCTCCCGCAGGTCTGGCCAGGAAAGCGGCTAAGCCACCCCGGTGCGGTGCGGGCATCGGTGCGGCTCTGCAGGCAGGGGTGCGGCTGTGCGGGCAGGGGTACAGCTGTGCAGGCAGAGATGCGGCCGTGTGGGCAGGGGTGCGGTCGTGCGGGCAGGGGTGCGGCCATGCGGGCAGGGGTGCGGCCGTGTGGGCAGGGGTGCGGTCGTGCGGGCAGGGGTACAGCTGTGCAGGCAGAGATGCGGCTGTGCGGCAGGGGTGTGGCCGTGCGTGCAGGGGTGCAGTCGTGCAGGCAGNGCGGCCGTGCGGGCTGCCGTGGCCCGTGTGGGTCGGGACCAAAGCCTGCTGCGTGAACACGGACCCTGGGGTTCGCGGAATCTTCCGTTTTGTTGGAACTGGGAACCAAGTCCCCACAAAAACCGCACAGTTAATTTTGCTTCGAACCCTTTCCCCCCTAATCAAGCTCGTTACACAAAGAGACGCCTCGACTGCCTCTGGTTTGGTTTTGCTGCTGCAATATTAGCCCGAGACGCAGCAGCCCATTGTCTCACTTGAAACTGTCACAGCCCGTGGTGGCTGAGGCTCTCCTGTCTGGGCGCAGCGCGTCGGGGCGGAACGAGGCCGGGAGAAGTGACGTCCGTGCCCCAGCCTCCGGGCCGCCGTGGCCGCGGGTTACCGAACTTGCCAACAGACGGCCGCTTCTAAAGGTGGGTGCCCAGGAGACGCAGGCCACGGCAGCAGACGCGGGAATAGGTGCGCAACCTCTCAAAGCCGCTTGGATCGCGATCCGTCCAACAAGCAGGACTCGGTCGCGTCAGGTTGGCCAGTGGCGTGGCCTCCGGGACGGCTCGAGCCGTCCCCACTCGGGTCCCCGGGGGTGCCCGGCCGCGATTCGCCGTGTACAGACGCTTGTGCACATAGAGTCCTGTTTGCCAAACTCACGGCAATTTATGTAATTATACACATAATGTATTTTAACCAAATAGACAAAGAAGATCTTTATAATGCCACTTAGGGCCTAGATTTAACTTAAACCACTACTTAGTCTATCTCTCTAATAGGATACTAAAAGGAAATTTTATGACAACATTATCAGTAGCATTTTGCTGATAATTAGAATAACAATAATAATACTGAGATATTTTTTCAGTAATAATGGTGTTATTAATGAGATTTTTATGAAAGACAGACTTCTTTGGTATAATTATGAAAATTGATCTTTTGCATTTTACTTATTCACTGAAATCAGATAAGTGGCTTAACTACATGTATTATTTCTAATAAATATTCAAAAGAATGCATTTAAACAAGGCTTCTCATTCTATTCTTGCTCATATTCCTTGCATTTAAATAAAAGTGTAATTGCTCTGCTTTTTAAACTGCTAGTTTGGATTAGCTGTCTAACCTGTACAGCGTAGCTGTTTTGCTGTTTGCATTTTTAATAGCTTTATTACCATTTGGTGAAGCCTTAATTTCTGGCTCCCTTGAAGCGTCCTGCCTTTAAGTCAGCACTACAATTTAACCAGCAATAATCTGTCAAGATAAGATAAAGGCCCACACCAGATGAGACGCAGTATTTTGTGGGGCTTTCTGTCATTGTTAAAGGCAAGATCCCAGTGTGTCAAAATGTAGCCTCTGAAAGTTTTCCAAACTTTGAGGCATAATTTTACAGTTCACGGTTTTAATCGATGGCTCCAGAATGCATTATCCTGTTCACCAGGGAAAGCAATTAGCGTCGGTGCCTCCTCACCCGCGAGTGTACGGGCTCGAGGACATCCTCACGTGCGTGTGCGAGCGCCCGGTACGGCTGCTGGTCGGAGCGCCAAGTCTTCGGTTCTCCGGCAGCGGTGTGTGTGTTTCCTAAGAATCTGAGACGGCACATACGTGAGGACATGCTTTGTTTTTAACGTTATCTCACACATGTGGGCGTGGAGAGACTATGGTAGGGAGCCCTCCCCCCCATCGCCCGGTCTGAGCCCCTGGCAATTCACAGGCCTCATTCTGCCCATTGAAGCCCTCGCCTCCCGCCCCCCACGAGCCCGGAATGCCGTCTCTTCTCACGGGTGAGTCTTTATGTGTGGATCTTTATAAACAAGGAAACGGGGCTCAGTCAGTTAAGCGTCCGACTCCGGCTCAGATCATGATCTCAGAGTTTGTGGGTTCGAGCCCCACGTCGGACTCTCCCCGATAGCACAGAGCCTGCTTCAGATCCTCTGTCCCTCTCTCTCTATCTCAAAAATAAATAAACATTAAAAAAAATCATGACTGTGTACCTAGTCACAACTAAAAAAATCAACAATAATTCCTCACTGTCATAAAATACCATTTTAAATTCTCCAGTGTCTCACTTACGTATGTCACAGATAATATGTTTTCTGTTTTTTAAAGAATATTCCCTTTGGGGCCCCTGGGGTGGGGGGTGGGGGGCTCAGTCAGTTAAGTGTCCAAATCTTGATTTTGGCTCAGGTCATGATCTTGCGTTTTGTGGGTTCAAGCCCCATGTCGGGCTCTGTGCTGAACGTGTGGAGCCGCTTGGGATTCCCTCTCTCTCCCCCTCTCTCTGCCCCCACTTGCTCTCTCTGTCTCTCTCAAAATGAATGAATAAACTTAAAAAAAAGAAAAAAAGAAAAGAAGATTCCCTTGAGCCAGGATCAAAATAAGCCTCCTGCACTGTGGTTGGTTGAAACGCATCGTGATGGGTCCCTGACAGATGCATCTCACTGCTGCTTCTCCTTGGTTTTGATCTTACGGTTTGTTTGTTGAAGGGGACAGTCGGGGTCAGCGGCGGTCCCCACGCGGGGGACCTTCCCAGGTGCGTCCCCCGGTCAAGTCCCACCCGCTCTTCTGTAGAGCCCGGAAACTGCCGTTCCGCTGGGGTTTTTTGATTCCCGCTATAGGGGGAGGGCGGTTTCTCCGTCAGGGGGGCGGCCGGGGCCTGGCCTGGCGTGTCCCCCTCCCCCTGACGGTAGGGGCTGCTGCTGCGCAGGGGCGAGACACGTGCACGCGTCCGGGTGGAACACGGGCCTGTTCTCATTCTGTCCCTCTCCACGGGGTAGTAAGCTGGAGCCCGTCTGTGAAAAGAACACGTTCCTTGTATTATATCTGGCTGCCCCGTGTGTGGCTTATATTAGAAAGGCGGGATAAATATTTGATTTCCTGCTTGGCTTGCTAATTTTCAAAGTAATGAATTATTCATTCCCAACCCCCAGTGGTACCAACTAAATTTGTTAAACTTTTTATTGGGTTTATGGATCTAAACATACGTGTCGTGGTTCGGTCCACTGTGGTTATTATACGTTGATGATCAAATCGTCCCGTCCGTGGCCAGTAGAGGCCTCCTCAAATCTTCAGCTCCCGGTCGGTGGGTGGGACAGAGCCCCAGGCTCCCTCGTGTGCAGACGGGCCCGGGTCAGCCGCCTCTCCAGCGGAGTTCTGGCTTTTCCACCGGGAAGCGGTGGCCCAGGGCTCTACCGCTGGAGCGTGTAATTAAGCACAAACGTGCGTGTGCGTGTGCAGTGCGTGTGTGTGGCTACTTTGCTGCATTGGCCTTCCTCCCACACTTGTCATAGAAGTCGTCCCTCGAAAACAATCACTAGTCAGTTTCCAAAAATCATCGCTAAATTCACTACCCAGCGGGGCATCAAAGTGCGTGCGCGTGTGCTGGCCGGTGGGAGGAAGTCCCTCTGGTCACGGAAGGGCCGGGGTCGGGGGAAGGGCCAGGTTGGGGGAAGGGCCGGGGTCGGGGGACGGCCTTGAAGAGAACCATGACCGCTGTGACCGTCTACGGCTTTTTGGGGACGACAAAGAGCCCTGCATTTTTGTGTGCAGGAGTCAGGAATCCGCGTGTGACCCTCGCGTGGGCGCCATGCTGGTGTCCATGTGCTGCGATTCTACCAGAAGCCGACGGGCACAGAAGCCCTGGGCGAGGGCAGGTCTGTAAACCGGGAGAGAGGAAGCCTGGCCCCTGGAGCCCCAGCAAAGGCACAAGCAGCCTCCATCGCGGGACATCACCCACAGCTGGGTCATCACAATGCTTAGGGCGGCCTTCCGTGCCTCGTCCGGTGCCCTGTGGGAGGGAACCGAGGGGCCACTTTGCCCCCCACCCCGCTGGAGACAGCAGACCCGTTGTCAGTGGTGGCGGGGCCACGAGAGAGCGTCGGGGACAGAACGCTAGTTATGGGGGCTCCCAGGTCTGTTGGCTCAGGGACCCCTCCTCACAGGTCTGTGCTCACGTGTCAGGGCCTGGCTAGTCCAGCAGAACAAGAGGTTCTCAGGTGACCAAGGTCACCGGCAGCAGATGGAGGACACGGACATCAGCGGGCCCCGGGGCGCCTCCTCGGGGCGCACTTGCTGGGCAAGTGCCTCGGGGCGCCTCCTCGGGGCGCACGTCCCGGGTTCAGGGACGGTCACGTGAGCCGCGGCGGCTGAGGACCCGGGTTCAGGGACGGTCACGTGAGCCGCGGCGGCTGAGGACCCGGGTTCAGGGAGCAAAGTGCAGGGGTCGGTGCCTGACGCGCCCCGTCACAGCCGCTGAGCACGTTGCCATCGCTCTGTGCGCCCGTTCTCACGTTAACTGCCCGCAGTCCTTCTACAGTCAGCCAGCCCAGGGGGTCAGGAAGGACACGCTCCCCCCCAGCCCCGAGGCCACCCACGAGGCCACCGCAGTGTCCCAGCAGCCGTCCTGGGCCAGGGTCCTGCACTCAGCCCCTCCCAGGGTGGCCAGCAGGTCCCGGTCATTGAGTCCGTGGCCAAGACACGTTCGTCAGGTCCCCAGCCTCGAAGGCTCTTCCACCCAAATTGGCGCATGACCCGCACATGACTGAGGAGGTGGCCGAGGCCACGGGGTGAGACACGAATAGAGGAGAACCTCTGTTTCCATTTACAGATGAGAGAGACCAAGTGCACAGCAACAGCTCACAGCAGCGCAAATGTGAGGCACAGGGAAAGTTCTAGAAAAGAAGCATCCAGAATCCCGCCACATCCCAGCAACTCGGGCGCTCGGCCGTCAGTGGTGGGGGCGCAGGGTCTTGTTCCTCCTCGGCCCCCTCCCCCCCGACCTGCAGCCGGCGGACCTTGTCACCAACATTAGTTGACAAACAGCCTCCGAAAGGACAGAATCACGGACACCGAGCAGTCTGTCACAGGAGCCCTTACGAGGCCACGTGTTTGCAAGACCAGCCATTTGTGTCGTTCGTGTTTGCTGTTGTGAGTTCTCGTGCCGCCGAACAGAACACACAGCATTTCTGCAGCTCCAGAGTCGGTCCTCGGGCTCCAGCCTCGGGGCCGAGGGACGGGCAGTGACCCCGGAGCCGGGTGCCAAATCCACAGCCTCTTCTGCTTCTAGACACTCGGACAAATCATGGAACCGCACGGGCCCCGCTCTGGACAACGGCCCTGAGGGGGGCGCCTGGGGCACCGGCAGCCACGAGGCTGGAGACGTGGTGTTTGCGGGACGTCTGGACAGAGCCTGCCTCGCAGCGAGCGCACGAGGGACGCTGGCCACCGCCCAGGAGATGGGACGCGCGCGGCATTTCAGCAGTGCGCGTGCCGGGCACCCCACTGGCCCCCCGTTAAACAGGGCGCTGGACAACACCCCCCGAAGAAGTCATTTTCCTCAAGAACGAAGGAGGCTCCTGACTGTCCTGGGCCCTCGCTGCGAAGGAGGAAGTGACGCCGGCGCAGGGTAATTCCAGGGCCTGTGAGGGGCGGGAACGGACCAGCCAGGGGCTCTCAGAGGCAGAGCACAGCCTTCTGGGACGCGCAGACCATCCGCGAACCACGCAAAGGGGAGGCTTGAGACAAGATCATATTCTCATTCGCTTTTGCCTCACACGGTGGGGAAAGAAGCACGAGCCAATGTTCCAGGCACTACACGCACCGGGGGCGTCGGCCGGAAACCAGCCGGAAGGTGGACCGGGACTTCTGCGAGGGCTTCCTCCCGCCGTGGCCACCGAGGTTCCGGGGAGCCAGGCCTGGATGGCTGTAAAACTCAAGACAATGAACTTGACAGACAGCCAGACTTCTGTTTTCAGCCAGGTTAGGGTTACTGTAATCTCATTATCATGCTTGAAGGACAACAAGCAATGGGATCTGGGAGAGCGTTCTGGCTCTCCCGCTGCGCCTTCTCCCCGGCGCCAACTTCCCTTGATTCCCGGCCCGGCGAGGCCGTTTCGTCCCCTCCTCCCGCGGAAACAGTCATGCGCTGGGCCTGCGAGCTCCTCCCCGCACTCAGCGGTTTTACTGGTCAAGCAGAGATTACCCCTTCGGCCTCGTCCCCTGAGAATCCCACGCTCGCTCCTTGCGAAGGGGGGGGTAGACAAGGCGCTTGTAAGCAAGCTCTGGTCTCCCTCCCTCGGCGCCCAGCCTCTTTAGGGTGGTTCTGGGTGTTTCTCACCAACACAAAGGCTGGCGTCACGAGGCCTTCTTCCGCCCGCTTCCATAACCTGGAACCAAACACTTGTGGGTATTTGGCATTCTGTGCAAAGACAATAGAGTTAAGTTCCACAAAGGCTGGATGAATTATTAATTGCACTTTATGGAAAAACACATCTATTAGGAATGTGACTCATCGGGCAGAAAGGTTTCCCGAGGCGCGTGGCTCGTGTGATCTGGTTCACGGCTCCGTCACATCGGTCCTGCCCCAAAGTCCAACTCTGAGAAGCAAGCGCTATTGGAATCCACGGGTGGAGAGTCAAGGCTGGGGGAGAATCGCCACAGCTTCCTTCACAGCCGGGGGTGTGGGCAGCCGCCCCCCCAGAAACACAGCACGAACCGAGCTTTGTACAACTTAACACCCACAAACATCTGACCTTTAGACTTTTTGCTTCTTTATATTTTGGAAGAGTCCCTGTAGTTGTTTCTTTGTGCTGTAAACTTAATAAAAACCAAACTGGGAAGCGCGTGGCTTAGCAAAGCCCGTCGGCGACACCGAGTTCCTGAGCAAACCTGGCCTTCGCGTTTGCCCTACCTGAGGTGAGGACCGTGTCCAAAAAGAAGCCCGTAGGATGTTTCCATTGGAAGCACCAGCACGGTGGAAAGACACGCACCTGGGCACCGGTCTGAGCTCAAGGGCACTGCGGACGCCTTTGGACTTCATCCAGATTGCCTTCACTTCAGCCCAAAGCCGAAAGGGGGTTGTGCAAAGGACGCGAGTGAGGGAAGGGTGCGCAGGGCAGACACAGCCCGAGGTGCCCTCTCTGTGTCTTCCAGACATTAGTGCCACATTTGGGAGTCTCGGCAGCCGAAGGGGAGTGAGGTGCCCTTAACTCGGGGGACCCTCAAGCCAGAGGCTCATGGCCTTTTAGACACCCGGCCGGGAGGCCTTGTACAGCCCAGGGAGTTCAGAACTCTGCTCTCTGTCCAGGGTGTAGACAAGAGAGAGGCTCTCCGATCCGTGCTTCGCCCACGGTAGGGATCCACCCCCACCAAAGGCCTGAGGGCTTTTACTTGTGCCCGTGCAGGGTGTCCTGGGGCAGCTGGGCCCACGGCCCACCCAGGGGGGCACGGTGGTGGTGACAGTGATACATTAGCATGATGACCAATTATTCTGATATCTCTGGATCAGCTCCAAAGGCCCACAGCAACCCCCCCCCCGGCGCTGGCTACCAGTGACCGGGGGGAGACCGGCACAGTCACCTGCGGGGAGCAGTCTCTCACTGGCGCTATGGAAGGAATTGGGCTCCCCACCCCCAGGTCCATCTGTTGAGGCCCTAACTCCCAAAGTGATGACGGCGTTAGGAGATGGCCTTTGGGCAGTAATTCAGGTTAGGCCATGAGGGTGGGACGCTCATGAAGGAATTCGTGTCCTGGTAAGAAAAAGACGGGAGGGGAGCCTGGGGCTCAGTCGGTTAAGCATCGACTTCAGCTCAGGTCACGATCTCGGGGTCCATGAGTTCGAGCCCCACATCTGGCTCTGTGCTGGCAGCTCAGAGCCTGGAGCCTGTTTTAGATTCTGGGGCTCCCTCTCTCTGCCCTTCTGCTCACCCTCTGTCTCTCTTTCTCTCTCACACAATAAATAAACATTTAAAGAAAAGAAAAGAAAAGAAAAAAGAAAAGAAAAGAAAAGAAAAGAAAAGAAAAGAACCGAGGCCAGAGACCACGCACTTTGTCTCTCTCTCCCCGGCGCCTCACTCTCCCCCACTCTCTTTTTTCTCCTTCTCCACCATGTGAAGACACAGTTGTTTCCCAAAAAGGAAGGGGGTTCTCACCAGGACCCGAGCGGACCAGAACCTTGATCCTGGACTTCCCGGCCTCTGGGACTGTCGTAATAAATTCCCATTGTTCGAGTCCCCCAGCACGTGGTGTTTGGTGATGGGAACCCTTAGCTGGTCCAAGGGGGGTCGAATTGATGTTTCTATACAGAGGACGTAGCCGTGTTTACACGCTGACATGGAGAAAAACGTGTATTCTGTTTTAGAACAAGTTAACTATTTTTTGTAGAGACCCGTTTCCACAGGAGAAGACAGAAAGTCTCACAAGTTGATACTGTAGCATATTTTTTGCAGCGGAATATTAACATGAAGTATGAGAAGTGGGTGAGTTTATGCCAAAACGAGGTTATTAATAAGAACAATGTTCCACAGCTGCATGGCGCTTTTCATCCGGGAAGAGGTTTACAAAACCAAACCTGCAGGAAACAAATATTCATGACTACCACCTGCACTTTGAAGACGAAGGAGAAATCAGCTACAGAGATACTAAAAAGAAGGAGAAGCTCTTGCAAGGTCACGCATCAAGGTAATGCAAGAGCTGGAAATAAACTCTCAAGAGGCCGCCTCCCTGCGCCCGCACCACCTCGTCGACCCTGCCTGCCGAGAGCCGGCCGGATGGCACTTGGGGAACCGAAGTTCAGTCCTTCAGCCCCAGCATTTTGCTCGAAGTGCTACCGGTTCTAAAATTCCTCAGAGCCGTTTCCACATGTTGTCCTCTCCTTCAGGCGATGGTCACGTCCACTCTCCCTAAGAACCCGCAGAGGCGGGACTGAGGATGGAGAGTCCTGTCCAGGCCCCAGGGGATCGATTCGCCTCCACGGTGCCCCCCAGTGGAGGGGGCGTTAGCAGCCCCGTGACAGAGCCCGCCGGCCGCGTCTCCCGCAGTAGAAATAATCTGCCCGGTACTATTTCGTGCTGAGGACTATCTCTGTGAGCGAGGCGACGAGCAAACAGCAAAATTTAAAGAACGTGAAACAGATGCTATGCTGCCGCAGTGCGCGTGTGAACTTCGTGGGTTCAGTCGTGTCTCCCAAACAGACAGACGTCTTGAAGGCCTGCACGGGGGCAGCTGAGAACGCAGCCTTCTTTGGGAAAAAGGGTCACTGCAGCCGAAATAGATTATGCTGAGGTCAGCCCGGGGAGGGTGGCCTGGTCCGGCAGGGCTGCTGTCTTAGGAACGGAGACACGGGGAGAGATGGAAGCATGGCCTCCACAGGCCGAGTCAGGCCAGGGAAGGCGCCGGAAGAGGCTGGAGGGACCCTCCGCTGGAGCCACAGCCCCCTGACGCTGTGGCACCTCCGAGCACCTGCCCCGCCTCCTCCCCACTTATTTGCATGTGATTTTCGATAGCTTGTTGATTATTTTCTGATTATGAAAGCCATACTGACTCAGCAAAGCTATTCAAGCGCTTCATGATCGTAGAGTGCAGGAGAGGAAGTGGCCTCGGGCCCTCCCCAGGGACAACTGTCCGAGTTGGGTGAAACGCTCTGGGTCACTGCTCACCTGTTTGCAGGTGCACGTCATACGTTAAGTGATCACCTCAACAGGAGGGGAATGGCATCCCCAGGAGGGCAGGCGTTGTGGGAACTGTTGAGTCCCTTGCTTTCCTGTCGCACACACAGCATAGGAGGGGGATCCTGGGGTGTTTCAGCCAAATACAGGCTCCCGGGCGGAGCATTTACCCTGTTTCCATCTCTTTGATGCGCTGGGTTAGCACCACGAGGAGAAGCACTAAACCCCCTAATCTTCACCCGGCCCTGCTCCGTGAGCGAGGTCCCTGTCCCCACTCTTCGGCGCCCCATCCTGCTTCTTGGGCACAAGAAGCCCCAAGTGCCCAGGCTCCTAAAGCTCCTTCCAGAGCCAAGACTCAAGGATGACCCCTGAATCTGGAGGCCACTGTCCCTGCCCCCGGGTTCCTCCTTCCAGTGTTTTCCTGTGGAGACTGTAACATTCGGCGAAGAATCAGTTAGTCTACGGAGTCAAACTCCGTGATGCTTTTATCGATTCCACAAACATAATTAAGGACCCAACATGTGCAGAGTCTGTGTGCCAGGAGCACACACTGAGGCGGACGGAGCCCCCTCCGTCTTGAATCCTGGACATCGGGCAGAGGGGAGAGATGCTGAGCAGGAGCCTGGGGCCCGGGACAAAGCACCAACGGGGACGGTCATGACCTGAACGTCTGCGTCCCCCCCAGAATTCGCACGTTGAAGCCCTGGCGCCCAATGTGACGGTACTGGGGGTGGGGCCGGTGAGTAGATGGAGACAAGTTCAAGAGCGTGAGGCCACCGTGATGGAAGCGGTGCCCTTACAAGAAGAAGAAGGAACCAGAGAACCCCGCACACCCCCTCAGGCACCGAGAAAGGGAACGTAGGAGAGAGTGTGTACAAGCCGGGAAGAAAGCCCTAACCAAGTCCCCAGTGTGCCAGCTCATGGGATTTGGCAGTATTTGGAGATGAAGGAATCTTCCAGGCACATGTCAGATCACTTAAGCACAACCGAGGGCCACCATCACGAAGGGAATCTGGGGCCTCCTGTAGGATTCACGCGTCAGCTTCCGTTGAGAAGTGAGGGAGGGAGAATGAGCAGATGATAAATGCACTTTTGATTGTTTCCCAGGGAACAGAACTGAGTGTCTTATCCATTTCCACTTTTAGTCTTATGCTCTTCACTTTAACCAACGGAACGCAAAAGCACTGTCAGAAGCCTCGAGAAGAGCTGGAGCCCTTGTCAATCCATTGCTGCGATTCTGGGCTATGGCCACAGCCTGTTTCCAGTATCGTGTCTTGAGATCAGTGGCTGCTACAGTCGTGGACAATCCAAGAAGGCTGCTGGCTGAGGTGTCTCAGTGACCAGGGCTCTCAGTGTCCAGACCCGCACAGAGTCCCTGGCTTCTACATTCTCATATAGTGTGGGTTTGTTCACATACTGTCAGTGCACCGGGGTCGTGACTGGGGATTTAAGAAGCCCAGGAGTCTGCCTGTTACAAGGCTTGATGGCGCCACTAGAGAACTCTTCTCCCAGGGGCACCTGGGGGCTCAGTCGATTGAGCGTCCGACTTCCACTCAGGTCAAGATCTCGAGGTTCGTGAGTTCCAGCCCCGCATCAGGCTCACTGCCCTCAGCCTGTCAGCACGGAGCCTGCTTCCGGTCCTCTGCCCCCACTCCCTCGGCCCCTCCCCACTTGGGCTCTCCCCCCAAATAAATACTCAAACAAAAAAAGAAAACTCTTCTCCTTCAATAGAGAAAGCACGGACTGGGGCATCTGGGTGGCTCAGTGGGTTAAGCATCTGACTTCGGCTCAGGTCATGATCTCACAGTTCGTGAGTTTGAGCCCCGCGTCGGGTTCTGTGCTGACAGCTCAGAGCCTGGAGCTGCTTCGGATTCTGTGTCTCTTTCTCTCTCTGGCCTTCCCCGACTTGTGCTCTGTTTCTCTCTGTATCTCAAAAATAAATAAATGTAAAAAAAATAGATTAATTTAAAAAAAAGAGAGAAATTACGGACTTGCAGCCCCTGGGATCCCCTGCGAAGAACCCTAAAGCCTTACTCCTCAGAGCTGTCGTTCTGGGCATAAATATTACAACTCTGTTGATTAAAGGGTGAGCAATTACTTTTGGTAGATAAGTGGGTGCTTCTTAAAAGAAAATTCAGTCCACAAAAATGCAAACTTTCAGTGTCTGAAGGCACGCCAGGGTTGCAAGAGAGAAAACACCCCCCGAGCCTGCCTAGATAGAAAACCAAGTTAACTGGCTCCCCAAAGTGAACACTTTAGGGGAAGACTGCTCTCAGGCACGGGTATTCTGCGAGGCCAGCAGTATCATTAGGGGTTGGATTATTCTCGCTCTGACTTCTGCTAAGTTGGCTTTAGTCTTAATCTTCACACGCTAACAAGCTAGTCACCGGCTCCGGCTCCCACATCCTCGTGGGATTCGGCTCCGACGGCAAACAAGTCCTTCCAGAAGTCACACCGGGAAGCCCCACTGCATCGTTTGGCTGCGGTTGAGCTGGGCGCCCGTTATGGAAGGAGCCATCGGGGGTGGGGGAGAACTGCATTGCTCTCCCTGGTGGGGCCTGCGCCCGGAGGGGGCAGTGGCGTCCTGCACTGGGGCCTCGTGGCCTGAGAGCGGGTGAGGTCACAGCAAAGGTCTGGTTACCGGAGGAGGGCTGCGAAGGCTGCAGACAAAAAGAGCCCCACTGCACTTTCCAAACAGACAAATTATGGGGTTACGATTCACACTACAGAGGAGCCTTCACTTAACAAAAGGGTACTTTACAGAAGGATTCACTGAAGGTTTCCTTTAAGCAGTTGTCTCCAAGAGCAGCTAATCCCTTGTTTAGTGATCATTAATGCTTCAGTAGGAAAGCTGAGGGAAGAAAACCTTACAGCTCAAATGCAAGAGCCACTGTCAATTGAGAATCAATCAAGAAAGAAATAAAACAAATTTGAAATGGTAGGTTAGTCAACTGGAAAATGGGATTTGATTTACATAAAACTCACAAACACATCTATGCAGGAAGCAAGGTCACGTCTATTGAGGAAAAATTGCATGTATTTCGGAACATGGTTAGTGATGATCCTAAGTCTCCAAAGGAAGCAAAATCATTCTGTAAGTTCTAGGTGCCTGTAAGGCAGGCCGGTAGAGGGTTTCCTGCATAGTGCACCCCAGTCCTTAACCTTGAGCTAATGAGCCAACCCTAAAGGACCACTTACAGAACGGGCTGCCTCGTTGTTTGGGGCACTTATTCACAGTAGAGACTGTCTGGGGTAACTGAGAACCCCAAGATAGTTCTTGGGATTGGTTCTCATATTGATTGTTATGATCTAAAGTAAGAATGCAAGTGAGATTTGCATTTCTGAAAGTTCTAATTACTCACTGGCCATTGAATGCATACAAAAGGTCTCATCAGCATTTACAAATCACATAGGTAAATGTTTCTTTGTTTTGTGATGTTTGAGTTCCCTAGTCATGGAACTCGTTATCATGTTAGTTTGTTATTTTATTGTTACTACTGTTTATATTCGTTACTACATTCTTGGGCAATTCCGGTTCACGGCCCATCTTCATAAACTGTGACCTTTATTACCTAATGCCTGCTTTTGTCTGGTTTAGAGCCACCAGTCCTGAATTCTTCATTGTGTGTTAATAATATTGCCACTTCTTTCTGTTTACATGTGTTTACATTGTTTGCATGTTCCTCATTTTCAACTTTTCTTTACCACTGTGTCAGAAGGGGATTTTTTGGAAACAACATGTAGCTGGATTTAAAAAAAGAAAAGAAAAGAAAACACAGTCTAACAACCTCTGATTTTAAGAGAGCAATTTATCTCATTCACATTTAGTGTAAAGCAGATATTCTATTCTTTTGTCTTATGTCGTGATCATTATTGGTTAAACCTTAGTCTGTTTTCTTTTTCCTTTTCTTCATTTTGGATGGTTTGATTTAGTTGACCTTCATTCCCATTTTTCTTTATGTGAATTTGACATTTCTGCATTTTTTATTCAGCTAGTGACGATGCATCCATCCCTCATCCTTGTAATTCATACACGCTTTTCAACTGTTGGATGAAAACTAGAACCAAAGTGTTTGATTCCCTCACTTTCCCCTTTACACAAGGCAGATGAGATAAAACAGTTGTAATCTGATCTGTTCTCTCCTTGTAACTCATTTTTGCTAAGATTGGTTAGCATTTTAGTACAAGAATATTATTAGGTTTTCCCTTGTAGCATGCCTTTTCTCTCTTAAAACAATAATCTACCCTTTATCATAAGTTTTCGATCTGTTTGTGATTTGTTATTATTGGAGCTGACTCCGAAGGGTACAGAGTTCATTGCTTCAGTATTTCTCTTATTTACCGTCTCCTTTCTTGAAGTTGGCGACAAGTGAGAGGCTGACACGCAAGTTTGTCTTAAACTCCATTCCCGGCATCCTTCCAAAGCGCTCCTTCACGTCATCCAGTTATGTCATCGTGACTGTGTGAATTAGTCCCCCTCTTACTGGTGAGGAAATTGGAAACAGTCGCGTCTTAGTGCCATGACCCCCACCCCACGTTCCTAATGCTCTGTCTCCCTCAGAGGCCGAAAGACGTCTCGGGGAGGGCTCGTGTAACCAGGACAAATACCAGGTTCTCAACAAAAGCTTTTGAAGTAAAAGAGGCCACTGCCCCCGTAGGGCCACTGAAATGCGGAAACTGATTTTAGTGAAACTTATATGAATGAAGCAAAATAGAATGTTAATTTCTTCAAAATCACTTCTCTCCTCGTATCACAGTTTTGTTATCTCTTTAGAGCAGAGATGTTCTATCTGGATCTTGTGTATCTTTACCCTGGTAACTGCCAGAGAGCTAGGGAGGACGGGGCCGGCAGGCGTGGAGAAACGCGGTGGGGCGCCAGGAGGTCTGCTGGCGTTCCTTTCTAGGCCCCAGAACGTAGCCGGCTCCTGCGATGTCGTCCATCTGTCTGTCCATGCATTCCGTAGACGTCTCTGGGCCCGGCTGGGAGCTGAGATTCTGGGACGCGTGACCCCCTCGTCCACACCGACACACTGAGAAGCTGCAGCCTGACAGGGAAGACAGACAAGAAAACCGAAAAATCACAACACGATGCACCGAGTGCTGTATCCAAAGGAGCCGCCATCTGCAGGCCTGGTCACCCCCACGGGCTCACCCCCCGTCAGCTGTCCCTGGACGCAGACACGGCCCCTGCCCCTGACGTCAGCCAGCATCAGGCGAAGCCTGAGCTCAGCCCTGTGGTCCTGCTCCGGGGCCCAGCCGCATCCTCACTTCGAGGGTCTCTGGGGAGAAAGCTGCACCTCTTGGCGATGGGTCTGCTAGAAGAATCTGTCAGCCCGGACACGCCCGCCTCCCTCCATCGCTTGCAGCCTCTGCCCTGTGACTTGGGGGGGAGGGGGTTCCTCACCCACACTCACAGCAAGAGGTCAGAACGCTAGAAGCTCGCTTGTCCTTATCTTCACCTGTTGCTGCTGCTCCTCACGGTCACGGGGACCGTGTCCAGCATGATAAGAACACCCCCAGCAGTGAGTAACATGTGCTTCCTGACACCCCCGTCTCTGCTGATTCGTTCGTCCGTCTTGCTGACACATTGCCAGGAAAACCACAGTAGCCCCGCCCCCGGGGAACGTGCCCTGAACACCTACTATGTGCTCAGAGCTGCGTCGACACACAGCGACGTTTCCAGGTGGCCTGCTCTTCTCTTCCGAGAGCAGTGCCCGACACACCCATCGTCCCAGACCAGTCGTGGGAATACGCGCCGGGCCCCATCTACGCAGGCCCTTTGAGGGACGGATCTGTCTGGCTTCTCCTCCAGCTCCCAGAGTCTCCGGAAGTCGGTCACAGGCTGGTTACAATCTGCCGGCACGTTCTCGGGTTGCTCCCGACTTGTTTCTATTTTTAAAAATTCATGTGCCGGACTCCCTGAGACCAGGTAATCAAAGGGAACATTTCAAAGCTCAGTAAGAGCAACTTCCTAAGAAATGAGAGCCGACATTGCGGCTGCTCTGAGAAAGCAAAGCAGCTTCTTCCCATCACGACCTCGTTGGTCTCGGCACAGAACAGGCTCAGTGTTTTCGAAACCTCCCCCCTGAAGGTGACTTGGCTTCATGGGACAGGCAAGCAGAGACCCCTTGTGACTTCAAGGCTGGAAACTCGAGAGCTCACCGCGGGGCCACGGCGAGAAACCGCCTCACCTGCTCGCGAGGCGCCTCCTTCCTGCCACGCAGCTGCAATATTAATTCCTGCAGCGGAAACGGTAAGAGGTCGGCGACTCTTCACCTTCACAAAAGGAGTTTCCATGGTAACAAAAGCACGCTGGGTGATCGCACTTCAGAACAAAGCAAAACAGAACTGGCCCAAAGTCCAGGTCCTGCCAGAACTTGGACCAGGAAGAGTCACGCCGCATCCAAACCGCCTTTTATATGAACGTGGCAGCCCGCGTGGCAGCCCGCGTGGCAGCCCGCGTGGCAGCCCGGGGGGGGGGGGGGG
>NW_027528362.1:13967964-13970982 GCF_008692635.1 Crocuta crocuta
GACCCGCACCTCCGCCTCGCCGAAGACACTTGAAATTAAAATTTCACTTAAATGCCTTCGTCTTTGCACTACAAGGCAGGCGACTCCCCAGGCAAGTAAGAAGGGAAGAGTAATCGACCGGGGGGAGACGGGGCAACCCTGGGGGTACGGAGCCCGCAGCCCCTGGAAACACCCCGGTTTGTTAGGGAAATACACTGAAATCGGAAACTCCCGTCCTTTGGGGGCGTAGCTATTGTTTCTGCTGTTTAATTACACGGGGTACACAGTTTACAGGTTCCTGTTTCTCGCCGAGGAGGGAGAAAGTGATCTATTTGCAGGAGTTGTGTATTTTTTTTCAGGCACTTTACGGAGACACCCCAACCCCCTTGGTTGCTGACTGTAAAATAAGAAAACTATTACCCAGCTGGGGTAACAATGGGCTCCCACAGTGCCTTTCTGCTCAGCCCGCAGCTGCAGCGAAAGTGGGAGCGCAGCAGCAGGCCCACATTCTTCCCTTGCAGGCTGTTTCTATGGGCGAGGAGCCCTCCCACTGATCCGGTGTATTTTCTATGCAAAACTGCACAAGAAGTGACATTTTAAAAGTTTTGACCTTTGTTTTTTTTTTTTTTTTTTTTTTTTNCCCTAATCTGTCCTTCAACAGCTGCCGATGTGAAGTGTTATGTTTGAGGCTAGATTTTCAGGCGTAAGCGGGAGTTAGCTTTTCTGCAATGTTTGGAAGTCAGGGTGCAGGCTCCCTGGCGGGCGTGAGGGGCGCGCAGCTCCAGGAACCCACGTTCCGGACCGCAGACGAGGCCCTAGGAAGCCGCTCTGAGTTTGGATTCTGTGTCCCCCTTTCCCTCCTGCTCGGTGCTGACCTCTTAACTTCCGTCTCTCCTCCCGGAAGACAGGCTGCAGCGATCATTATCGCCACCAGTCGGTCCCTGGCTAACTAGCGAGTCACTGCAAATTACTAATTTGACTCCCACCGTGAACTTTCAGACGAGAGTGCTTCCTCTAAATCACAAAGTTGTAAAAATCCTGCAGATAACTGGAGTGGGATTTCATTCAGAAATTTCAGATGGTTTCGTAGCACAAACTACCTGTCAGCTCAGACTCACTCACGGAAGAAACATCCATCGAGCTGGGATGCTGGGAGCTTATTAGAATTTTGTATCATATATGAGAAAAAAATCCTTTCATGCTGTTATAAAGGGAAGCATCTAGAATTACACTGACATTTTCTTAACCCGTTGGTACTATTCAGAAGTTCCAATAATGGAATGTTCGAGCTGCGAATGCTGAATTCACCTAATTCAAACCTGAAGAAACTGGGGATCAGAGAGGTTAGGTGACTTACCCAAGGTCACAGAGCTAGGAGGGGAAGTACAGCTAAACGCAGGGCCCCTTTTCGGGAGCCCCCCTCTCCCCTTCTCCCCCTTTTCCTCCCTCTCCTCCTCCCTTTCCTCATTATTTTGCTAAAACACACCAGCTGCTTTCAGGCTGAGCTGCATCAGGGGCGCCTGGGTGGCTCAGTTGGTTGAGTGTCCGACTTCGGCTCAGGTCATGGTCTCACGGTTCATGGGTTCGAGCCCCGTGTCGGGCTCCGTGCTGACAGCTCAGAGCCTGGAGCTGCTTCCGACTCTGTGTCTCCCTCTCTCTCTGGCCCCCCTCTTCTCATGCTCTGTCTGTCTGTCTGTTTATCTCTCTCAAAAATAAACATTAAAAAATATTTTTTTAAAGAAAAGAAAAGGGCTGAGCTGCACCAAAGACCCTCCCTCACACCCGCCTTCTCAGAGCGCACCTGCAGACAGTGGCTGTCTGGAGAGGTCTCCTGGACGGCCGGGCGAGGGACCCTGCAGAGGTTGCCATGAAGGACTTGGGCCCAGCCTTTTGAGGATGGGGTAGCATCAGGTCCCCTGCTGCTGCAGGAGTGGGTCACGCCGCTGGACCCCGCGAGCCCAGTGCCGGGCTGCAGTGGGACTCCCCGCTCCACTGAACTCCGCGACGTGGTCACTGCCCGATGGGGCTGGGGCCCTGTGGGTTTGGGCGGCCGAGGTCTGGGCTGCGTCGCCACGGTGGGTGGGTGGTGCGAGCTACACACTGCAGACAGCAGCGAGGAGCCCGAAGTTCTGGTCCGATCCGGAAGGACGGAACCAAGCGGTACAAATATAGACAGTACGGGAAGCACATTTCAGTCCAAATCAGGATGCAAGCCCAGCAGGGTCAGCCTGCTGCCCGAGACCATTTCTCTGCACACTAACGGGGTTGCCCAGTTAGCAGGGAGCGGAAATGTAGCTGATGAACCGTGAGAGGGGCGTGGGGATCCCACACAGAGATTCTGGGGTGGGGAGGCCTTTATACCACACAGGACGGGCGGATACAGCGGGACTCACCTTGCACCAGGAGGGAAGTGCCGGCTGTTGGAGGTTTAAGAATAGACAGAAGGTGTGTGGCTTTGACTCACTAACATGAGATGCTAAGTATTGTAAGAAGGAATTACTTCAAAAGTTACACCTGACTGGTGAGTGATTGTGAATCATGAGTGCGCACTGGGAAGAACGAAGTCTGTCTTTGGGTCATTCATTGATCTTTCAAAGCAACATTGTTTTTGCCAAACACTCGACTTTCTAAATTTGTTCGGGGCTGGCTTTTCGGGGCCCATTGATAAGGGTGGAGCTGGCCGAGGTCAGGCTGGGCGTCATTTCCGCCAAAGCAAAACAAGACGCTCACGTTAGACTGTGGGAGTGTCTGGAGAGCAGGACACCGAGGACCCCGCGCTCGCCTCACCCGAGTGGCCCGGGGAGCGCTGCCGGTCACCGCGGGGTTTGCCTCCTGCCACTTGCAGATTTCTGACATGAGCCACAGGTTCCAGAGTCTAAGGAAGCAGAGTGAACTCAGAGCAGATGGGGATGCCACACATTTTCTCTTCTTTTTTTTTTTTTAATTTTTTTTTAATGTTTTTTATTTATTTCTAGGACAGAGAGAGACAGTGTGAGCAGGGGAGGGGCAGAGAGGGAGGGAGTGAGAGACTCTGAAACA
>NW_027528362.1:13971164-13974033 GCF_008692635.1 Crocuta crocuta
GAAATGGAAAAGTCCAAATGACCAAAGATGTAGCTTGTATTAAAATCCTCATGTTTCTTTTCTGTAGGTGTTTTTCCTAAGCCCCAGTTTTATTACGTGTAAGATGGGTACAATGATAGTGTTTTCATCCCAGATCGGGGAAATATCACATAAGGCCTGAGTAGGACTTAGCACGCTATAAGGAACAATGGTTTTTATTATGAAAAATGTCCACACACACAAAAAACCAGGGAGTAAAATAGATGCTGAGGACAAGATACGGACTCGCCCGTGGAGAAGTGAACACAAACACGGATTCTCACAGTGGACCGGCTTTTCGGAAGAACAAGCATCCGCCACACCCTCCACCAGGCCCAAGAACTGTATCTAGAGGACATGCTTAGGTAAAACCATTTTCTGGAACTTTCCCTGGAGAAAAACCAGCACAGCACAGGCTTTAGGGCCAAGGCACAGAATGGTATCAAAAGTCTAGGGTCTTTTATGCTCCACTAAGATGCGTCCACAGTTGCTTGTCTCGGTCTGTCAGTATGTCCCGGTCCCTCCTCAAGCGAGCAAGCTCGGTAGCGCATCTGCACGACACAAAGGGCCAGCGTGCTTGTGAGCGGAGGTGGCTACAATAGTTAGTCATGTGAGCCAACATGGGGACGCGTCATGCCAACCGTAGCCGACAACTTAGCTTGAGGATGAGCATCGTTTGAATATAGTGTGAAAAGCTGCAAATGTATATGTAGCCCTTTAATTAGATTTCGTGTGTCTCTAGTTCACTTGGCAGAGAAAGGTCAGTACATAGACGTGAACGTGGCTACAGAGTCTGGTGCGTGTGCACACGGCACCTCGGGTGGAAGTGAGGGAGGAAGGCCTCCGCCGTCCCTCCAGGTGCACCTCAGGCCTGGGTCTCTGTCCCCTTCTTTCGATCTTTCCCAAAGTCGGGCTGTTGGTTGAAGTCAAACTTGGTTTTTGTTCATGGAGACAGATCTTTCTTTACAGCATTTCCCGGGGATGGTGAGGAGGAAGCCACAGAATCGAGGCCCCGTGCTCTGCTGAGACCTAGCCTGTCTTCCCACCAGCCCTGTGAGGGCGGCACGGCTGGTGCCCGGGCACCGGTGCAGAGCCTGAGGCCACCTCGAGCATGGAGGTGTGATTCTGGTAGCTGCCGTGTGTCTTTCCAGCCACGTCAGTGTCCTGGCCTCACATTATCCAGACCGGCACAACGCTGCCTTTCACGACTGGATTTGCAATTATATTCATCAGAACCACACGTGAAATAAGATACTAAAAAAATCCAGGTCTGGTTCAGTTGGAAGAGCATGTGACTCTTGATCTCAAGGTCACGAGTTTGAGACCCATGTTGGGTGTGAAGATTACAGGAAAAAAAAATATACTTTAAATGGCTATTTAAAAAATCCACCTAAAGACGACTGTCCTTTCCGGAACCCCTGTGATCTAGAAAATACAAAAGTACGTCCTACTCCATAACCAAACATGTGGCAAGTTCATGTAAAGTTCATGGAGAAAAAAAATTTCTTCTAGTTGCCAGGTGAAATGAGAACTATTTGTATAATTATTTGAAATTAGTCCTCTAAGAAGATCCGTTGACTAAAAGAACATGTACTGCGTGTGTCTAAATCTCAGGCTTTCTCCGGTGTTAATATGTGTCATTTCTTTCTTTCTGCTTCCCCAAGTAAATAACATTAGAATGCCCATGCCAGAACCCATCTGAAAATGGCTCTGCATCTTCACGTGCTAGAGAACTTGACTTCTCTCAGTAAATAGCAAAAGGTCAGTGGTCCATCTGTCCATTTATCTGACCCTTATTCTATCCTCAGGGATTTACTTACTCTAATAAATTAGCGAGTCAATGAACAAATGTGTGTGAGCAACAGATCTGAGAGACCGTGCTGGTGCCCGGAGCACAGCAGTAAATGAAACAAAGTTCCGATGGGATTTGTTGTTATTGCCTGTTCATACGTTTCTCTTATTTCTCGATGAGCACTCGTGGCCTAAGTGGAAGTTCCTTCTTGCTTTCCTTCCTCTCCTCATGCCATGTTTACAGGGAAAGTTGTTCCAGCAAAATACTTTAAGTCTTTTATCCCAAGTGTATCAGGTATCAACTAAAAGTGGGTGCTACCTTGAACACTGTTGGCCCAGGACACTTGCCTAGTGGGCTACATTGCACTGTTTTGGGTTACTAAAGGCACAGCGTTTGGTCAGGTCCAGACCTGGAAAGCCGTCCACCCCCGAGAAGCCCCCCTGCTCTGAACTGCACGGCCATGGGTCTTCAGGGAGCCCAGGAACTGGGTCCCTGTGAAGGGCCCACCTCAACCAAACTGCTGTAAGTGAGGAGACCGCCAGGATAGCGTCAGCCCTGTTGAAGGCAGGTTAGGGGTCAGAAACAGGCAGGGGGGCGTGGGAGGCAGTGCCAGGAGGGACGGAGACGCGGGTGAACTCCTTGCTGTCAGTGCTGTTCACCCAAACCAGTGGGGTAATAGCGGCTCTCAGGCTGCAAAGTGCAATCCGGTCAGGGGATCTGGTATTTACGGGGCCTCCTGCACACAGGAGGCATTATCTCCTCTTGTGGGCAGAGATGCATCACATGCACTGTTTCCTTCTGGAAGGTTCTGCTCCAGAGATGCAGCCCCTGGGCTGTGGGTTCTGACTCTGGCAGGGGAGATCCAGGAAAGCTTCCTGCAGAAGCAGCATCTGAGCTGAGCCTCAGTGGGGCGCTAGGAATGTGACAGGCAGAGCAAGCAGGGGGACCATTTCTGCCGTGGAAGGAACAGTGTGAGCATAGCCACGTGGCCTGCCGTGGACATCAGCTGGTGGGAACAGAGCCTGAGGGCGGCGCGGGGGGGGGGGGGGGGGGCGGGGG
>NW_027528362.1:13974038-14006609 GCF_008692635.1 Crocuta crocuta
GGGGGGGGGGGAGGCGCTGGGACACGGGCACCTGGGTGAGGCCAGAGGGCCCTCAGGAGTTCCAGCTTTGTTCTGGAAAAAGGTTCTTGTCCAGAGTGCCCGTGGGGACCCAGCAGGTTCCGTGGGAAGGCAGGAGGTGGGCGGGCCGGGGCTTCTGGGTGGCCCCAGGACAGTGGTGTAAGACAGTGATGGGCGCTCGGGTGGACGGAGGAAGAGAGGATCCATGAAAGATCCAGGGTCCACACAAGGAGCACGTTCTTGTAGAAAAAAATGGGTGAATAATAATTTTATTCTTACCCAAACACAATGAAAATATTACTCTCTCACTGCGTTTGCTCTCATAGCCTGAAATGGTTCACATTCGTTCCCCGGGGCCACAGTCACCAAATATCTCAGACCAGCGGCTTCACCACAGGAGGTAAATAAGACTGGTCTCCCAGTCAGGAGGCTGCAGCTCTGAGGTCCAGGCACGGCAGGGGGGGCTTCTGAGGCTGAGGGAGGGCCTGCTCTGTGCTCCCCCCCTGCTCTGTGCTCCCCGCCCCGAGTCTGTGCTCCCCGCCCCTGCTCTGTGCTCCCCGCCCCGAGGCTGTGCTCCCCACCCCTGCTCTGTGCTCCCCGCCCCTGCTCTGTGCTCCTCGCCCCTGCTCCAGGCGTTGCTGGCCAGCNCTCTGTGCTCCCCGCCCCGGCTCCAGGCGTTGCTGGCCAGCCTTGGTGTTCCCTGGCTTGTGGATGCATCACCCCGTCTCCGCCTCCGCCTTCATCTTTACCTGGTGCTTTCCCTGGGGTGGGGGGGTGGTGAGTTCAAATTCACTTTTTCACCAGGACACCAGCCTCACTGGATAAGGGACCCACCCTATTCCGGTTTGACCTCATCTTAACCAGTTACACCTGCGGCAACCTCATTCCAAATAAGGTCACATCTGAGGTTCTGGGGTGAGCACTTCCACTGTCTTCTGAGGGGACACAGCTTAACTGTAACACGGTTTTTTAGGGGCTAAAAACGTATATATTTGAAGGCAAGACAAAGTTCCCAGTTCCAGTTCCCATCAAGGACGACCTCAGCGGGGGCACATTCTGCACGTCCAAACACCAACCGGAGAAAGGCCAGTCTGCAGCTCTTTTGTTTGGGCCCCTTGAGAAGCCCTGTGAAAAAATGCGTATTTCCGCAGCCAGCCTGAATCGGCCAACGTTTCAGACCTCACTGGACGTCTGGGGTTAAAGTTGCAGGTTGGATGGCTTCCCGGACGGACGGACAATAGAGGGACCACACAGGCCGCGCTCAGCCTCCTCACCCCGACTGCCAAGCAGCGCTCGCCCAGCAACGCAAGCCAGGGGCGAGGGGAGCCCGGAACGCGCACTGCACGTCTGTAATTTGGGCTAATGGAAAGCTCCAGATACAGCTGATTTAGTTACGTAAGAATGCGCAGAGCGGCCCAAAGGTTTCCTGCTTTGCTGTATTTTCAGTGCCTCCGTGGGGTTCGTTCAAGGTCATTGGTGGTGGAGGGATTTCAGCCTGAGTAGATGGCGGCGAACAGTGCGTCCTGTGCAGATGCTCGAGGCTGACCGCGGGGGCGGGTGTCGGGGAAAACTAGCCGCCAAGAACGTCGGTGTCCGCGATCGAGGAGGCCCCGCTCGCGATCAGCCAGCCGTGCGGTCCAGCGCGTCTCTGTCACATTAGGATCAGACACCAAGTGGAGGGTGGCTACAGCAAGCCCTTTGGGAAGCGTACGACCCCCCCCCAAATCACGGTGAAGTGAGATGCAAAGCAAGCAATTAACCAAGAAAAAATATCCAAGGAGCTACCGGGAAAATCGTTAAAACCCAGAAAAACAAGCAGGATAATTATACAAAATGCATCCAGCAGCTCGGAGGAAGAGGGCTGGGAACGGAAGGTAACAGCTGGATCCCACCCTCCTATCCCGGCAATCGGGTGTCTCGAGGAATACATTTTCTTTAAGATGGAAATGCACTTCAGGCTTTGGGGGAGGGGTGTCTAATATCCTTGGGGTGTGGAGAGCTTCCTCACCGAAGACCAGGCAGACAGAGCCGCAGATCTGGGGCAGGATGAGAGTCGTCCCCGTGTGGCCCCCGTGGTTCGCTGGGCAGGGGGAGGGGCGCACAACGCCGTCGAGGGGCAGAGCGCGGGCCCGCGGGCGGGCAGACAGGTGCCCGGACGACACTCAGGACGGGAGGAGATGACGGGACTGGGGTGGGATGTGAGGGGCACGGACGGAAGGGACTCTGAGAAAACAGCGCACAGGCCCGCCCGCCTCCCGCCCAGACGCCCCTCTGCCGCCTGCAGGTCCAGCAACGGACGCACAAAACCCAAGCGCTGACGCGAGGCCACCGGCGTCCTGGGGGTGAGAAGCATGGCGGGAGACAGCAGCGAGACCACTCAGACGGAACTTTCCAGGGAATGTTTGCAACGTGGACATAGACACGGTGAGGCGGCCACATGGGCGCGACTCTCGACACATCTGGGCCACGGGTTTTCAGACGTGGCATTCCGGGAGGTGACTCTTACGCCCTTCGTTTGGCTGCACCGCCACGGGCCCCGCTGCCCCTGCGAAGAAGAAGACTCTGGCCGCTGTTCTCCCGGAGAGCGTGGCGGGCGGGGCCCCGCGCTGGCGGACGTGCCTCCTGCCGCACACGACCCAGTGACAAGCGCGTGGGGGGGAGGGGCCGGCTTGGACGTGAGGCAGCTTAGCCGGCTGCGCAGAAGCTGAGTCTTCCATCTCAGACACACGGCCCAACAAGGGGACTGTTGCCCTTTCCGGAAGCTAGCGTTGTTTGGGGGGTATGGCTCCCATGAGAGTGCGGGACGGCCGGGGCCCCGCCCGGCTTCCTGTGTGCCTACGAGCTCGCGCAGAGCCGGACAGAAGTTCACCAGGTCTGGCCTCCTTAAGACGAGCTCCTCCTTGCTCTCTGCTCAGCCGTCGTCACACTCGGGGCGGGGGCGGGTGGGGTGGTGGTGCCAGCACGCAGGGACGGCGCCCTCAAGCGCTCGGCCGTCAGCTCTCAGGGACCGCTTGTGCGCGAGGACGGTCACAGCACGTCACGGCCTAGAGACCACTGTGCCGGGCGATGTGAGGTTGTGCCTTCACAGAGCTGATGTCCCCATTTTCCCCCATTCGCACCTTTCACCGGCTTGTGTCACAGGGAGGATCGTGGCCCAGATGATACGTTGCACCCTAACCTCCAGAGCCCGTGGATGCGCCCTTTGGAAAGGAAGCCGGGGCAGGCTGATCAGGTGAAGATCCAGTGCGACTGTGTCCCTGTGGGAAGACGGACACACAGACAGGAAGCCGGAAGACCCTCCAAAGCCTTCAGCCCTGCCGACTCCTTGATCTCAGACGAGCGGCCTCCAGGGCGCGGTTCCGTTGTGTTAAGCTGCCGTTTCTGGTCACGGCAGCCGTCGGACGGGAACACGGTCAGCGGGGAGGGTACTGCGGGGAACGAGCCACCACGGTCCCTTTTGTGGCATCGCAGCATGTGGTTGAGGACACACTCCTCTGTGCCCTTCGGTGCCCCCCGGATCTGGGCAGATGTTGGGCTCCTTTCTCGCGGCAGCTTGTGGGCCACCAGCAACGGGTTGCCGGTGTGCAGAGCGGTGGGTCCCCTCGTCTGCGGGCGGGGACTGGGGGCCGGCTGCAGCTCCCCGGGGCTGGGCTGGGAGGGACCCCGTCTGCAAGCCGCCCCGTGCCACACACCCCAGATCCCGTTCTGCGAGTGACGTTACAGGAAGCGGCGTCCGGAAGACCCGGCGGACAGCGGGCACCGGCTTGCTGGAGGCTTAGATGTGCAGCACGCGTGACCTCACTGCGCGGGCTTCCTCAGTCCTGTTCACACGGACGACACGCCCCAGGACGTAAGGAGGAGCAGGGACACGGACGCAAGGGGGTCACAGCAGGAAGCGAGGACAGAGCAGCTGACACGGAGGCCGTCCTCACGGCACCCAGGACACTCATCGTCCCCGATGGCCATCGTCCCTTCTGCTAGAAGCCCGTGCGTTCAGCGCATTCTGTTTACACCGCGTACGACCCTGCCTCACCCGGGACCATGAGGGTCGTGCGCTCCAGCTCTCTTCTCTCTTTCTGTGTCTTTATCGCTAGATCAATGCTGGCGGCACCTGCTCCGCCCTGCACGACGCTGGGCCCGGGGCGTCCAGCGCCGAAGGACACAGAGGCCCGTTCAGCTGTTCCCTTGCTAAATTCTCTGCAGAGAGAAAGGCTCTATATTCAGAATTTTTAGAATGGGCAGGAATTAACATTAGCAATGAATTGAACACCACAGCCAATCCACTCTGTAAGTAAATCCTTCCCATAAGTCCTTTTCATTTTTATTGGATTATAAATAACTTCTGGGCCAACGGCCAAAGGGAAGCTTCTCGGAGAGAGAAAGCCCGGCGACCGGCCACGTGACGCCCTCGCCCGGCTGCGACTTTCTGCCCTGGCCCGCCTCCCCCACGACCCGCCGCGGAGACTTCGCACATGCGCTCGGGGTCGGGCCACAGGACGTGAGGCAGGCTGCTGCGGAAGGTGCCGGGAGGACGCGGTGCGAGGAAGGTGTCTGTCCACGTAGCAGCTTTACAGCCACTGCTGCTCGCTGTGTCCCGGGCCTTCCCGAGACCGGCTTCCACCCGCCTCCCGGCGCCGCCAGACGCAGATGCTCTGGCCGGGGCGGAGGCCAGGACGGCGGGGGCCTGGGGGAGCTGCACCCGTCGCAGACCTGGCAGGTTGTGTGGGCCGCCCTGGTCCACGGCTCTCAGCACGGCCTCCGTCATCCCAGCGGAGTGGATGGCTTGCACGCCTTGTCGCACACACAAGGGAGGGTCAGCGCCAAGCGGCCAAGGTCCTCTGCGTGGGCCACAGTGTAAAACACAAAAGCAGTGTCTCAGCGCTGTTAGGACGCCCTGTTCGAAGCGCTGCACGTGCGTGAAGCCGCGTAGCTCCCTCGACAGCCTACAAGCAGCATGTTTAAGACACCCATTTTACAGGTGAGAAAACTGAGACACAGAGAAGGGAAGACCGTCGCCTGAGATCAGGCAGCATGAGAGGCAGAGGTCACAAGGGTGGCAATCACTGCATCGTCCCGGAGGGAAGACACTACTGTATTCTCTTGATGTGATGTGTGAANTGCTCAACTGACGGGACAAATCACTGAGAGCCGGGAGTGCGGATTCCGGTAGGGACGAGCCACGTTCCCCCTCTGATCACAGGAGGCGGACGGCCCCCAGCGCCTCTCCACGGCCACAGCTGTACCTTGCCACCTTTTGTCCAGGCAGAAGAAAAGAGATATTCAGTTTTCCAAAGTGGCCAGGAATTGTTTTCTGCTGTCTCTTCCTTCGCAGTGGCGAGGCGAGGCAGGAGAAGTATTTTTATTTTTTATTTATTTTATTTTATTTTATTTTTACTTATTATTACTATTTTAATATTTATTTATTTCTGAGAGAGAGATGGAGTGCAAGTAGGGGAGGCGCGGAGACAGAGGGAGACGCAGGATCCAAATCAAGCTCCAGGCTCTGAGCTGTCAGCACAGAGCCCGACGCGGGGCTCGAACCCACGAACCGTGAGATCACGACCTGAGCCGAAGTCGGACGCTTAACCCACTGAGCCGCCAGGTGCCCCAGAGAAGGGTACTTTTAAAGAGCACCCGTGGTCTCTTCTAGGTGATGGGAAGGGGTGGAGGGAGAGAGGAGCTCGCTGCCCGCAGGCAGGCCCCCCCCAGGGCCTGGGGTCCTCCCTCACAGGGCTCTGTGTGGCTGTTTCTGAGACAGGCTGATGTCCTCCAGCTGGGGGGACCACTCCGCGCCGGACGAGGAGTCCAGGGAGCCGTTGTCTGACAAGACTCTTCCGCAGGGAATGAACGACCCCGCGTGTCGCTCTGCGCGGCCAGGGGCTCTTCCCTCGGGACACGGCGATTTCCGCCCGGAGTCCGATTTCTAAGCAGCCGGTGGCTTGGCAGCTGAGGGTGGACGGGGCCAGCATCTGGCCTCCGCCCAGCCGGGCTCTGAGCCGGGGCCTGGGTGCCCCGCACCCACCTCGTCTCTTGCCTGGGGGTGGGGATGCGCCACGATAGCAGCCCCCGTTCGCGCAGACACAGCCGCCAGTGGCGGGGCGCACAGCTCTCTTCCTGGTCCACTGTCCCCAGGGAGCAGGGCTGAGTGGCTGCACTCCCCGTGCTCCCGAGCGTGGATGATCCGCCTCGCTGGGAACGTCCCGTGTCCTGGCAGCGTCCAGACCTGCGCAGGTCAGTGCACCGGAGACGTGCTGCCCGACCGGCCCCAAGCCGAGGACGATCGGGTTAAAAACAAACTGCAGGAAGGCGGAGGGCAGATCCCAGGGGACAGGCCTCTGGGCCCAACGAGCCGCATGTTCTCGCCCCCCGGCTGCGAACGAGGCAGGGCCACACGGGGGACGGGTGGACACGCAGTGGGAAGAGGGACTTCTCAGCGGAAGGGGGGGTGACCCGTTCGCCGAGGGGAGGCACCGCCACGTAGGAGGGGAGCATCATCACATAGAAAGGAAGAGCACCCCACATAGAAAGGGAGCACCACCATGCAGAAGGGGGTCACTGTCACACAGACGGGGAACAGGCCTCCACCCCAGGCCTGTGGCCACTCACAGTCACCGGGGATCCAGGCTCAGCAAGGACAGACATGACAGGGATTCAGCCCCACCTGAGGGGGACCTGGCTCGGGTCCCTACCCCGTCCGGGCCCCCAAGGCCAGCTTCTCCCTCTCCGGTGACTTCTGTCAGAGGGAGAAGGGACAGATGAAGAGGCGCTGGAGGGACAGGTCCTCCGATGTCTTCCCTCGGTGGGAGCAACCTACCCGTAAGTTCTGCACCCGCATCCTGGTACAGACCTCAACCAACACCAATCCAAGCGAAGCTGGAAGTCTGCTGGGACAGGCAGCGGCTTGCGAACAGCTCTGAAGCACTTTCTGTGAACGGAACTGCAGGAAATCCAACGCCTGACGCACACAGAAGGGACGCAGGCTGGACACGGCACCCTCACTCCCAGGCCGCAGGACTCTGGGTCCCGAGTGCAGCTGCCCGTGAGCTCACGGCCCCTTGAACTTAACCTAGAGCATGCTATGTCCAAATACAAAATAGCCCATAGTACGTTACACGCTGACCAGAATGGCTAAAATTAAAATGTTTTAATTAAAAAAAAAAAGCCAACCTGATTATACCACGTGTGGGCAAGGATGTGGAGAAACTGGATCTTTCTTTGGCCCCACTGGTGGGATGTGAGATGTACAACCACTTTGGAAACACAGTTTGGCAGGTTCTTAAAAGGTCACACATACACCTAACAGATGACCCAGCTAATCCCCTCCCAGGATCTGCCCAAGATAAATAAAAGCATTTATGTTTTCATGCAAAGATTTGTACACAAACGTTCACAGCAGTCTGTTTGCAACAGTCAAAAAGTGAAAACAGCCCAGGAGCACCTGGGTGGCTCAGTCGGTTGAGCATCTGACTCTTGACTTTGGCTCAGGTCATGTTCTCAGGGTCGTGAGATCGAGTCCTACATCAGGACTCCAGGCTGAGCATGAAGCCTGCCTGGGATTCTCCCTCTCTCTGCCCCTTCCCCCGCCCCCCAAAAAAGAAATAAAAACTTAAACAAAACCCTGAAAACAACCCAAATGCCCCTCAACAGGTGAACACATAAGCAAGCTGCAGTGTATTCCTGCCCTGGATACTTTACTGCAACAAAAAGGAATAAATTTGGGACATGGCAGTGACGATGAATCTCACAGCAGCTGTTCTGTCTGCTGGAAAAAAGCCGGAAAGAAAAGAGGAAGCAACTCCGTGATTCCATTTGTGCAGAAGCAGAGTCAGAGGCAGGTCAGTGATTGACGGGAGGGAGTGGGGGGCACGGAAGGAAGGGAGCACTGAGGAGCACGGAGACCCATCACGTGGAATGCCTTACACGTCTGCACGTCAGTGAGTGTGCCCACAGAGCCGCTTACAGAGAGCACCGCTATACGAGGCGGCCAGATCAGGGAAAGCACAGGGAAGATGTGGAGAAACGAGGAAAACGTGTGGAGTGATGTGATAGAACGTGTGTGTGCACCTGGGTGGGTGTGTGCAAGTATATGGGGCATGCGACATGTGTGAGAACATGCAGAGGTGTGTGTGATTGTGCATACCCGTGAGAACAGGTGCATGCACACACATGTGCATTGTGTGCACGTGTGTGAGGTGTGTGCACATGTGTGTGAGGTGTGCACACGTGCACATGTATATGTGGGGGGGTGGTGTACGTGCGAACATGTGTGTATGTGTGTGCATGTATGTGCATATTCCTGGGGAAAAATCCTGACTTATGTTGACTCTTAACGATCCACTCGAGTCCACAGGCTGCTTTTCCAGGGAGCAGTATCAATAAAACGCAGTAATTTAAAATGAACAAAATAAAATGAAACCACGTTCCGTGGCGTGGTGTATGGCGCTTGTCCCCACAGAGCGGTCCCTCCCCCAGAAACTCTCTCCACGGGCCCCAGGGCGTGCGCCACCTGCCTCGATCCCTTTGCCCCACGGGGTCTGCCGTCCGGCTCCCGCTCCTGAGGCCAGCCTCGGGGGTGGCAGTGCCCAGGGCTCGGTCTCCAGCTTGTGCTCGCTCCCTCCGCCAGGCCCGCGCGGACGGGGTCCGGTCTCAGGGTTGGGGGCAAACAGGAAGAGGTCAGCGTCCGGGCCGCTGGTTCCCAGCCTGCGCCCTGGCTCTGTGGCGCCGTGTTCCCCAGGCGCTCCCAGGGCCAAACTAGTTGACGCAGGCAAACCAGACGGCCTCTGGGTACTCTGGGTCGGGGGTGCGGCGGTGTGTGAAAAAGCCTCGCCTGAAAGGTTTTGTTTTTGAGAAGACTTTGGTATGACCCGTGCCAGTCTCTCTGGTGGCCGCACCGAGGCAGCGCCGAGCGGGTGGCTGACACGGTGCCCTCCTTCACCAGCCGTGTGCACATCTGCGTCCTCATCGTCTCCTGCAAGGACACTGGTCAGGTCGGGCCAGGGCCACCCCAGCGATCTCCTGTCACCCTGTCACATGGAGTATAAAGCCCCACCTACACCCAAGTGCAGCCACACTGTGGCAATACCCAGGGGTCAGGGCTTCAACTTGGGAATTCTGGGGACCCAATTCAGCCTGTGACACGACCCGCGGACCCCAGCGCTGTGCCCGGTGAACACTGCGTGCTCCATCAGTGCTGCATCTGCTTGGAGATGCTTCCAAAGACAGTAACTGGTTACACAATGTCTCCCTTTCTAGCAGGTCCACGTAAGGGCGAGGCCAGGCGATGGGCCCCCTCGGGCGGTCCGTTCACGTGGCTGGTGGCCACACATCCTCACAGACTGAATGAAGACTCAGCTGCCACAGAAAGAGGAGGAACAGCAGACCCAGTGGCCACTCAGAACGTGTGGACGTCTGCTGTCAGACGCCCCCCTCACCCCCTGCCACTGGTGGAACTGGCCTTTCCGGACATGCGTTTCCTTCACTCGGGTGGCTCCTAACCCGTAGGGCCACCTGGCGGCAGAAGCCGAGTCCCAGAAATCCCATCTGTGACGCGGAACAGGGAGCACTGGGTGAAGCGAGGGTGTCGTGACCCTTGGGCCCCTGTGTCTGGGACCTGCTTCCGCCCAGACAGAGAGGGAGCTCTGCGCCACTCTGCCTGACCGCATCTGTGGGCTGAGCCACGTCCCAGGACCCTGGAGACAGTGTTGTTGTTACAGGAGGCAACGTCTCTTCCCTGCCATGCGCCACGCCGCTGGGCTCGCTCTCTCACCAGAGAGATGAAATGTTAGATTAAACGCGGGCGGTTTGGGCTGTCGGGGCCCCGCAGGGGCAGTGGCTGCGAATGGCCCCCCAAGTAGGACACAGGGCTTGTGGGTGCCTGGGAAGGAACGGGTAACAACAATGGGCGACAGTAACAAGAGCAATGCCACGCACCATGTACAAACACTGCTCTCAGCCCATCAGGTAGGTTAACTTAGTCACTTCTCAGAATCCTCTTCGGAAATCACCTCCAGTCGTCAGGGATTCACCCGTGCCAGGACGGCACAAAGCTTTAGCTGATGACATTACCTCAGCGGTAAGTGACAGAACCAGGACTGGAACCTGGGTGTGCTAGCTCCAAAGTCACGCTGTAAAACCCCACACTAAACACCCCGGTCTGGGGTTACCTGCGGGGCTCAGACGGTCAGGCGGCCAACTCTTGGTTTTGACTCAGGCCACGATCTCAGTTTCCTGAGTTTGAGCCCTGCACTGGGCTCTGTGCTGAGGGTGCGGAGCCTGCTTGGGATTCTCTCTCCCCTCTCTCTGGTCCTCCCCTGTGCATGCACTCTCTCTCGCAAAATGAATAAACTTTAAAAAAAGGTTTTTTTAAACCCTGGTCTGGCTGTAGCTCCTGACTGACTGTCACATGCTCCTCATCCAGACATCAGAAATAGCCAGCGGTGGCATGATGAGAGATGGCAGCATGAAGGACAAGGACCACGGTGCTCCCGGGCAAGAGGGGGAAACGGAGTCATGGCCGGACATTCCCAATGCTGGCCCGCACGGGACAGCCAGAGAACCAAGGTCCTGGGTCAGAGGCCTGGCCCTGATCTCTCTGTGGTCCTAGGCGTGTCCCCTAATGCCGAAAGTTTAAGTTTCCTTGTTGGTGAGTGTGGCAGGTTGTATTTTCCAACGATGGCTACGCCAATATCTTGAGCTCGTTCCACATGCTCTTCCAGTGTGACCGTCCCCTTGCCCAGTGAGAGGTGGGTCTGCATTCCCTTTCCTCGGGGCCTCTTCCTGCCCCAACCAGTGGAGTGTGTGCCAGAGGCTTCCGAGCCAGGCCACAGAGTGTATGTACATTGGCCTGGTGCTGGCTCACTCTCGTCCCCCTCTGTCTGTCTCCTGTCCCCTCACCGTGGGAGCCCAGCCGACGTGTTGTAAGGAAGTCCCAGGAGGGAGGCCCGTGCAAATGCTCCAGCAGTCAGCTCAGCTCATCGTAGCTGACAGCCTTTGTCGCCCCCCAGGCCCGAGAGCGGGTGAGCCGCACACTTTCCAGCTGAGGCCCCACCCCTCCCACTGTGCGCTGCCCCCACCGACCCACAGAAACGGTAGCAACAGATATACAACACAGTGAAACAGAGCAAACTCTTCTATTATAGGTATTTGGTTTTATTTATTGTAGGTATTTGTGAAGATTAAGTGCGCTTATGTGAAAGCACTCTGCACACCATTGTAGGCTAAACAAATGGTGGGTATTGTGCATTCGCGGCTGTGGGGGGCATGCGGGACTTGTAAGCACTGAGGTCAAATTGTAATATTTCTTTCTAAATACCCTGATACTTTTCACAGAAATTTAAAACCAAGAGTCTTACAGGGTCTGTGATCTTACCAAAGACAAGTTTTGCTATCAAATGTGTGTGACCATGGCACACGAGGCCTGGCACTTGGGAACAGCCCCCTCTACTGAGCATGCTGTGGACCTGGATCAAGACTTTCCCTTCTGGGGGTGCCTGGGGGGCTCGGTTGGTTGAGCCTCTGACTTGGACTCAGATCATGATCTCATGGTTTGTGGGTTCGAGCCCCACGTCAGGTTCTGTGCTGACAGCTCAGAGCCTGGAGCTGCTTCAGATTCTGTGTCTCCTTCTCTCTCTGACCCTCCCCCACTCATGCCCTGTCTCTCTCTGTTGCTCAAAAATAAATAAATGTTAAAAAAAAAATAAAAAGACTTTCCCTTTCTGCAAACTGGTAGCTCCCACCATTCCTAAATTGGCCAGGGCCCTGGGATTGAGATCTCTGGCTGAAAGGCCCCAGAAGTTGTTGGGATAATTTATGTCCCTAAAACCAGGGACAAGGCCACCTTTGTGCATCGGTACTGGGGATCCAAGATGGTCTTGGACCATATATTACTTTATATAAATAAAATTATTAATTCTGACATGGAACTCTTTATACATGAAAACATTTCAAAAGTATGACATGAACACATTTGGCCTTGGATGGAAAGCTGGAGAAGGCAGGAAGGACCCACTGTCTGAGCTACAAGCCTAGTATCTGTATCTGTCAGGGCCCCACTAGGGAAATAGAGCCATGTATACAATCAGAGGTGGAAGGTGGAGAGAAAATGAGAGAGGGATTTACTGCAAGGAACTGGCCTATACAATTGAGCAGACTGGCTTCAGGTCCTGACCTGTAGGATGGGCCATCAGGTACTCAGGCAGGAGCTGACAGTGTATGGACATTCTTTTCCCCCAGAGAAACCTCAGTTCTGGTCTTAGAGTCTTCCAACTGATTGCATCTGCCTCCTCCCCACCCCCACCGAGTATCCAGGATAATCCCCTGTACACAAGTGCAACTGATTGTAGGTATTAATCACATCTACAAAATACCTTCGCAGCAACACTGAGATCAGTGTTGAATTGAATAACTGGGTACTATGGCCTCACCAAGTGGGCACATAAAACTGACCATCACAGTCCACCCCTTGTCCACTGGGCGTCCATTCACATCCCCTAAAGCCACGCTGCGTCCCCACATAAAGGCAAGGACAAAGCCACGCTCCTGCCAAACATGGCAACACCAGGCTGTGCACGTGCACACACGTCACCTCTGTTCCCAGAAGAGGACGGAAAGTCTCTAGGTGATGCTCACTCTTCTCCTTGAGATCAGTACCTAAATAAGGGGGAAATACTCTTAAAAATTACCATCATCATTTCTACAACTGGTCGCATGGCTGTAGCTGGTATTTAGAACTACCTTCTTCCACCCCCATCTGTATTCCCTTTGCCTTCAGCAGGCACCGAGCTTTGGGTAGTTCTTTACCTGGCGACATCCCAAACCTTCATTCCTAAAGGGTCTGGGCCATTACTAGCCCTGCCTGCATTGGGTTGTTGCATTTCCCACTGACTTTAATGATAAGGCATGCTAATATTAGGAGGTGCGCTAAGGGATTCCCGACGTACTCTTCTTTACTTCCATTGTGACTAGCAGTCCCATGTCCCCGTGGTAATAAGGATCAATCACTCTAGCCAGCACAATAACCCCCTTCTTTGCCTGTTCATTCAGAGGCATCGGAACCCAAAGTGGCCGGGTGGCAGTATTAACCTCCAACTCAATGGAATCATTGTTTTGTTTCCTGGTGGAAGCATTTCTCCTTGTGCAACTAAAACTTTCATGAGAGCAAAACTTAAAGTTGTGGTCCCAGAAGCAAATATTTTGCTAGAGGGTCATGAGGGGCAATGGCGAGTAATGCTGCTGCCATTTCCCCTCTTGATTCCCAGACCCGTGACTCCTGGCTGTGGGAGGAAGGGAACCACAGGTTAGACGCTGACTCCGAGCCCGGGCGGCCTCCTGGAGAGCGCTGACCCCGCCCTACGAGGCATCACCACCTGGCCGATGCCGTAACTGGGTCTTCAGAAAGCCGCGTCACTGCTCTATCGAACCAGCGCTTTGAGGGAACATGGTGGGAACCCAGTGAGCTCAGTGAATTCTAGGAGACTGGACCCATTGCCGTACTTCTTTTGCTGCGAAGTGAGTTCCTAGATCAGCATCAGCGCGGGCATATTGTGGTAGTTACGGTGCTCTGAGAGTCCACAGGTGGTAGTTTGCTCGTAGACGAGGCAAATCCAGAGTATGTGTCTATTCCAGTGAGAGCAAAGTGCTTCCCCTTCCACGACGGAAGTGGTCCTGTGCAACCAACCTGCCGGCAGCTGGCGGGCTGGGCACCCCGGGGTCAGGTGCTGCGCTGGGCACCCCGGGCTGGTGTCTGCTGCCTACCACCAGGTTTGGGTTACAAGCATGACTGATGGGACCGAGTTAGGATAAAAATCTCTATTCCAAGACAACCTTGGCATCGTGTTTCCTTCTGAGCGAGAGCCGCTCAGTGGGGAGGAAGCTGCCTCCGACGGCACACCCGCCCGGAGCCGGGTCCCCTTGTCCTCCCTGCTACCACAGCCCCCCTCTTGTTCAGATACGGCTGCAAATGTGATGTCGGGGAAGACAGGCTCCTGCCCCAAGTCAGGGGACAAGCCATGACTGGTCTGAAACAGCTTCGGGGCTTCCATCCCACTCTGCCGGGGTTGGTCTCAGATGCACGTGCAGCCCAGCTCTTGCCCTGAGGTGTGAGGAAAAGCCCACTGAGAAATGTTCTGGAAACATTTTCTTTCCAGACGAGATGTATCCTCACAAGGAAAAGAGTTCCTTTCCCCATTGGCCCCACCTTCCTGCTGGAGATGCAGCCCTGGTGACCGTAAGTCAGCAAAGGTAAGACAAAAAGACAAGCTCAAGAATATATTTGCAGGAATATTTGTCACAGTTATTTATAAGAGCCAAAACCAGGGAAAAAGTAAAAATTAAAAAACAAGGATTAGAAATGTGCAAATATATCCATGCAATAGAATCCTATACAACCACAAACCTACCTACTATCAAGAGAACATGTTTATGATGATTTGTGAGGGGGGGAAAAAGCGGATTACAAGAGTGTGAAGAAAGCAATTTTTTGTGACTATATAAATACCTGTAAAAATACATGAAAAACGAAATAATTGGAAGTTTATAGGCCAATGTGTCAATGCTGGTCATCTTTGGGGTGATGGAGTTGTGGGTAACTCTTTTGCTAATTTTTCTTCAATAAATTTATATAATGTGTGAATGAAATATCATAAATACAGACTTTTTTGGGGGGGGAGGGCCAATTAACTGAAAGTGACAGGGTGGAAATAGAGAAAAGGCTGAGTTTTTATATCATTATTGAGCCGTGTGCCTCCACAGAGCAGCCGCTATAGGGATGTTTTATGGGAACGAATTAAATAGCCTTGCTGAGTCCAGCACACTTGGCTCTTCTGCTGTTTGCAGCTGAGCACCTGCCGGTGAACCTCTCCTACTTCTGAAGAGACCTGGATTCCTCCCCAATCGTTAGATTTATCACACACATTTGATTACCCTTGAAATATTATCCGGACAACTCTGAGGAAATGTGTTACATTTCGGTTCATATTTTTCTTCTGGGCGGCCTCTTGGCCGGCTTGAAAGTCAGCTGAATCCATCTGAAGCCGAGTCTGAGGCAGACGTTGGAAATCCAGAGATCCATTTAATGAACATCCTTTCATCAGGAGTGGATAGATCTACAAGAAGGGGCCATTTAAGCAGAAATGTGTTCATAGTCATATTAGTACTTTGGTAAGGTCTTAAAGCTGGATTTGCAAAGTATTCCAAAGTATTCTTTTTGCACACTTGCACCCACTTGAAACGAGAGACAGAGCAAAGTGAATGTTGTGTTCAAAATTATGATGTTTGATGAAAACATCAGGGATAGAAAACACCAAATACTATCTTGAGGGCTTTCTATGACTATCAGTCAATGAAATTCTTCTATCTAACAGCCGAGAATAGTACTAGGAGAACTGTCACTGTTATTGTTTCTTTTATAAAAGAGAGAGAGAGAGAGCACACGCAGAAAGGGGAGTGGCAGAGAGAGAGTCCCAAGCAGTCTCTATGCTCAGTGCAGAGCCCAATACAGGGCTTGATCTCAAGATCATGAGATCATGATCTGAGCCAAAATCAAGAGCTAGTTGCTTCACTGACTGAGCCACTCGGGCGCACCCCTCCTTTTATTTATTTATTTTTTTTTGTATTTTTCAGAGAAAGAGAGAGAGGGAGTTCACGTGGGGGAGGAAGAGAGAGGGGCCAACATAGGATCCTAAATGGGGTCCGTGCTGACAGCAGAGAACCCAAAGCAGGGCTTGAACTCGAGAACCACGAGCTCATGACCGGAGCCGAAGTCGGATGCTTCACTGACTGATGCTTCACCAGGTGCCCCGGGTTCTGTGTTTAACAGGAAGTGAAAATTACAAGGACTAATTCCATGCTGCTCGGGCTCAGAGGACGCAGTATTTAATAAAATAAAGTCTTACCGCAGGTGCCAGAAGTGCAGTGTCCGCACCACATCCCATAACGAAGCGTTTTAAGACTGAAGGTGCCGGAACATGAGAGTCCTTGCTGAACGAGGGGGGAGACGCCTCACACGGTTCACGTTCACGCATCTCGAATCCCCGTATCCCAGAGCAGCCAGCGTGACTTCGTAAAGATAAGCGCTGCCAAAGGAGCCGGGTTTTCTGTGAACGAGAGAGAGCAAGAGAGGGAGAGAGAGAACGGTCTGACAGCTGGAGAGTGAGGGGCAGACACAGCCATTTTCTCTGTGACGACTACAGAGCCACCTCGGAACCGCACAGCCCGCCGGCCAGAGGAGGCAGCGGGTCAGTCCCCGTCACCGTCTCCGCCCCAAGAAACCCCTCCCGGGCGGTGTAGGTGACACGCCACTTAGGGAGCCCGGGCTCAGTCCACGGACACGGCCTTTACGTCCACGACACCACGCTGTCTTCTCTGCTGGGCCCCCGCCCTCACAACGGCGCCCCGTCCAGGAGACGAGCTCGGTGGACATCTGTCACTGGCTCATTGACCAGCTCAGTGACTCATGAGCAGGACGGAGAAGTGGGGCTTAGGACCTGGAGCCAGGGTGTCTGTATTGGATTCCTACATTTTCAAACTATTTGGGAAAATCTCTTTACGTCTCTAGGTTTCAACTTCTACATCTGTGAGATGGGGCAGGAACCAGAGGAGAACGTGCCTGCAAACGCTTCGTGCTCCCAAGTGCCAGACAGACGTGGGTGTTCCTCTTCTGGTCACTGCTGTGCTGTCCTTCGTTCCTTTGGTCGGTAACAATTGGCCGTCGCTGAGTTTCTGACTCGTTCACAAGTGGGTGTGACGAAATGCACAGCCCGTGGCAAGTGTTCTGTTACTGTTCATTGAATTCAGTTTATTAAATATTCGCTTGCTCTCTGACTTCGCATCCACGCAGGGAGCTCTGGGTGACACTTGCTGATCTGCAGGAAGCTGGGGGCTCGGCCGAGCGGTGGATGCAGGAAAGGAGAGGCAGGAAAGGAGTTCTGTCCTAAAGGCGTTTTATGCTCTGCCAAGAGTTAGACTTCGTTCCGACTTTGACGGACAGTCTTTGAAGAGACGCTGTAACAAAATCTGCGGTGGGTAGATCTTACACTCCTTCAAATGGTAAAGGCGCTGGGGGTTAGCGTGAGGTCCCTTCTCCAACCTTTAAATGCCACACAAGACCCAGAATAATCGCAAGCTGAAATAGAGAAATCGGGTGGCGGGGGTGGGGGTGGGGGGCAGCATTTGTAGGTTTATTCAAAGCCATGCCACTCGCTGGGGTGGAGACAGAGCCCCAGACCAGCCTGAGAACAGAGGCCACCTTCCATTCTGACCGGAAACCTCCATGCAGTTGTGACAGGAGCAAACTGCTGCTGCCGGACACACAACAGTCAGAGCAAGTCCAGGCAGGGGTGAGGGTCGGACAAGGTCAGGGTGGCAAAGTGAGGCCCCAACACGATGACTCGGAAAGATTTGTGTGCGTGTTCAAAGTTTCCATTTTTTTTAATGCTTACTTTTATTTTTGAGAAAGAGAGAGAGAGCAGGGGAGGGGCAGAGAGAGGGAGACACAGAATCCGAAGCAGCTCCAGGCCCCGAGCTGTCAGCACAGAGCCCGACGCGGGGCTGGAACTCACGAAATTCGAGATCATGACCTGAGCCGAAGTCGGACACTGAACCGACTGAACCCCCCAGGCGCCCCTCAAACTTTCCAATGTTTAAGAAAATGCAGAAGAGGCCGCCTGAGGGGCTCAGTCTATTAAGCGTCGGACTTCAGCTCAGGTCATGATCTCGCGGTGCGTGGGTTCGAGCCCCGCGTCGGGCTCTGTGCTGACAGCTCGGGGCCTGGAGCTGCTTCGGATTCTGTGTCTCCCTCTCTCTCTGACCCTCCCTGGCTCACGCCTCTGTCTCTCTCCCTCAAAAATAAATATTAAAAAGAAGAAAGAAAGAAAATGCAGAAGTAATATCCCATATCACAACCATACAATTAAAACAAAGTTTAATCGTATTAAACAAAGATGTGGACAGTATTACGTAGCACAAAAACCATAACATCACTTTGTAAAGTCATGAGGGCGATGAGGTGCCTTTTCGCTCGCCACCCCCTCCCGCCCCCGCCTGCGTGGAGTGCGGTGCCAGGGGCGTGGTGGGCACCTGCTGAGTGAATGGATGAGAACAGGAAGCCAGAGCGTGGCCTTCGGGGCCCCGTAAGGGGACTCACTTCACCGACCGTGTTGCTGCCGGGAGCTCGGGGATGTCTGGAGCCGGAAACGGTGCTGCCCCGAAGAGAAGTTCGTGTCCTTGGAAGAAAGAAGGGACTGCGTTTGCGGCAGGCACCAGCGCGGCCATCACGACAAGGATGAAACTGTACCCCCTGCACCCGATGCAGACGGTGTGCCACGCACCTGCCTCTGTGTCGGGGGAATGGACGTCAGGCACGTGGACCTCGAGGGCACTGCCGGGTCCCCCCGTGTCACACAAGGTCAGCGTGTGCCCTGAACTAGCTTCATCCTTCCCTTCCCTGTTAACATAGTTTCCTCCTGTGTGTCACTGACTAATATTTTCTCTTGTTTCTGACCTTTATGTAAATAGACCATTATGTACACCTTCTTCGACTGACCTTTTTTCACTCACTGTCATGTTTTCGAGATTTATCTACATCGATTGAAGTAAATATATTTAATTCGCATCCTCTGTTCCCCCCCTGCCACGTACAGGGTGTGGCTGCTGTCCATTCGAAGGACATGGCGTCCTCCCCACTCGTGGCGTCATCTGTGAGGCCGTGCTCCCTCAGTGTGCACGGCCTGCTGCAGACACGGCTGGCGTTCTTCACGGGCGCGTTTGCACATCGCCTCGTCAGCCCTGATCCTCCGTGGAGTGAGAAGTTAATTTTGTGAGATGCAACCAGCATTTTATTGTTTAACGAAAAAGGGATAGGAAGCGCCTGGAGGGCTCCATCAGTTAAGAGTCTGACTTGATTTTGCCTCAGGTCATGACCTCACAGTTCATGAGTTTGAACCCCATGTCAGGCTGATGGTGGAGCCTGCTTGAGATTTTCTCTCCCTGTCTCTCTGCCCTGCTTGCTTTCTCTGTCTCTCAATAAAGTAAGAGGAAAATAAACTGCTTCTAAAAAGAAAAAGGTATAGACTAGAATAGAATAGAAGAGAATAGGATAGAACAGGATAGAATAGGATAGAAAGGGATGGAATGGAATGGGATGGGATGGGATGGGATGGAATAGAATAGAATAGAATAGAGTAGAGTAGAGTAGAGTAGAGTAGAGTAGAATGGAATGGAATGGAGTGGAGTGGAATGGAATGGAATGGAATGGAATAGAATAAAATAGAATAGAATAGAATAGAATAGAATGGAGTAGAACGGAATGGAATGGAAATGGAGTGGAGTGGAGTGGAGTGGAGTGGAATGGAATGGAATGGAGTAGAATGGAATGGAATGGAATGGAATAGAATAGAATAGAATGGAGTAAATGGAATGGAATGGAAATGGAGTGGAGTGGAGTGGAATGGAATGGAATGGAATGGAATAGAATAAAATAGAATAGAATAGAATAGAATAGAATGGAGTAGAACGGAATGGAATGGAAATGGAGTGGAGTGGAGTGGAATGGAATGGAATGGAATGGAATAGAATAGAATAGAATAGAATAGAATAGAATATTGAGAAGAGAAGAGAAGAGAAGAGAAGAGAAGAGAAGAGAAAGAAGCAGAACAGAGCAGAAGAGAGTAAAAGGAAACAGAAGACAGCATCCGGCACAAACACTGGTACTTCTGCTCCAGGTACAGACACCACGTCCCCAAATTCTAGTGTGAAATGTGCTCTTACAGTGGAATGTGGTTAGAAAAAAAAAAGCAAAGTTTTTACACAATGGGGCTATAGCTGAGTGTTCAATCGCGGGATCACAGAAAACGCACACACCTTCATCCGCAGGGGTATTAGTGTCCGCGGCCGCTGTATGAACGACCTCACCCTGGGGGCTCCCAACAATGAGATTTTTCCCCTGGGGGTTCTGGAGGCCAGAGTGGGAGACCGAGGCTTGGGGGCCACGCTGGCCTCTGGGGGCTCACGGGGCCCCTCCCGCCTCTGCCTCCACCCTCAGCGGCCTCTCTTCCGGCTCACGTCTCCCTGTGAAGGACACGCATCACGGGGTCGGGGCCTCCGGGTAAGCCAAGTGACTGCACCTCAAGATCCCTCACGTTCGCTGTCTGCACGTAGGGCCACGGTCACAGCTCCAGGGGCAGGACGGGGGCGTGTCTTCCCGGGGACACAGCTCAACCCCTGGGGTGGATGGTGCCACATTTCAAAAGAGATTTGTACCAGTTAATTCCTGCCACCCAGTGTCTGAGAGTTTCCGTGGCTCCGCGTCCTCACACTGCCTGACACCTGACCGTCTTATCTCCACCAGTTGGGGCAACGTGGTCATTACCGCCGTCTAAACGGACCGGGCGTTTTCCCCGTTACGCAGGCGGTTGCACCACTTTGTTTATTCTCTTTTTGTTGTTTCGCTGTGCGTGTTCCCGCTCAGGTCTCCCGCGAGCTGCTGGTTCGTGTGCTGCGTGCGGGTGTCCGGGCTGTGCGCGTCCGGTTGGTGCCCAGGGGCGCTGGGTGTGCTCCCGACCATAACCCTGTGGGGCCCGGTTCCCTCCGAGTTGTGCTTCCCTTTCCATTTTTAATGATTACTTTTTAGTATTATTTTTTAAATTAATGCACAGTAAAATTGGCTTGGGGAGTGTGTAGTTCTGAGGGTAGTAACGTAAGATCCAGGGAGCCACCACGAATCTGACGGCAAACGGCTCCCTCCACGTGCCCGCTGCCACCGTCCGCGGTGACGCCCCGGGAAACTGCTCACCCGCCCTCTGTCACCGGCAGCCGGGCTGAGACGCAGCGCGGAAGGGATCGCGGCGTGTGACCTTGGCGGTGGCCTCCCACGACGCAGAGGACCCGCTCTGTGATCCGGCCACGTGTCGGGCGTACCCACAGTCTGCTCCTGCTTCCCGCTGAGCGCGTCGTGGCCGCTGCTGCGCTGTCTGTCTGCTCACCCGTGGCTGAGCCGCATCTGGGTTATTCGCGGGCCTCGCGATATTTATGACTAGAGTGTCTGTGAACGTGTTCAGCACAGGTTTCTCTGAGCCCGTTTTCTACAGAGCAGGGGTTTCAGCCTCGGGGTGGCTGATATCTGGGGCCAGGTGATGGTTGGTCTGGGGGTTCTCGGTGCTGAGGGCTGTCTGGAAGCACCCCTGGCTCTTAACCAGCGGATGCCGGGAGCTCCCCGACCCAGCTGTGACAAGCAGAGCACCTGGACCTTGGAAAATGTCCCTGTGGGCAAACCGCCCTGCCTGAGACCCAGTGCGCAGGGGTAGGTGAGCATGAGGGGCGAGCTGGTCGCAGGGCCTGTACCCCCATAACCGGGAGCCCCAGCAGTCTCCCGGGGGGGCACACGGCCCGCTCGCCCTGCCACCAGCCACACATGTGCGGTCTGGTTGTGGCCGTTCTCACAGGCATCCAGCGTCACCATTTTACCAAGGGCGATTTGCTGGAGAGGACAACCATCTCGCAAGTGGCAAACGGTGCCAAACGCCGAGTGTGCCGAGGGCTTCCTCTAAGTCCCTTTGGCAACATGTCTGTTGCCCATTTCTATGTTTTGCTTCTTACTGTTGATGTCTATTTTATTGTTTATTTATTTAATTTTGAGAGGCAGGGACAGAGAGAGAAAGAGACAGAATCTGAAGCAGCTCCAAGCTTTGAGCTGTCAGCACAGAGCCCGACGTGAGAGCCAATGAACTGGGAGATCATGACCTGAGCCGAAGTCAAGTGCTAAACCAACTGAGCCACCCAGGTGTCCCTCTTGCCATTGACTGTTAAAAGTTCTCTGTATGTCCTGGACATCAGTCCTTTGCTGGAGGTGAGGTGAGAGGTGAGTGTTCCCTGCCATCGGCTGGCTTTGATCTGTTTAGGAGTGTCTCCCATGGATAACCAGTGTTCGGTTCGCTTCTGATTAAGTCCAACTATCGATGTTTCTTAATATGAATCATGCTTTTGGAGCCTCAGTTATCAACTCTGCCCATTCCCAGATCACAAACGATTTCTGCTAAACTTTCTTTTACCATTTTATGTTTCACATTTAGTTCTAAGATCTATTTTGGTTAACTTTGGTGTAAGGTATGAGGGTGACATCAAGGTACTTTTTAAAGATGGATGACCAATTTTTCCAATATAATTTGCTGAAAAGACTATCTTTTCTCCATTGAAATATCTTTGTGGCCTCATTGAAAACCAAATAGTCACACTGTGTGGCTCTGCCTCTGGTGTCTGTGGCTTGAATCCCTTCCACAATATCACGCTGCCTTGATCACTCAGCTTTATGCAAAACCTTCAAGCCCAGTGGTATATTCCTCCAACTTTATTCTTTTTTCTCAAAAATGATTTGACTCTCCTATTTCCTTTGACTTTCCATGTGAAGTTTAAAGTCAATTCCTCTGTATCCATGAAAAGTCCATCATGGATTTTTATCAGAATTCCACTAGATCTTTAAATCAATTTTGGAAGAATTGGTATCTTTACTGTATTGGGTCTTTTGGTTCATGAACATGGTATACCTCTCCATTTCTTTAGGTCTACTTTCATTTCCTTCAGGAACATTTTGGAATACTCAACACACAGAGCCTATACTTATTTTGTTAGATTTATACTGAAGTATTTCATTTGGGGGAATAGTTCCCAAAGTACACTTCCCAAGGTATAGTTACTGTAGAGTAACCCTGAGTTACTAGTTTTCAAGTCCAGAATACATTTCTAGTAACTCTCTGAGTCCTTGACCCAAAAGGTGTTTCTTAAAAGAGAATTTGATTTTCTTTCTTTCAGGCATGATCAGCCCAGGAACACTCTACATTTTAATCTTTCAGAACACCCCACATTTAGTAAACGGTTGGGCCTCCAACCACACGTGCCGGCTTGTGGCCGGGAGCCCTCAGGAAGCCTTCTCATGCTCCTCTAGAGCTGCGGCTGGGGCCCGCGTGCGCCCTTGGGGTCGCCCACTGTGGGCGGGGGCTTCTACTCACTGAGGAGGGGACCGTCCTGGCTTCCGGCTCTGGCCACTGTGCTTGGCCTCAGGCTGTCTCCGTCTGAGAGTGACGTCCATTCAAGCCAGGCCAGGACCGCCGGGGACTGGCAGATACCTCGGGGCAAATACCAGGGACCGGCACGTGGGTCTCTCCCACCGGCCCATGTGCCTCCAACTGGTCGATTGCCCTCATTGTCCTCACAGCCAGTGATTCACCGAAACAGACTATTTTCTTCCATCTGGCACGTTAAGTGTGCTTTTTGAAAAAGCTAATCTACCGTATTACCAGAAACAAAGTCCAAGGAAATAAACTTAAATGTTTAAATCATAAGCACAACCATGATTTTATAAGAACTTGTAGCAGATGATCTGGTGTGACCTACCTCATTCTGTAGGGACTCCGGCATAGAACGATGAAGCCCCAAGCCACCTGCTGAGACCAAGGAGGGGCCACCGCCCACGACCCCAAGACCCTCGCCTGTGCTCTGTGCACCTGTGTGGCTCTTTTGCTAACTGAGCACCCTTAACCCAGCAGGGCAGGTGGGGGGAGCACCCGAGGGCCCTGCACTCACCCAGTGGGTCTCAGAAGCCTGTGCCGGGCGGCATGACAGAAATTTCCCGGGTGAAATGAAGGCAGCATGAGCAGAAGCACACGTGTGTGCACCTCACGTGAGGTCAGACCTCTGTGCACCCATGTGTGGCCCCATAGGAAGCCGGTGAAGCCCCAAGAACAGACTACCTTTCTGATGGCGTGTGTCAGATAGCTGTCGCACAGATCAATCCTCTTTTGTGATTTAGAGGTGTTTTCTTGGCTGAAGCTGGGGAACAGTCCGCCAGTGCAGGCAGGGGCCAGGGCTGGTGCCCTCTCTGGCCCCAACACCGAGCCCCCTGGGCACCCTGGGCACCCAGGGCTTCCTCTCGGGCCAGTGGCTTCCTGCGTTTCAGTGCCCAGACCTCAGCTGCGTGATTAGCTGCTAGACAGATAGAGCGACGGCTGTATAGAGCTCTATATCTAACAGATAGAGCAAAGCCTGGAGTTAGTGACCCCCTTCCCCGGGGCCCCCGTCTCCCCCCCGGCCAGCACGGGGACTGACACCCCGTGCCCGTGGCGCCCCCCATTCTGGGCTGGGGGCGGGTACACACCGAAGAGGCCGTGCGCCGGCTCCTGGCGGCCGGCGGGGGGTCCTTGGCTTTCCATCAGGACCTCCTCCTAAGTGGGTATTATCTCACTCGAGCAGAAATCAGGCGGAATCAGAGCAAGTTCCTGTAAAACCACGTGTGATAGGCTTCTTAAAAGCCCTCCAGAAACGGCCCCCCCACCGCCCCCATGATGACGGGTCGTGGGGACGCTGATTTCCCTTCCAGGCCTCCAGGCACCGGGAGAGGCTGCCTTCCCGGCTGTTCCCGCAGGGCAGCCGTCCGGGGGGGCCGGGGGGGCTGCTCCTGGCTGTCCCCTCCCGCGGGCCCTCTGACATTCTTCCCTCTCTCCCAGGCCTTACTCTCCAAGCCTGCTCCCTCCTCTCCCACCAACCAAGCGACGGTGCCTCCTTCCTTTCTGCCTCCCCACGGGCACCGTCCTCCACCCCCCGAGAGCCGTGCCCGGGTGTGCTGCAAACCCGTCTCCCCTCCCCCTCCCTCCTCCCTCCCTCCTCTCCCCCTTCCTTTTTCAGAACCCCAAGGGCAGGTTGCTGGCAGATCCATTATCTGCACGCTTTTTCCATCCCTACTGAGGTGCTCACTGCTCCCTCCCCCTGCTTTCTCCTCCCTCTCCCCTTCGGGGGTGGGGGGGGCGGGTGCTGTAAACACGCCTCACAGCCTTCAGTATTTTGGCAAAAGGAAAACGGGTGGAGCCTTTCTCCTGTCAGAGCGACGATGAATATCATGTACCCACCTGGATGAGCCTTGGGTTCAGTCAAACGGAGCTGACCCCGGCAGGAGGGGCTGGCGCTACGTTACCCCGCGTGACCATACCTGCTTCCCCTGCTTAGCTCTTCAGCCGCATGGAAAGGAAGGCTGGTTCTCCGGGGCACCATCTAGAGCCCCACGTTGGGCCGGCACCTGTGGGTCAATGATTTTAGCCACTCTGACAGGTGTGTGGGGTATCTTCCTGAGGCCTTGCTTTGCATTTCCCTGGAGATCAGTGATGTCGAGCATCTTTTCATGAGTTGCCCGGTGGGTGGGAGCGCACGCTGGTGCAGCCGCTGCGGAGATCAGTGTGGAGGCTCCTCCAAACATGGAAAATAGGACCAGCATACGACCCAGCAATCCCACTATTGGTTATTTAGCCAAAGAAAATGAAAACACGAATTTGAAAAGATACGTGCAGTTCTAGGTTTATCGCAGCCCACGTTGGGCTCTGTGCTGACAGCTCAGAGCCTGGAGCCTGTTTCAGATTCTGTGACTCCCTCTCTCTCTGACCCTCCCCTGCTCACGCTGTCTCTCTCTCTCTCTCCTAGAAATTAAAAAAAAAAAAATTAAAAAAAAAGAAACTAATATATTATTTGTCATCTATATTCAATTAAGACAACTTTTTAATCAATCAAATAAGTGCATCTATGAGACAATAGCTTGTAATCTGGAGTCTTCATGACTACGGTAACATCTTTTGCCAATAAATGACTAGAAAGAACCAAAAAGACTTTTCAGTGAAGCCCAGGGTCAAGACAGCCTGCGTCTGCGGCGCCGCCAGGCCGGCGGTCCCTGCCGTCCCTCAGCTTCGGCCCACGTGGCCTCCGTGGTACCACGCTGACCTGGGACCCGGCTCTGTCGGCGTCTGACGCTGGCGGTGTTGGGGGAGGGGCACGCGGGTGGACGCGACTAGAGGGCGTCTTTACCACCACGATTCTTGACCAATCGTGCTGCTCAGATGGGCCAAGCCACAAATACACCAAAATGCCCGGGAAGGAAATTGGGGAGAAATTGCTCTAAGAGTTCTTTTTGTTTTTTGTTTTATCTGTTAACATTTGTCTTATTTGTACTTGCTACAAAGACCCGTAAGTGAAAGACGGCTGCACGGTCAAATCCTTTCTCCCCCAGACCACTCACCAAGGTGTGGCCTGCTTTAAGAGAAGCTGATATTTAAGAAGAAAAACACCTTCAGAGCAGAAGCATTAAGAATGACTATTCACATGTCAGAAAGATTTGCCACTTTACCAAAGATTCGTCACAGTGCTTTTCAAAGTACTCTACAAATCCAATGTGTTTTCAATGCTGCTTTCAATTAAAAGAATTGATTCACACTCAACTTTATTTCAACGTTATTTCAACTTTAGTTCAGTTTAAATATAATGCGATAAAAACATCGTTCTACATTTTATTCGGGGGGATGTATTTCCCCACGTCTGACGGAAGCCCCGACGTTAAAGGTGAGAGTGTGGCCCGCGAAAGAGCTGGCTCTATCCTGCCACTGACCAGGAGCGAGTCAAGGTCCTCTGGCCTCGGTTTCCCCTTTTGTAAACTGGGGGCAAAGACCCTGCCTACTGTGTCTATTTCTCAAAAATTGTGACGGGGTTAAAAAGGGAGGCAGTAGAGGCGGACAGACAGGCGGACTATTACTGTCTCGTCGCTGCCTGTGGCCCCAGAGGGGCACCCGGTCCTCGCAGACGCCACAGCAATGCCAGGCGGGCTTCCAGCAGCCGCGGCTGGTTTTCCTCAAGTCCGTCTCGGCGAGCAGGCCGCCAGGCTGATTCCTCACTCATCCGCCAGGAGATAATCTGACAATTATCTTGTCATTGGACGCAGGCCAGCCTGCCGTCCGGCTGTCCCGGGGGACTGAGTGTGGGCAAGGACACCACGCCCTGTCCTGTGCGTCTCGCTCGGCTTCCCATCAGTAACTGACTTAACCCACAACCGCGGCGTGGGGGCAGGTGTGCAGGGAAAACCAGAGCTCCCCGACTTCAGTGACCTGCTCAGGGTCACCCAGCGAGGAAGACACGTCAGGGACTCTGAATCCGGTCTTCGGGCCTTGGGACGCTAAGCTGTGCTCTAACCTCGGAGCCCCATCTTCTGTCACGGGCACAACGGAGGGGAGCCGGCCGGCCTGCCCACACCCACAGCGGCGGCGGACCGATGTATGGCCCCACAAGAGGGCCACGGAGCAGGGAGGTGGTGTCCCCAAACCAAGGACTTCTGGAATGATCCATGCTCTTGCACACACCGCACGTGGCCCAGCAGGCAGGCACCAAGCTGCTCACTTGAGCACGAGGCGCTGCCGTACGTTCCTTCCCCCCAAGGACTGTCTCCCTGCACAGCTCCCAGGCCTGCACGGCCAACGTCCCCTCACAGGGTGGTGGCCACAATGTGTGCTTCCTGGGGGCACACGCCACCCGCACGTCACCAACGCTGTGGCGGGGCGCCTGAGGTCCGAGCACAGCCACCCAGCCGGCAGCACACAGCCCAGGCCGCCCCGGTGTCCACACAGCGCCCAGCCTCCACAGAAGTGAGTCGGGCCGCCCTGGCGTCCACACAGGGTCCAGGCCTCCGCAGAAGTGAGTCGGGCCGCCCCGGCGTCCACACAGGGTCCAGGCCTCCACAGAAGTGAGTCGGGCCGCCCCGGCGTCCACACAGCGCCCAGCCTCCACAGAAGTGAGTTGGGCCGCCCCGGCGTCCACACAGGGTCCAGGCCTCCACAGAAGTGAAGACCAATTCAGGGTGTGGGATCCTTCGATGTCCAGATGACTGTGACTTTGCACAGAACCCGGGAGCCTCATGCGATTCGATGGCCGTCTCCTCCACACACACCCGCAGTTACTGATGGAGAGACACAGCCCTGGGGTGGGGGTCTCGGTCGCTAGGGTCATGCAGCCCCTCACCCCAGCCCGCTGATATAGGCTCTCCCTGGGCTGGGCCGTAAGCCGCCCGGGGAAAATGGCGCATCAGGCACGTAGAGCATGTCGGTGTGTCTGGTGTGACAGCTCGGCCTCCTGTGGTCCTGGGGGACGGGGGGCTGTGCTCACAATGCGGCCTGGGCTCACTGGACATGGGGAGTGTGGTGGGGGTGGGGGGCTCCTTTGATCTTCGTTCCCCAGCCCCCAAATCTGAGCCCTGGCCACTCACCCCTAGAAGTGTGCTTCTCTAAGCAACCGCTGAGGATTGTATTGGCTACAAAGGAGTGGGGGCAGCAGAGGGGAGGCGACCCCCCCTCGGGGGAGGGAGGGAGCCTCGGGGCAGAGGGATGAGGGATGAGTACATCCTGCCTAGCTTACAGCCATGGGTCCTGGGCCTGAGGCACCCTGTGTGACAGTCCATTGAGATTCATCCCAACGATTTGTCCCAAACCTCTCTGCCTCTTCCTTACACTCCCTCCTGACCACACGTCCTTCGTACACGCATGTGCACACCCATGGAGACGGCCCTCAGTTCTGCCCCCCATTCTGTGGGCCCTTCCTGCACATACTCAACTTACACAGAGTGAGCCAGAGTCAGCAATTTGAGAAGGAATTGGTAGCAGAGACCTCAGGAAAGAAAGTGGGTGAGAACAAGGTGCTCGCAGAAAAAAACGAGTGGACTGATGTGAGTGGCCCTCCTGTCCTGCCTTTTCCACAGGAAAAAGAAGCAGAATTGTTACCCTTTGGAGAGCTGACAGATGCGACTAGAAGAGTGAGTAAGCGGAAGATGAGGCCCGAGGCCAGCTCGGCGGCACCGGGAAGACCCGGCGTCTGCCACGGGAGGCCCAGGGCTCCGGTTCCGGACACACCACTCGGCCGCCTGCTGCAGACCGAGTCCAGCTCAGCTCAGGGACCGCGGGGTGCGCACGGTCCCGGGTCCCTGGGCTCACACAGGCGCCCGCGCACCCCCACAGCGCCCTCCCTTTCACAAGCGTCATTTCACTGGGGGACCGCCCCCTCCTCTATCCTCTAAAAAACTACCTAAAAATACTCGGAAAAATCTTTCTTGCAGAAGATGATGGTCCTATTGATTAAAAGAAAATTAGATTGAATTATTTTGGGAGACATAGTGTCCATCAGCAGTTAAATTAATTCATTTGCTGATTTCAGAGCAGACAAATTAGGTGCCACTGGGGAAAATCCTGTTACAAATAGACTCTCTTAAAAAGACGTATTTGCTTCTCTGCTATTATGCTATTTCCTCCCATCAACACCGCACACACACGCACACGCACACGCACGCACACGCACGCACACACATGCACACATGTGCATGCTGACGGCTCCAATGTCACAAATGCGTATTTTACCTCAACACTGGTGTTTCCACAAGCCGTGAGCCCGTGTTGAGTGTGACACGCGGCAGGAACGCACGCCCCGGCCGGACCACAGCCGCCGTCTCCTCCCGTTTCTCCTCCGTCCGGCCGCGTGGTGTAAACGCCCCAGGACCACGATCTGCCCCTGCACCACGCTGCGTCTGAAATTCGTGTCCCATTGTGTGGGAGAAATGAAGCCCGGGAAGAAAAGAGAACCTGGTGGGTCCATTTTTAGCAGGTGGTTTGAAAAATACAACTCTGAGGGAGCTCCCCACACCCCCCTCCCCACCCCCTCCGGCTCTGTGCCCCTTCAATCTTGTCAGCTGTGAAATGGGTCTTTCTGGCCTCGCTCGGATCAGAGAGATGAAAGGTGGGGTCATGAATCAGCAGGGCTGACAGCGCGGCCAAGGCCGGGCAGCGGGGGCCCCTTTCCTGGGCCGAGCTGACCTCCCTGGGCCCTGCTGCCTGCGGGAACGGCCGAGGGACGCGGCCGGCGGGGGGGCAGACACAGCCACATCCTCCCTCTGCATCCCTCCTCCGTGGCCCCCGCACGCGGCCACCGCCATCCACACCCCCAGGGCTCTGCGGACCAGACCACGGCCCCACTCCAGTCCACGCGGGAGCCGGCGAAGGTCTCCTGGGGAAGCCTGAGGTCCCGTGCGTGGGCCCCACTGGTGTCTGGAAAGGAGGGGCCACGTGGTGAACCGCCGAGAAGGGGCGCGGGGCTGACGCGCTGGCGGGAAGGAGCCTTTCCCGGGAGGCACGTCTGCACGAACGCAGGGTGGTTCAGACGGAGCCCCGTCTGCTCAGCACACTTGGCCTGGTTTGTAACGAAAATTCTCCAGAAAACATTAAAAGTCACTGACGAGGGACGCCAGGGGGGCTCAGTCAGGTAAGCGTCCGACTTCGGCTCAGGTCATGATCTCACGGTCCGTGGGCTCGAGCCCCGCGTGGGGCTCTGTGCTGGCAGCTCAGAGCCTGGGGCTGCTTCGGATTCTGTGTCTCCCTCTCTCTGCCCCTCCCCTGCTCACACACTCTCTCTTTCTCTGCCTCTCCCCTACTCTCTTTCTCTCTCTCAAAAATAAACATTTAAAAACAAACAAACAAATGAGGGGAGTCTGGCGCAGGTTCCCCGAGCAGGACAGTCCTGTCTGGTGCGCATGTGACAGACAAGGAGACTGACCTGCGTTTCCTTACCGCCAGGGGGTTAGAAGCTCAGCTGCTCCCCGGAAAGCCCCGGCTCTCAGGCCGGCCAGTCCACTTCGGCTGAGGGCACTTAGTGTTGCTCACAAACAGCATAATGCCAGTCTGCTTTCAGGTACAATTTAGAGAGAAACTGGGTTCCAGAAACATCCGCTTTCTCCCGGACATCTCTGCAGGAGCAGCTGCACCTGGCGGGCTCCCTCTCGCACACTTTTATTTTGTGTGTGAAAAAGGGAGAGCTTTTCAGTCGACTGTCTGTGTGTAAATAGTTCTAAAACTGAACTATCCCGTCCGGCCCCACGCCCCGCGCCGGCCGCCTTCACCGCTGACGGTCGCCAGGGCTTCCCGCATTATTCAGGAGGCGTCACACAAGCAAACAGGCGGGGAGTGAGGCTTGCGTGGGAGAAAGGCAGGCATCTCCCTCGTCTTCCAGAAAACCTCTAAGAGAGTCCTTAAAACTGTACGCGTTGTTTTATGATACTTGAAATAGAAATTCCTCACAATTCCTCACTTTATTGTCTCACAAAACTCATTTTTGGAAGCTTCTGCAAATGCATCATCAGTAGCGTTTCTCCGTTTAAAAAATGCGGGAATTGTATTCGTCCACATCGAATGCGTTGGGCTTCTTCAGACAGAGGAGAAGCTGCGAAGGCCATGGTCACGAATGCCAGCTCTAATGCAAGAGCGAATCCGGGGCTCACTATGGCGAGGACCGGACGTGCCGAAACCCTCACCTCCAAGCCTAGTCAGTGATGCTGGAAAGCTGCTTGCTGGTTTCCTTACCAGTTACCTTTCTAAGCAGAATCCATCCGAATGTCAGGCTTCACAGCCATTATCCATGGAGGGGAAAACAAGGTTTAAAATGCCTGAAAGAGGCGCCTGGGCGGGTCAGTCGGATAAGCTTCTGACTTCAGCTCAGGTCAGGATCTTACCATTTGTGGGTTCGAGCCCCGCGTCGGGCTCTGTGCTGACAGCTCAGAGCCTGGAGCTGCTTTGGATTCTGTGTCTCTCTCTCTCTCTGCCCCTCCCCTGCTTGTGCACGTGTTTTTTCTCAAAAATAAATAAATAAACATTTTGAAAAAATAAAGTAAAATGCACAGAAAAATAGAAAAACAAAGGTAAGCAATGAAAACAAGGTATCTCTTTCATTGTTTTACATTTTTAAATGTTTATTTATTTTTGAGAGAGAGAGAGAGAAAGAGGAAGACTGAGCATGGCCCCAGGCTCTGAGCTGTCAGCACAGAACCAGACCTGGGGCTCAAACCCACAAACTGTGAGATCCTGAGCTGAAGTCGGGCACTTAACCGACTGAGCCCCCGGCGCCCCAAGGAAGGGAGTTTTGCCGCGCGTGTGCGTCTTACTCCGTAAGTGCATGGCCGGCCAGGCCCGGTGGCGCCCCTGCCGACAGAGGCTGAAATGGGAGGGGAGGCTCAGCAGCCCCTGCCTGGGGGTGTCTCACTGGAAGAATTAGCGCACCCCAGGGCTTAGCCCGGCCCCTGGCTTCTCCAGACACCGCCGTGCAGGGTTTTCACCTATAATCTGCTTTTGTAGGTTAGACTGTGTCTTCCCCAAATTCGAATGTTGACGTCCACGTAGCTGGAAAGTGGGTCCGTGCCCATGAAATCAAGATGGGGGCTCACTGGGGTCGGCGGGACCCTGCTGCACAGGGACACGGGCCACACCACTCGAAGGTGGAGGCGGACACAGCAGCGCCAGCACCCCCAGAAGCTGGGGGGCAGCTCGGGACACGTTCTCCCTCACGGCCTCGGGGGAACCGGCCGCCCGCAGCCCAAAATAATAAATGGTGAAGCGCCCCCCCCAACCCCGGGCTGTGGAACTTTGTCACGACAACCACAGGGAGAGAATACGCCGCCCAGAGCCCGTCTCTGCCTCCTCCGCCCGCGAGGTGCCAAAAACGAGGTTATCACTTTGAATCCCAATCTTAAAACTCTTAGATTTGTCCTTTAATACTTGTTACCAGTCATCAAGTTTGAGATCCCAAGTAGACGTTTCCTTAAATTATAAAAATCGGTCTCTTCTTCCTCTCCTCCGAAACGTGGGGATTCCTCTCCACGACTCCTCTTCGAATGCAGCGTGAACTCGGGGCGACGCTCTGCAGTCGGGGCGCCGATCGCTGGCTGCGTCGCTGGCC
>NW_027528362.1:14006740-14028636 GCF_008692635.1 Crocuta crocuta
CTGCCCCGACCGTGAGCTGGAATCCGCGCTCCACACGGAGCCGCCCCTTCTCCTTCCGGCCTCTAATCGAGCACATTGAAGAGAACGGCCCCGGGGCGTTGGGAGCAGGGACTCAGGCGCGGGGAACCGCGTGGCCGCACCTGCGGAGAACCGCCGCCGGGCCCCCCACTGCTGGAACTCTTCCCGAAGGCTCAGCTCCTTCTGTGGAGCCGGAATCGCCTTCGATGTCAGAGGAGGAGAGGCCTGTCTGCCTGGCCAGTCCCGGCCACGACTGCTGCCCCAGCATCCCGGGGGGGTTCCTGGCCACGAATGCTGCCCCAGCATCCCGGGGGGGAAGTCCTGGCCACGAATGCTGCCCCAGCATCCTTGGGGGGGGGTTCCTGGAGTCCAGGCGACAAGCGGCATAGACAAAGGCACTGTGTCTGCCCAGGTCCCCCGTCCCGTGGGTGGTGATGGCACATCCGGCAGTACCTGCGCCCTGGTGACGCTGTCTCGTCCCCCTCTCGAGGTGGCCCCGCGTCCCCTAGTCCTGTCCCACGCTGCATCCACGGTAGAGCCACAGACAGTGTGCGCTTAGCGACTTGACTGAGGAAGGGACGGTGGTGAGTCCGTCCTTGTCGGGGGTGTGGGGGGGCTCCCCCTGTCGTGTCGGGGTGCTGGGCATGGATGTGCCGCCGAGCCCACGCCAGCCGCGGACCCACGTCACGTGTTTGGCCCACAGATGACTTCTGAGGGCGGCTGGAGGGCGTGGGCTGCAGCTGAGAGGCATTTGCGTGAGTGCCCAGGAACGGAATTGTTGGTTAAATAAGTCTTTCCTCCTCGGCCAACACGATGTCAGCCAGCAAGTCCCTCAGCAAACTCGTTTATTCTTCTCATCACGGAAAAAAAATCAGATGTGAACAAAAGCAGAAAGAAAAGTTCAGTGAATCTCCCTGTGCCCATGACGCACACTCAACGCTGATGACCTGGCACCACTTGGAGCCACTTCCCCGGAAGGTTCGGGGAAACCCTCCCTCCCTACACGGTCCGGTCCGTAGGTACGGGTGTCTACGGGAGGGCTCCCTGAAACACACGGAGCCGGCATCACGATGTGATGGTGGGGAGCACACTTCCGGACTCCCTCCTCCTTCCTCCGTCCCAGACCCGCCACAGGGACGTCCCCGGTTCCCGAGGGCTCGGGTCCCTTCCTGCGTCCCAGACCCGCCACAGGGACGTCCCCGGTTCCCGAGGACTCGGGTCCCTTCCTCCGTCCCAGACCCGCCACAGGGACGTCCCCGGTTCCCGAGGACTCAGGTCCTGCAGATGAGCCCTGTCCGCGGTGCTGCTGCGATCCTGTCCTTTCTCCCACACGGTTCTGGTTTTTAGGAATTTTAACTTACATTTAATTGTTTTATCATTAAGGACAATATTACCATTAGGTTTAAAGTCAAATCTACACATAGGGCCAGTGACGGGCTTGGCGACCACGCCCCGAGGACGAGGAATTTAAGGGTGCAGCCGTGCCCACGACCTGTCCTGGCAAGGCCGAGGGTGAGCACCGTCCCCTCCGCACCCCGCCTTCCGGCCTGGTCTGCAGGGCAGGGGCGTTTCCAGCCCCTCTTTTCTGTCCCCCATAAGCGACCATTTTAAAATGTATTTTATAGTTTGTCTCCCACTGTATTTTTTAACTTTTTACTTGGGTGTCGTTAACACACAATGTTCCGTTCGTCTCAGATGCCCGTGGAGCTGCCGTCGGTCACCGTGCACGTTCCGGAGTCGCTGACTGTGTGCTGTGTCTCTTACTCCCGACAAAGTGAAAAATCGAAATGCTATACGATCCAGCAATCCCACTGCCGGGAATTCACCCAAAGAAAATGAAACCACTGATTTGGAAAGATAAGCCGCCTTTATGCTCCTTGGGGCCATGTATTNCCGCCATCTGCACCCGCGTGGACGGAGCTCGTGGGGACTGTGCTCCGCCTGCACAGAGACAGACAGACGGCATGTGACTTCACTCACACGTGGAGCCTAGAAATCAAAACAAATGAGGAAATAGGCAAACAAACAGCAGAATCTGAGCTGTGGTACCGGGACCAACCTGCTGGCCGCCAGGGGCGGGGGCGGGGAGGGAGGGGAGGGGNTGATGCAACGGAGAGCAGTGTATCCCTAGCCGTGCGTGTGCGCGTGTCGCAGAACCGTCTGCGTGCCCCGCCCTCCCCAGCGCCGTGCGGCCTGCCTGCGGGTCTGTTGGGACAAATCGCCTACCCCAGCGGCCCGATCGCTGGGCCCGCAGGGCTGCTGTCCCGGGCAGGGCCACAGCGAAAACCCCGTGTGCGCCGTCCTGCGTGTTTGTCACGGTGTCTTTGGAACAGGTTTCTAGAAACAGGACCTGTAAGTCTCCCATGCTGGCCTGGGTTGCTCTCTGAGCGCTGAGCCGTTTGGCCTCCAGCGACGCAGAACGTCCAACCGACAGGTTCCCAGCAGAGGCATCGTGAAGTGCTCGGATTTCTTAACCTGGTGGGGAAGGTAATGACGGTCGGATTTCAACACCCGGAGGAGCAGCGCCTCCGCGTGCAGGCAGGAAGCCGGCTGAGCTCACGCACGGTGGAGACGCGAGACCCGTATGCTCTGCTCCAACACTGGCTTGGTCTTCGCGTCGGGCTGATTGGGGGTCGAGGCAGCCGGCTAGAGCAGGTGTGAGGCGGCCATTCTGCATCTGCCCCTCCGTCTGCACCGGCCCTGGTGTGGGGAGGGGGAGATCGACGGGGTGGGTCCCGGGGAAGCGTCACAGCCGAGCTCCGGACCTGACGAGGGTCCCTGCTTCCACACTGGTCTCCTTCTCAGACCCCGTCTTGAAGGACATAAAGGGACGCTCCTCCTCCCCCTCNCCTGTGCCTCCCCCGCCCCCCGTGCCCACCCTGAGCACCCCCAGAGCCAGCCGGCCCCCCTCGCCGCAGGCCGGGAGCTGAATGGTTTAGCAGCCAGAGTGCTCGCTGGAAACTGCCGGAGAGTCAGCTGTCTGGGTGCATGTGCTGCTTAGCTCGCCTTGGCCACGGGCTGGAAGCCACCCTCCGGTGTACAAACCTCGCACGGCCTTGGCTGAGGGCTGAAGACCTTTCCACCCGCGTGGAAAGCGGTGCCACTCTCCCGCCGATCATTAGCTGCCACCGGGGTGCTGTGTCAAGGTGCCGACACGTTCCTCAGTAGGGTGAGTGACATGTGTAAATAGCACTGATTGGAACATGGCTGCAAACAGATGATGTGATCAGGTCTTGACACCAAGTGCTTTGCCTGCATCAGTCCCCCCTTCCCACCGGGTGGGGGAGCGTCCCGCCCGAGGGCGCTGGCCTCTGGTCCCCAGGCTGCCCCTGGGGCGGCCTGCAGTGGGGACGGGGTGCCTCTCGCTCTGGCCTCCCCTGCAGGCTCCCTGCACACGGTTCTCAGGTCCGAGAGAGGGTGTGCATGGGGGCCAGGGGACAGCGGGACTCAGCCGGGCCCTCCTCCCAGCCCCGGGCGGAGGCGGGGTGAGACCCGCACTCACTGGAGGTAAAACCTCCCCTTGCGTGCCTTCCTGTCCGTGCGCCGAGGGGTCAGCCTGGGTCCTGCTCCTTGTATGTCACTCCAGGGAAAGGACGGTCACACGTAGTTCGTCCCCAGCTCATGGGCGCAGGAGAGGCCAAGAACACAACTCTACTCGCTGGCCCTGGCGGGGTTTCCCTCCTGGACTGCGATTAGGCGCGAGCGAAGGGGCCACACTCCCGAGAGCCTCACGTCCTCCCAGCCACCCTCCCCTCCAGGGACACGGAGGCTTGGGGAGCCCCCCCCCTCCGGGCCTGGGTCCCGCCCGCTNCGCCCACTTGCCCAAATCCTGCTCTGGGCTGTGCTCGGGGGGATCCCAGCCGCGGCAGGGGTGAGCTCCTTGCTTTGCGGGCAGCGTGAGGCCGGGATGGGGCCCACGGCAGTGCCGACACCTGGGCAGGGCGCTCGGAGCCCTGGGGAGCGTGGCCCGGCGGCCGCAGTGGCTCGGGGCCAAGGAGAGGCCTCGCCGGGACTCGAACCCCAGCAGAGCCAGTCAGGTAGGAAGCGGGACTCCCCGGTGGGAGAGGCGAGAGGACGCGTCCTTCCGGCAGAACGGGGCGAAATACAACCTGAAAAGCAGCTTAACACCAGTCTGCCTTGTATCCCGCATTCGCGCTCAGCCCAGGACGGCCGTCCGCGGTCCACAGCCCGCCGCCTCCGCTGCGCCGTGGGACCCAATGCTACGTGCCCTTAGCGAGCAAGACGGGGCCACAGAGGGTCTGCGCCCCCACACCTTGCATTTTGCACAAAGACTGCCGGTCAGTTGTGCCACCGGCTGTCTCTTCCGGCACCGCGAGGAGGCGCGGACGTGACGGCAGGAGCCTTGTAAGGGCCCTGCGAAGGGGTGGCCACCGGAAGGTTCATGAACCAGAGGGTCCTCTCTCCTCTCCGCTCATTTGCCACCGTCCAGCACTTCGCCTTAAGAAAGGACGCCACGGCCCACTGTGCCCCAGCCTCTTCATTAATAACACAGCACGTCATTCGTGACACAGGAAACTGAGCCCACGTCAGTATTTCCAGGGTTTGGGGATCCTCGGAGAAGAGGCCCTGAGCACAACGCATCATTTTTTTTCCTTGGAAAATAAGCACCAGGAAGGAGCTAACTGGCGTGGCTGACGCTTGGCCACGCCGGGCAAGCAGCGCCAGCGAGGGGCTCCGGGTGTGATCCACGAGGTGTGATCCACGAGGAAGAGGCGGCATTTGAGCCTGCAGGGGGTCAGGAAAGAGCTTCTTATCAGGGATGTGTTCACAGGTATGCGTGGTGCACATGTGGGTGCACGTGTGTGTGCTCATGGGCTATTGGTGCTCGTGTGTGTGTGTGAAGGTGTGTACAAGGTGTGTATGCGCATGCTGCATGCATGTGCACGTGTGTGCTCATATGCTAGTGGTGCATGCACAGATGTGTGCCGCGGTTTGAGCAAGGTGCACATGGGTGCACACTGTGTCTGCTCATCTGCTAGTGGCACACACAGGTATGTGCGCAAGGTGCATGTGTGTGCATAATGCCCACGTGTGTGCTCATGCGCCACTGGCGCGCACACAGGTGTGTGCAAAGTTGTGTGAAAGGTGCCACGTGTGTGTGCGTGGTATGCATGTGTGGCGTGTACATATGTGCGTGGTGTGTGCAGTTTGCATGGTGCACACATGGCACACGTTATGTGCATGGTGCGTGCACGTGTGGATCTCGGGCTGTGGAGAACGAGGGAAACGGGGATGGATTATCCCCGAGGAGCGGGAACTGCCTCCAGCAGGCGTGGCCGGGCCCCGAGTGTGGCGTGCTGTCCCTGCACAACTTCCTGCCGTTGCCTTGGATCCAGTGGGCGGGGCCCCCCAGCCTGCGCTCGCTCACCCTGCCCGAGCCTGCCGCCTAGTCGCCGGTGCCCCGTGCAGACAGGTCTCCGCGCTGTTCACAGGTGCTCCAGAGACTGTTCACAGGCGAGCACGTGCAGTCTGTTTGGGGTACGATACAGTCATTTAAGGAATAAAAAACTGCCTGATTCTGCAAAACAGCACTTAAAATGACCTATTAACTTATAAAAAAGAACAGTTTCCTATCATTCTGTGGAAGCCCGGGCCCCACGCCCCGCTGAGCCCCGCTCGGCAGCAGCAGCGAGCAGGGGAGAAGGCGCCCTCCCTGCTGCACGCAGGGGGCCCTATGCCTCCGCCCCCGGCCTGAGAAGGCTCCCCTCCCACCCGCCTCCCTCTCCTCCGTGTTCACCGCGCCGGAGCCCCTGTAAACTGAGTCAGTTGCCTAAGAAAAGCGAAGTGCTTATTGTTGAGAATACATCTAGCAGGTGCGGCCGGTGGGCGTGAGCATCTGTGGACATCTCTCAACTTCTGAAAATCACGAGAAACCCCGCGCCGGCCCGAGGCCGAGTTCTCCCGGACTTGGGGCGTCCCTGTGACGGAAGCATCCAAAGGCCTAAGAGTGATCTTTCCTCGACGGACGCTTTTGGGTTTTGTTACAGTGAAATACGGTTGAGTCTCCCCTAAGTCGGAACAGGATTTGCCGCCGAGAAACGCTGAACGATCAGCCGTCATATCCGTGTTCACAATTCTCACCCGTACTTGTTCCAGCCACTAACAACGACCACTGCCAGCCACGGGCCCGGGGAAGCGGCCACTCAGTAGCTAAACGCCACAGCGTTCCCGTTCCACAGGGCGGCCCCAGCTCCGGCGGAGATGAAGCACGGAGAACAAGAAAGATACATTCAAATGCAGACAAAAATCCTATGACAAAGTAGTTCTTTCCTGGCTGAAATCACAAATTTTAAACAGTTTACTTCCCTCTGTCTCCCGGAGAGTTTCACGTACCAAACTTTCAGTGTCATGACTAATAGCGGCTCTGGGCGCGGATCCGTCTCGCCGCGGCTCCCGGGCCGGTGATGTGCGGTGCGCTCCTTATTAGCGGGCACATTATGCAGAGGCGCCATGCGGTGATGGGACTCGGCAGCCTGCTGTGAGGATGCCTATCAGAGCTTCTTTTAAAGCCCTTGCTCAATTGTCAGCAAAGTATTTTTTAAGGTTAAAAGGTGTAAAATTATTCTGAAATGCTTTTCTGACCTGTCGCCTATCACTGCAAAGAGCTCTGGTTCATCTTTTTTCTAAAATTGTATTTTTTTGAAATGCAGTAATATTATAAGAATAAGCTTTATAAGAGGAAAATAGTTCCCTGAAACGTTCAAGATCTTTCCGCATGCCTCCTGCTCCGAGGAGTTGCAACGTGAACCATTGTTTCACGCTCAGAAATATAATTTCCGACGCAATTTTTCTTACTCCAAGCCCTGCGTTTCTGCAGAGAAATTCGTGTAAACGGCCATTGCTTTCCCGTCTCCCTCTTTTCTCTTTCCCTCTCTTTCCTGCTCCCGTTGCAGNACGCCGCCCGCAGCCTGTCTGCGGGACGAGGCCCGGGCTCGGCCAGTCCATCCGGGTCAGCCCTCCTGCCGTGTCCGGCCCGTGGCCCGGGAGGCCCCCGTTTCCGTGTGGAGTTTCCAACGGCCGCTGTTGATGCGGCACGAAGACGGCTGTTCAGGGTTGCCACCCAGTGTCTGCCACGCCGCGGGGACACCAGCTCCGTCTCGCCCGGGCGGGGGGGACATCGTGGGAGAAACTCGCCCGGGTGCGGACGGCACGCCCACCTCCCTCCTCTGGGAACAGAGGGGACGCGGCGCAGGCCACAGGGGCCCCACCGCGTGGGACAGACCTCAGCGGAGCGGTGCACACGGCACACGGGGCGCCCGGGCCTTGCTCTCCGACTGCACGGCGCCTGCCGGCCTCGGCCCCTGCGCGATGCTGAGGGAGCCAGAGGGTGCGCCGCGGGCGCGTCCGTGAGTCACAGGCGGGACAAGCCTGGCTGACGTGTACCTCGCTCTCCCGCGCTGATGAGACAGTCGCTTCTGGCCTGGCTTCCAGCCGTGAGTGTGAGGCGTTGACACCATCGGGCTGCTGACCACGTAGAAACCGCCTTGCCTTTGCAGCCGGTGTGCACCCCACTCAGGCAGTGTACGCGCCCTCGGCAGACGGACGGGCGGATGCACGGGGCTCCCACGCGAGAGACTGAGCAGCACACGCCACGTTTCACCCCAAAACCTGCCTCCCGTTCCGCAGGGCACCGTAGGCCACCCGGGGAACAGGCCGGGCCGGGACTGCGAGCCGTAAGGTCGCGGGGACCCGCCTGGGAGTGTGGCTGGGACCAGGCGGGGCGCCTGCTCCCGGGCTAGTCCCTGTGTCTGCAGGGAAGCTCGGGGCCACTTGCCAGGAGGCTGGTGAAGCCTGCGTGGGCCCGATTGTCCCCGACCAAGGCTGGGGAGGCCCCGAGCCTGTGTTCGCGCGGTCCTATGTCCTCACAGTCTACAAAGGAAGGCATTAACCCGTGAGATTCTGCCTGTCCTCACCCGGCCCCCGGGTCACCGCCCTCCGCCGGGTGCTGGGACGCAGGGACTGTCGGTGTCCCCAGGACGCAGCCACGGCACCAAGGACCCACATCACTCCCGTTAGTAGACATTCAGCGAGTTCGTAATTCATTCCTCAATGCGAGGACAGCATGGACACCTGGTGGTGACAATCGTCAACTCAGGGAGTGATGAGGACTCTTCCCAGGACACGAAACATAAAATCACCCCGAATCTTCTGGCTTCTGGAAAGAAACTGGATAGAGGTTTCCCCCAAATATGCTAGCAAACTCTAGAAGGTTCAGGTGATATATACCCAACACTAGCTATAAACTGAACATTTTCTAAATGACCAGTAATTAAAAACAAAATGGGATTGACTTGAAGGAGTAAGGACTGAGCTACGTTTCTCTTCTCTCTGTGGAAAATGCCAGAGAGTGCCGGCCCACACGAGGCGGGGGGCGGGGGGGGGCTTACAGAGGGTGCCTACAGTCACATTTGCCTGGATTTTACGACATCTGAGGTGTTTAGCAGCATGTTAAAATTTGTCGCGGTTTCTTTTGTCACTCTAAACAAATACTCATGTTTGTGCCTAATTTTGTATTTCTGACCTCGCATTCTTTGAGGGCCCTCCCACCTGAGACTTCAGCGCTCATGCCTGGACCCGCCCCCAGCAGCGCTGCCCAGCGGACGCTAACCCTCCCCTCCATCTCCTCCTGTCGGTGAAAATAGAGGCCGCGCTGTTCCTCCTCATACTGACGCGGAATCACGCCGTCTCACGAACCGTCAACGCCAGAAACACTGTGGCCACTGAAGGAAAATAAATACAAACTCTGTGTCTTGTTGACAACAATGACCGAGGGGCGCCTGGGGGGCTCAGTTGGTTGAGCGTCCGACTTCGGCTCAGGTCATGATCTCACAGTTCATAGGTTCGAGCCCCGCGTCGGGCTCTGTGCTGACAGCTCAGAGCCTGGAGCCTGTTTCAGATTCTGTGTCTCCCTCTCTCTCTGCCCCTCCCCTGCTCACGCTGTCTCTCTCTCTCTCTCTCTCTCTCTCTCTCTCACACACACACACACACACACAAATAAATAAATAATTTAAAAAAGGAAACGATGATGGAATCTTGCCCGTGTAAAGGACTGTTCCGGCACTGAGTGCGTTCTGTAACTCTGCTCTTCTCACACAAATCATTTTTACCACATAATTCAAAGGCTTCACGCCGGTGCTGGGAGGTCACGCTCGTCGGCAGGCACGTTGCTGCCCCGCAGAGCCCTGCTGGTGTGCTCGCCCTGTGCCCACCCCGCGCATGCACGTCCCACAGCGGCCGCAGCCTCAGCGCCTGCGATGTGGGCTCTGATCCCAACACGCAGCATGGAAACTTCACGAGACACGACAGCTGGGACGCGGGACTAGATCCCCCCCGCCCCCCAATGCAGCCCCGAGCGGCTCCCTCACGTCCCATCAGGTCGTGGCTGCCTGTGTCTCCAGACGACTTCTGGTCATCAGTAAAGGCGAGAACATGTGTCAGAACCTCACGGAACGCCGTGCTCACACCGTGATGGTGTTACTGTAACTGAGCTTGAGATCCTGAGCGTTGGCATATTCCACGTTTGGACAAATCTGGCAGAGGAAGGACCACACTCTTTGAAACCAGACCCAGTTGTGCGTGCGTGTGACACGGGCGTGCGACTGACGTTCCTGACTCCTCCTCTGTTGTTTGAGGACTTGATAGATATTGTGTACAAGGTGCTTTGCACGTGCCTGAGAAATACTAGCTGAGGTCCTCTCTTTACCGACCACCTGAGCATCTGAAAAAGTACCCACCAACTGATGTCTCACGTCAGAAAACATTTTACACATTAAAGAGTCAATCAACNCAGCACCCAGCTGAGCTCCAGCTGAACACGTTACCCAGGTGCTAATGAGATCAGACCCCAAATGGGAGGTTCCATTTGTGGAGGGGCCTTACCTCCCTGAGATAATTCTCTGAAATAGACCTTGTCAACAGCTTTGGCGGACTCATCCTTGGGAGCCCGGCCCTGCTCCTCATCTTCTGTGTGCAAGAGCCTCCTTGGCCGCGTCTCGCTCTGTCCTTGTTGGAAGCGCAGGAAGCGCCCCTACGGCCGCCATTTTGCAGCCAAGCCCATGGAGGCGTTCCTAGGCTCTGTGTCATGACGGCACGGCAAGAAGGCTCGGGGAGGTCCCCATGAGGCGAAGTCATTTTGCGTCACCACAGCGAGGAGGTGTCCCTGTGAGCACGGGCAGGTGACCAAGAACAGTCCCGGTGACGCGCTCCTGCTGATTATGCAGAGGCTTCTTCCACAGACTCCGGGCCTGAACGCACCCCTCCCCCGATATTAGCCAAATGCTCTCTGCCAGTCTGGCACTTGGACCACTTCAACAGTTTTCTCATGTGTTGCCCCTGAAATAGCTGATGGCCACATGGAACCATCAGGGTGGGCTCTGGACCTCAGTGGGGCCCATCGCCTACACCCAGAGGTGACACATCAGCACGGTGCCAGCCGGACACAGCCCGGTGTGGTCCTCACCGGGACACTCCGACAAGCGCGGAATTGCACACTTTCTGCGCCAGCACGCGAGTCCTTTGTTGAAGCAAAAAAATGTATGAAACAAGAAGCAAGAGAAATAGGAAATAAGATTTGGAAGGTGCCCAGCTCGGACCTTACTGGGCAGGAAGACATTAAGTCAGAGGCTTCGGCACTTCTGTGTTTGTCTCCCCCCCCCCCCCCCCCAGTTTGCACACGCATGGAAGCCCAAGAGCTCTGGATTAAGCTCAGCGGTGGCGCCTGATCGGACCCTCTCCCCTCCCCTTCTCTCCTGCCTCTCGAGTCCAGCCCAGACGTGCCCACAGCGCCCTGCACCTGCTGTGTGGTCCTGGTACCCTCACGACCTGAAGACACCAACGGCAGCTAAGCGTCCTGGACAGCGGCAGCTGGAGCCGAGAGCCACAGGGCCGGCCTGACGTGTCCTTACCACACGCACACCACTGACCATCTCGTTCCCACCCACGGGTGATGGGGTGAGGCTGGTAAACATGCCCATCCCGAGCCACCGCTGCAGAAAGGAGCGGCCGGGCCGCTGGGAAGTGCCCCAGGAAGAGCCGTCTCAGCCTCCACTCTCGGCAGAAAGCGACTTTCCTGCGTATGGGTACATGCGCCTTAGAAGGACGCTGCCCCCAAAAGTGATGCTCTGCCGGGAGCCCCGCAGACCACCCCTAAGGAGAGGGGCCAACATGCAGCCACAGCGGAGTTCGAGTCCACTGAGCCCCCGAACAGAGGTCCCGTCCACGTGGCCAGAGGCAATCGGCGGTTCTCAGGGCGGCCGGGCTCCCCAGACATGCGGGTCCAGAGTTACCATCCGGTTTTAGGAAGACAAGTTGGTGGCTGCCACCTGAACCTCTCATAATTACGGGAACGACCTATCCGCTGCTGTGGCTTCCTATCAGGTCCCCAACGCGGAGCCTGCCTGAGGATCATCAGGATGGAAACAGCCACACCGAATCCCTCTAAGATGGAGGCCGAGGGCCTGGGGGGCTCAGGTCATGGCCTCACAGATCGTGAGATCGAGCCCCACATTGGGATCTACATTGGCAGCGCAGAGGCTGCTTGGGATTCTCTCTCTCTCCCTCTCTCTGCTGCTCCACGCCTCTCTCTCAAAATATAAAAAAAAAAATAAAATAAAATAAACTTTGTAGTAAACTTCAGATTTTTAGTTTGATAAGAGGAAAATAATTTTATGAAAAAAGATTTACTTCCTATATTTTAACACACTGTGGGTTGTAACTACAAGTATGGGCTAATTCTTGGACTAAAAATTCAATCAGGCGTATTCCCTTCTGTGTGACTTGTTTTCTGATGAAGTCAACAACTACGGAGACTACTTTGTGAGTGATTTTTGCCTCATGATTGAAAAGACTGATTTGGCAAAAGCACTGAAGGCCTCACCGATTTCCCCCGGGGCTTCTCTCACTCTAAGTTCAAATCACCGTCCCTTGAGGTACCCACGGGGCCAGCCCACGGGGCAGCGATGCCTCGTCCAGTGTGTGCTCGGGTCTTCACCAGCCGATAACTGAGCGGCACCGACCTCCACAAAGCCCTCCGTCTTCTGCAGGATTTTCCCTTTCTCCTCATCCCTCTGCCTGCGTTTGCCTTGTAGCCGATGGTCGGCAGAAGAATGGGTCACGATGTCGGAGGGATGACAGAGACCAGCGTCGTTCGGTGCCGGCGACGCCTGAGCGGACACTACTGCCCTGGGCGCTCGGGCCGTTGGCAACGACTCGTGGGGCTGGCGACGTTTACTTCCCCACACGGGCCGGTCATCGCAAGCCTGGCGGTAACCGGCTCCCAGACAGCGAGGGAACGAGAGAGGCTGGATGGGGAGGGCATAGGCCTTCAGACCCTGGACTTGCTTGTCCAAGAGACGGAGAAGCCAGGAGGGGACACTCGTAGAGTCAGGGGACGCGGGAGGCAGAGGCCGGCCTGCGGGAGGGCACGTCCCCGAGGAGGGAGGAGTCTCCTGCGTCCGCCGGGAATCGGGAGGACGGCGAACGGGGCCACCAGACGGAAGGGGCTCCTCGTCTGTGCGGAGCGTCTCAGAGGCCTCACGCGTGTGCGGGAGAAGAGGCTGGAGCGGAACGACGCTCCCCAGCAGCCTGACCTCACAGCCTCGCCTTGCTGAGGACCTCCGGGCGCTAGCACGTCCAGAAACGCACACACGGCACAAACCGCGCCGCTCGCAGGTCGGCGTTGAGGGGAGCGGACGAGGCCGAGAGACGCCGTTTCCGTCTTAATTTCACAGGGACGGACGGTGGCCTGCAGCCCAGAGGTCCAAGTGCAAGGCGGGCGCACCGGCGAAGCCGCGGCCGCAGCCGGCGAGGAGCCGCCCGGCCCGGGCCCTCAGCTGCCTCAGGAGCCCTGAGCGTGGCGGAAATGGCGACCCACGGACGCCTAAGTCTCTTCTCACTGATCTCAGCTAAGCATCGTTGAATATCCTCACGCCATTCAGACGTGCTTATGAAACGACCATCTCCATGTTTGCTCATTTCATTGCCTTTCGATCTTTTTCTTACTGAATTGTTGGGCTTCTTTGTAACGAATCCGTCGTTTGTGTGGTGAAGAACTTTCCCAACTTCTAGCTCATCCGTTTGCCCTCCTTCAGTAACTTCTGACAAAAGAGAACTTCCTAGATTAAACGGACTTGACTTTATTAACCTTTTTTTTATGGCTGGTACTTTCTGTGTTTGGCTTAAGAAATGCTTTCTACCCTAAAGACATAAAAAGATGCTCCTACATTTTCTTCCAAAAATCTTGCCTTTGACACAAAACTTTCATCCATCCGGAAGTAATTTTTGCTCCTGGGGCGAGGCGCTCACACTCATCTGCGTTTCACACGGTTGCCAGTGACCTTGTCCTGAACGGGACCGCCGTGTCCACGAGCTGCAGCGTCTCCTTTCCACGTTAACTTCCTTCACATCCACGTGTTTGCTTCTGGCTTCTCTCTTCTTCTGAAGTTTCCTATTTCCACACAAGTGTCTGTGGTCTTAATGATTTCAACTTCATAAAACTTGCAACTCGTCATCCTGTGTTAGTTTCTTTAAACGGGAGCCGCATCTTTCAAACGCCCTGCCTTGTAGAGCTTCGAGAAAGGGACGTCCATCCCAAGGAGGAATTATAGGATGTGGAACCCGGGGTTGTGTAACCTGGGGGTGTGTAACCTGGGAGTGTGGAAGCTGGGGTGTGGAAGCTGGGGGTGTGGGATCTGGGGGTGTGGGACCTGGGGGTGTGGGACCTGGGGGTGNCCTGGGGGTGTGGAAGCTGGGGGTGTGGAGGGCGGAAGCAGCCACCAAGACGCCCTGCGGGTCATCGGGTTGCCGTGGCGGCAGACGCAGGGGTGCAGGCGCTCCCGCACGCTGCCCCTCTCCCTGCAGGCCAGCCCTGCTGACCCCGCAGCAGCCCCAGGCTGACCGGCCCCAGGCCTGCAGGACGGTGGCTGAGTGAGTGCTGTCCCCACACTTTCCCACGGCAGCCCCAGCCCCGCGGCCTTGCTGACCCCGCCTCAGCGCTGGGGGAGGTTTGATGAGAGGCTTCACCCTGAATCTCCAGCTTCTGCTCTGAACCGCACCTTCCTCGGCTTCTCCCGCACAGACTGGCTCGTCTTCATCTAACAGACGCCTTCTCTCGTAATATTCTCAGTGGCTTCCTGATGGAGCCGTGCCTGCTGCTAAGTCGTGACCTCCAGGAGGCCTGTTCTGACCCCTGCCCGTCTGTACTCTTGTTTACAAGCACCCTGGTCAGTCCCAAGCCCTGTCAATTCCTTCAAGTGTCCTCGTTGAGACATTAATTAGGGGGCGACTGGGTGGCTGGTTAAGCATCCGACTTCGGCTCAGGTCACGATCTCACGGTTCATGGGTTCAAGCTCCACGTCGGGCTCTGTGCTGACACCTCGGAGCCTGGAGCTGCTTCAGATTCTGTGTCTCCCTCTCTCTCTGCCCCTCCCCCACTCACACCCTGTCTCTCTGTCTCAAATATAAATAAACATTAAAAAAAGAAACGTATTAATTAGAAATGCACCAAATCTATAGATCCAAATGAGTGTCAATGACATCTGTATGATAGTAAGTCTTTACAGCCATGAGGAATTATTTAGGCCTTGCTAATGTCACTTAACAGAGCTCTGTAGCTTTCTGCCAAATAGTTTCACGTCGTTTGTCGAGTGATTCCTAGGAATTATACTATTTAATACAGGCTGGGTCACGCTGTGGTAACAAACCCAAGAGCTCAGTGACTTAAAGCAATTACTTCTTACTTTCTCTACGTGCCCAGTATGGGTTAGCTTCGGGCTCTGCTCCCCAGTCTGAGACCCAGAATGGCGGAGAAGACCCACTCGTGTGGTGAATCTCTCGCTGGCTTCCGCCCCGTCTTTCTGGAGGAGAGAGACGTCATCTCCACTCTCATCTCCCAGGCTGAAGTCAGTCCTACGGCTGAGCCTATTTCTGTTGACTTGGGTGGAGATGGGAAATATTTGGTGGGCGGCACTAATTACTCTCGAAAGTCACATTTATGGCCACCAAATAGTTGCATATCTCCTCTGCACGTGCAGAACACCGCCTCTTCCAGAGAGGCTCTCTGTCTCTGCGTCTAGCCCAAAGTCTGGATCATTGAGTGCGGCCCTGGCTCTTCATCTGACCCATATTGGCTCCTCTTGGTCCAGAGACCTGTGATCTGAAAAACCGCTTACCTGCTTCTCACACCCCCCGTCCACAGGGGAGGAGCAGGGACAAGGCAAGGGACAATCTGCCGTCCCCTTCAGAACAAGCGAGCCACGGGTCTGTAACGTGGCCAGGATTCTCTGCTCTGAGTGGGGAGTAATGTCTCTTGAATAGGTCCTGATTCTGGTCCTGGGTGTGGCTTCTGGTTCACTGTTTTCCATGACACTTGACCCCTCCTTCTAGAAGGTTCTTCCTTTTCTGTCATTCTCCTTGGCCATATTCGATATGGATATGCTGGCAGAGCCACACCCCTGGTCTCATCCAGGAGCCATTTTGTCTACTCAAAAGGTCGTACTGACCAGGGTGCCCCGATCATTCCCTTAGAGCTTCATCTGTTAAGAAGCTTTCACAATGGGTACAATGACCATACTTCTGGTATGACCTTGGCTGAAGGACTGAAATCCAAACAGCAGGCGTGGCTCAGAGCTTCCCAAGTTAATTTTTTACTCAGCCTACAAGTGTATGAATGTGTGGATTTTCCATCCCCCCTTGATTCCTGCTCACAGAAGCCAATTCTCCTCTAAGCTCATCTCTCTCCCGTAATATGTTGCCAAATCCAAGAGTACGACTGCTGTGGGGTGAATGGCGTCCCTCAAAATGATATGTCGGAGTTCTTATCCTCCGAACTTGTGAACGTGACCGTATTTGGAAACAGGGTCTTTGCAGCTGGGGACCACGTAAGATGTCTAGTTCGCATTTCTGTTGCTTCGCCACAGAGCTTGGCTGGTGACCGCATTCCCGCTGGACCCAGGCGGGTGGGGTACCTGCCCAGCCGAGCACTGGCGACACCGTAGCGGAGGGTCGAGAATCGCACGCTGGGTCCTGACACTTGTCCCTTCTGCTCGCGTGGCCACACGTAAATTCAGCGGGAATTTAGGGACAACCCTATGTATCTGGGAAAAGAATTAGAAATATCTGGTGAATATTCCAGTGACCAAATGCATTATCTTGTTGTTATAGTTGCTATTTAATCAGTCCCTTTTTGAAAACTGTATTTTCTACCGATAGTTTGCTGGTGGGGAATAAAAATGCCATTGTCTTTTGTCCTGTGATCTTGATTTTGATTATTCAAACTTGCCTTAGCTCTCTTGTTAAATATAAATATTTCTGCGGGCTTTAACTGTTGGAGTTTTTTATGCAGATAATCAGTTTGCCTACAAATTCTGATAGCAGCTTTTTAAATATAATTTTCCTTATCAACCCTTAAATCTTTTCTTTCTCTTCTTGACCTACTGTAGGGGTAAGACTTTAGGTACAGCACTGCATAGAATTGTTGATGGCTGGCATCCTTACTTATAAATGATTTTAAAGATAACACTTTCACATTTTTTACTGTTAAGAACGATAGTTACTAGAGACTTTTTACAGACCCTGAATTGGGTTGAGGAAGACATCTTCTCTTCCTGGTTTTGTAAAATACTTAGCGCTACTGAGATGATGGTGATCACATACGTTTCCGGCTCCATCGAGATAATTGTGTGCCATTCTCCTTTACTCTGTAAATAGGATGAATTATATCCGCATATTTTCCTAGGGTGATAGAACACTGAGTTAACCCCAACTTGGCCAAGCAGGTTATCATTTTAACATGCGCGGCTGGCTTAGATTTGCTGACATTCTGTTCCAATATTTGTATGCTTTTTCATGAGTGAATTGGCTAGAGACTGGAAACACTCCGGGGAATAAAACAGAAGGGCACCTCATACTCACAGTCATGGGATCTAAGACATCATAGTTACAAGATTCCACGCCGATTTAGTCACAGCTTCTCTGGGCGGAAACCTGGCGACATCACAGAATCATAACAAGCAGGAAGGTACGTTCTAAGTACAACTGTCGTAACCACCGAGGAGGAACTCACACCAGACTGCGCGGCGCAGCGCGGCTTGAGGCAGGAGGCACCTCCCGGTCTACTGAGCCTGAATTTCTTCCCTGGTGAAGTGAGGGGGGAGGTGCGCCTTGGACTAGTTCCCTCCTATTACGCCCTCTCCCTAAAGATCTTCCCACTCCTGGAAGAGCCGCCCCACACCCTTCCTGAACCGTAACCCCGGACTGTCCGCCTTCATACCGTAGCCCAACGAGTCCCTTTGACAAGAGAACTCGCAAAAGTGAACAGAGACGCTGCGCAGGTCCGCATGCAAACGGCCCCCGCAGAGTGGCCTGTGGCGCCTGGACACCGCACCCGCTGCACGCAGGCGCTGGGGGCTGCTGGCCGGCACGCGGTGCACGTGCCAGCGGAGTGCCCGGCACAGAGTGCTCCACGGACGTGCTCCCGCGAGGAAGCCGGAGCCCAGGAAGCGCCTCTTTCGGATGACAAAGTACCATGCGTACATTCCTGTTCTAAGCATTCTAGCGCCTTCTTGCTGTGTAAATAAGTGATAATGTCCTTCTTTGACAACAATTCCACGTTGGGCTAGAGAATGAATACTCTCCTGCTGCTTAACATGTGAAAAGTTATACCTGATGGCCTTTTTACTCACCTTCGGACCTAAAAAAGTATATTCACTTTAGACCTGAAATATGGACGCTGTGACATTGAATCCTCTTTGTCAATAACTCTAAAAATAAACATCCCTAGTGAAACCCTTTTATTTTCATTTTAAAGACACACACAATCAGGATCTCGAATCTCACAGAAAGAAAAAGAGACAGTTCACTTTCTCTCGTGTGCAAGAAATTCATTGTGCCAACTTCAGAATCTGTCTTAATCTGTTCTGAAATGAACTTGATCTTTGACACTTAATTCCTTCTATTGACGGCCAGATTCCATGCCCCGATTTTCAAAGGTTTATAAAACGGCGATGAAAAGCTTTCTAAATATCAAACAGCACTTACAAAACCAGAATTTAAGTGAAGTCCGTGTACCGGGGCACTGGATTTAATTTCATTTGACATATACTTGGAATCCTTTCCAATGGGTCAGGTCTCTGGGACGTGGCTGGACGGCGTGGAGCCCTGCACACGGCGTGGCCCCTCCGCTCGGGGGCCTGTCCCGTTTGCTCTCCTGCATCGCAGAGAGCTTTTCCGAACCAAGACTCAAAATTCAGAAGTTGAAACTCTCTCTGTGGAGAGAAGACAGGGGCTGCTCTCAGGAATTGCAAATATTATCCACCCTATTTTTAACATCAAGGGCACAAACCAACAAAAAGAATAGTTAAGGGAGAAAAGAGCGCACAGGAGAACACACCTTTTCCCCTTCGGATGTCGGCTTCTCTACCGACCCGCCAGCAGGACCCTGGGGTGGCAGCACCCCCTTCCGAGAGTGAGGCCCCCACCCCAGGCTCCGGCTCCGCCTCTCCTGGTCGGCCCCTCCCGCCAGCACACACTTAACTTCCAGAAAACAGCTCTGGGAACAATCCGGGCACATTCGCCCCTAAGAACTGCGCGACGGCCCAGCGCTGCCTCGCTGCGCCCTGCCCATCCACGCGGGCCGGGATTCGCGGTGAGGCCCCAGGCCCTGGGGAGAAATTAATTACACTTGTGTGTAGTTCCTTTTGGCTCTACATTCTGTGAATGCTTCTAATTTATAAGTTTCTGCAGCTATAATGTCCCACTTAGCAAGTATAGGAAGAAATAATTGCACTACCGCACCTTGGATGGTGTTGTTTTGCCTTTTCTTTTTTTCTTAATTTTTTTAATGTTTATTTATTTTTGAGAGAGAGAGAGAGACAGAGTGCGAGTGGGGGAGGGACAGAGAGAGAGGGAGACACAGGATCTGAAGCAGGTTTGAGGCTCTGTCAGCACAGAGCCCGACGCGGGGCTCGAACCCATGAACCGAGAGATCATGACCTGAGCCGAAGTCGGACGCTTAACCGACTGAGCCACCCAGGTGCCCCTTCCTTTTTCTTTTTCTTTTTTTTATGCTCTTTGAAGCTCATTCAAAAGAGTCTATTGCCGTGTTCCAAATAAAGAAGGTTTATTACATAATTACCAGGGGGATGTTAAGGACAGGGTGACCCAGAGATAAACGTTTAGCACTGAGACGTGGTCACAGGGTCCCAGTGCTCAGCCGGCAGCATTGATGAGGATGGAAGAAGGTGCCGGAAACTCCAGACCAGACACCGGACGTCACACCGGCACCACCTCAAAGTGTTTTGTGCAGTAAAACTGAAGCTTCATCTTTTGGTGCAAAATCTTTCGAACACACTCACAAAGGTACATTATGGTTCAGTAAATATCCCAGGACCCTGACGAAACCAACTAGCAGTTTCTCATTCACGGACCTCTTGAGGCTTTACCATCGCTTCCTAGTTGTGATTTAATAGTCATGCCACGTAGGTTTTCATTTCAAATTCTGGAAAGCATCTGTTTTGTGCGTGGCTTTGCCGTTAAGACTGATGGCCCAGGACAGACGGCACCTCTCACACTGTCCGTGGGAAAGTACCAGTTTGCTCTTTAACCCATTGAAGACCTTACTTTCTAAAATTAAATAAAAATAAATCCCTGGAAAATAAAAAGCAAACACACACAGAATGTGAGCCCTAAACAGCAGCCATCATGCATTCTGAGCTTGCCCTCGGTTTCTGCCTTTACGACGGACAGACGGCAACTGGGGAAATCAGAGCCCCTGGAAACCACACCCGGCGCACAGCATCACCCGGGCTGGCGGCCCCCGCAGTGCGCGCCAGGGACCCTGGGGCACTGTGGACAGTTCACGTTTCAAGGGGAACACAGCAGCGCCCGGCCTCTGTCGTGCCCTGCAGAGTGACCGTCGGCCCGGGTACCTCGCAGCTTTGGTGCGACCGTGCGCGTCCCTCCTGACGGCGGACTGTTGGCGCAGCCGGCTTTCAGCAGTCGCTGTGATAGAGAGCAAGTCCCAGGCAGAAGTCACTGCTGATGGGAAGGGACCGTGCCAGTTCCCAGTCTGATTCCAAGCTTTGAGCAGTTGTTCAGGGCCCAGCTCACGTGGGTGAGTTGATGACCCCTGTCCACCCTGTGAGTTTATTTTTTTATTTTTTTAATGTTTTATTTATTTCGGAGAGAGAGAGAGAGCGTGAGCAGGGCAAGGTCAGAGAGAGAGGGAGACACAGAATCGGAAGCAGCTCCAGGCTCTGAGCTGTCAGCACAGAGCCCGACAAGGGGCTCGAACCCACAAACTGTGAGATCATGACCTGAGCCAAAGTCGGACGCTGCTTAACCCACTGAGCCCCCCAGGCGCCCCCACCCTGTGAGTTTAGAGAGGTGCCGGGCACCTGCACCTTCCGTTGTTCTGCACTGAAGTCTCTGCCAAAGTCATGAGGACGCCGGCCATGACCCGTTCTCAGGTGACCTCCGTCACCGGGAAGACTTGCCCTCGGTCCCGAGAGCTTCTCACCTGGCGGCACCCCAGGCCTTCAAACACCGCTCTGCCCCAAGGGACGGGAGGTCCAGGTGAAGGGGCCAGACGGAGGCACGGAGGAAAGCGGACACACCGCGGAGGAGGGGGCGGGTCCCCAAGGGCAGCACGAGGGACGAGGCCTAAGCTCAGGGTGTACACTGTGCGTCCCCAAGTGGGGAATTAAAACAGGAATGTTTAAATCTCTGTGGATTTGTTCCCGTTCTAAATCGTTCATTACTCCTGGACGTTTTAACTAATATTTTCCCCGTTTGACATTTGGACCCACTCGACTTTTAAAAAGTCACAAATTGTCCCTAATAACCGCACAAATTATGTAGGCTGTTGACTGTAACAGCCTTTCGGGCACTTCATCTCGCACCTCCATCAAGTCCCACATCCAAACAACGTGCCAGTTTAGCATAATAATGAGGCAATTTCCTGCTTGTTGATGTTGACGATGTTGACACCAGGAAGTCCAAGGAAGTGACACTTTATGGCTAAAGTCACAGAGCACAGAAGTGCCAAGGTCAGGTGAACAGCCAGCCCCGCGCACCCCACCCCCCCCCCGCCCGTGCTCTCCCGCCACCAGGACGCGCTCCCCCTTCTCTGCCCAGGAGACACCCAGATGGGGCCAAACGCTGATTTGTCTCCCGGCTCCTAAAGGCAAGCCCACGGCCTCCTCCTTAAAGACTGTTATTCACCGCTTCCCTGGAAATTGGCCCGAGGCCGCTCCAGGGCAGAAGTAAGGCAAGTTGGTTTCTCATTTAAAACAAAACAAAAAAAAAGAACCAGCAGAGCGTGGTGATAATTGGGGAGGAAGGGACTGGCTCAGAACCAGTCATTACAGCCGCGTTTGCTGCCCACTTCCCTGCAGTCAGAGCGCGGTGCCCGGCCGCCCTCCAGCCCGGGACAGCACCCCTGCCCAGCCTCCCTCCCTTCAGGACAGCACCCCTGCCCTGCCCTCCCTCCCTTCAGGACAGCACCCCTGCCCGGCCGCCCTCCAGCCCGGGACAGCACCCCTGCCCTGCCCTCCCTCCCTTCAGGACAGCACCCCTGCCCGGCCGCCCTCCAGCCCGGGACAGCACCCCTGCCCGGCCGCCCTCCAGCCCGGGACAGCACCCCTGCCAGGACCAGCCTCTCAGCACAGCCGCGATGGGCTCTCGACCACCCCCTGGACCGGGCAGGCTGCTGGCCACGGCAGGCGCCCCTCCCCTGCAACGCGCCCGCCACCTGGTTGCACCTGGGGTGCCGCGAGGCGACCCCCAGCTCTGGAGCTCACAGCGGCTGCAGCCCGGCCTGCTTGCGTAGGGCCGGCAGACTCGGGGCTCCACCCCCCCGGCCG
>NW_027528362.1:14028668-14029299 GCF_008692635.1 Crocuta crocuta
GGGGGGGGGGTGCTGCCCCCTGCCAGGCCCCGCCGGCCCGGTGAAGCCACCACAGCCAGCGAAGCAGACCTTTGTCGGGGGCCGTGTCAGGACCAGCACAGCCACCCACCCGCCCCGCAGAGACCCTTCCGGAAGTGGGTCCCGGGGTCCGCACACGCTGGGGACCAGGAGGAGCTGCTGGGACCTCAAGCCAGCGCCCACCCACGTGGGACGTGGTGTCGTCCATCCCTCGTACCTCCTGCTGTCTGAGGACCGTGGCACCGTGGGCCTCGCACAGACCCGACAGAGGGACAGAAGACTGGCACTCGCGCTGTGGGAAGGGGACGTCGTCTCTCCTCGTCCTGCCGGCTCTAATTCCACGCAACAGGCCACTGGAAGACGGAAGGCAGTTCGCAAAGCTCTCCAGCCAGGTCTGCACCATGTTCTACCAGAGCTGCAAGAAAACCCGACGTGAGTTCCCGTAGCCAAGGCTGCAGCCCTCCGGCTGTGCTGGGCAGAGGAGAGCGGCCTGGGCAGGGGCGCGGAGGGGCAGTAATCCAGCCCGGCTGCCCAGGCCCCTGCTCCCTCCCCAGATAGGCCCCTCTTGCCCCCCCAGGCAGGCCCCTGCAACCCCCAGGCAGCCCCCTGCAAC
>NW_027528362.1:14030699-14030851 GCF_008692635.1 Crocuta crocuta
GCCTCTGCTCCCCCCAGACCTGCTCCTGCTCCCCCCAGACAGGCCCCTGCGCCCCCTCCCCGGTCCTGTTCGGCTCTCTCGCCCACTGCAGCCTCCTCCGTGTATCTGCCCCGCCTCACGCTCACCTCTGCTCAGGCTTTGCCCCGCGTCTG
>NW_027528362.1:14030970-14032795 GCF_008692635.1 Crocuta crocuta
GCGTCTGTGATGCCCAGCGTCCCCATTACCCACGGCCGCCCCATCCAGCAGCGCGCAGCCCGGGGCCCGCCGCCACCTGACAGCCTCACCCGACCCAGCGGGCAGCAGCCGTGCTCACCCCCGGGCCTTGCGCTCCTTTGATGGAACAGTTAGCCTCCGTTGGACTCAGGTTCACGCAGAACGAGGGCTCGCGCTCCCCCCTCTCCCGTACCCCGCGGGGCCGACGGGGCTGAATGGCGGGCGGTCAGACTGAAGGCCGTGTCCAGATGCTCCCGACGTCAGCCATGACTGGGGTTTTCTAACGCTGGTCCCCAGGGGCAGGCCCGGGCCAGGACTCGGGTCCTCTGCACACTTTGAACACCTCCACCCCCAGAGCCGCCTCGGCAAGTGTCAGTGGATTCCTTCTGCACTTGCTTTCCGTCCATACTGAGGAAAAGAGATCCTGGCACTAGCCAAGCTCCAAGGCACCAAAGTTGGGGCTGGGGCACAGGTGTCCGGGGGGCTGGAGCACAGGTGGCCGTGGGCTGGGCACAGGTGGCCGTGGGGCTTGGGCACAGGTGGCCGGGGGGCTTGGGCACAGGTGGCCGGGGGGCTGGGGCACAGGTGGCCGGGGGGCTGGGGCACAGGTGGCCAGGGGCTGGGGCACAGGTGGCCGGGGGCTGGGTCCCATCAGTGTTGGTGGCAGGGCCGCCACGGAGAGGCGAGGAAGCTTGGGCCTCCAGGGACAGCGGCCCGCCCTGCGGTCTCTGACCTAAGAGACATGCACTCAGGCGCCAGCTTGGGGGCCTGGGGTCTCCGGCGAGCTGGGGTGCACCCCTGCGTNGTGGGGTTCCAGCTCGGAGGCGTGTCCGGGGACCAGCGGTCCCCACACCAGCCCACACTGCGGACGTCCAGGCCCATCACCATCAGGGCGTGTCTCCGTGAGCCTCGGTTTCTTTATCTGTAAAATGGGGCCGCTGCTGTGCACAGGACGTGACTTGCGGGGCTTAAGGAATAAGGAGCCACATTGCACGTGTGTGATGACGCCGCCAGCGGACCGGCCGGCTACCCCTCCCTTCACCCACTCCGCCAGCTCTCACTGAGCACCTATGCAGTGCCAGCTCTGGGTCACTGCTGGCTCCCGGGTCTGCTCTCGGGGCCTCGAGGGGCTCAGTGCTGCGTGTGAGAGATGCACACGAGCCCTGCACACATGCCCTGCACATGTGTAAAATGTGACATCCCAGTCTGCAGCCACAAGCGTTGTAGCCACGGGGCCTGTGCCCTGTGCTCAGGGGACCGGAGGGCAGAGGGGAGAGGGTGGAGAGGAGGGCAGAGGGGTGCCACACGGGCACAGCTCGCCTTCCTGTCATTTCTCAGACACTCAGCCTGGGACTCCTAAGTGATGTCCCTGCAGACACAGAATTGCCTAATGGTTATGTGCACAGGCAGCTGCACATGCACACGTGCACACACTGTGCAATTCACACACATACACAGGTGCACACGGTATGCGAGTCACATGTGCACACACAACGCAGGTGCACACGCTATGCAATTTACACACACACATACGCATGTAGGTACACACAGTATGCGAGTCACACATGTACACACACGCTCAGGTGCACACGATGTGCACTTCACACACACGCAGGTGCACACGGTATGTGAGTCACATGTGCGCACACACATTTGCACATGATATGTGATTCACACACACAGGTGCACACGGTATGAGAGTCACATGTGCACACACATGTGCACATGATATGTGATTCACACATGTGCGCACACAGATGCACATGGCATATGAGTCACACACACGAGCACACAGTATGCGAGTCAC
>NW_027528362.1:14032866-14033588 GCF_008692635.1 Crocuta crocuta
GGGGGCTGGGGCACAGGTGGCCGGGGGCTGGGTCCCATCAGTGTTGGTGGCAGGGCCGCCACGGAGAGGCGAGGAAGCTTGGGCCTCCAGGGACAGCGGCCCGCCCTGCGGTCTCTGACCTAAGAGACATGCACTCAGGCACCAGCTTGGGGGCCTGGGGTCTCCGGCGAGCTGGGGTGCACCCCTGCGTGCTTCTCTTTCTCCGTTTCTTCTCCAGCAAACCTTCCCGGCGGCGCGGGCTTGCGCTCTGGCTGCTCAGGCCCATCAGGAAGATCCAGGCCCCCAGGTCCTGCACAGGCCTCAGGTTCAGGCCTCGGTGGGCCCCTTGGGTCGCAGGACAGAAGGCCGGGCCAGGCAGAGTGGCCCAGAGGACGAAGGTCCAGGGCCATGTGCCTGTCCTACCTCTAGGTGAATCGGTCTCTTGAGAACTTCAAGCACAGCGTGGAGGGAGGTGGCCCCCGAGAACAGTGGGGGCCGGAGCCTGGATGCCAGCATGTCCCTGCCAGCAGGGGGTGGCCGCAGGGGCGCAGATCGGCCCCCCGGGGGGCCCTGGAGGAGCGCGTGCTGGGTGAAAGGAGTCCCTCCTCCTTTGCAGGCTGGATGCTCCAAGTTCTTTAATTGCTTGGCTGCAAATCTCCCTCCCGAGAGAGAGGCCAGAATGGGCACCAGGGCGTGGCTGCAGCCCCAGACGCTGATTTCTCGGGAGAAAAGCAGCCGGGGCG
>NW_027528362.1:14033759-14035572 GCF_008692635.1 Crocuta crocuta
GGGAGTCAGCAGCCCCTCCAGCCGCCGCGCCGCGGTCCTGAGTGAGCCCCCCCGGGCCCGTGTGCCTCCGTCAGGGGTCGGTCCCCCCCCACGCCGAGGCGGCCAGTCTGCTGGAGGAGGAGGCGGCCTGAGGAGGGGGTGTTCTTTTCTTTCTTCCTGTTCTTTTTCTTCTTTTTTTTTTTTTTTTTTAGAAATGGAATTTAAAACCGCCAGCCACCAAGACAAGCTCCCAGGGTAACAATCTCAACAATTTGCATAACGCAAGGTTGGCGAGGACGCGAGCCGTCCTTCTACATTGTGTGGCACAGCTTAAAATAGGGAACCTTGGCTGGCATTAACGCACAGTCCCCTGAAGCACAATTATAAAGCACTTAGGCTGGCTCGACCCATCGCAGCCCTCGATTGGCCGCCCGTCCCCCCCGCCTGGAATCTCCCATCCGGCCGCCCACCGCCGCTGGGCCGTTGCCCTCGGCCGCCTGGCAGGCGCGGCCAGGGTGCATCTCGAGAAACACTGCTTTTGGTTGCGTAGGTCCCTGTCCCCGGAGTGTCCCCCAGAGTGGGGTTCCAGCTCGGAGGCGTGTCCGGGGACCAGCGGTCCCCACACCAGCCCACACTGCGGACGTCCAGGCCCATCACCATCAGGGGGTGTCTCCGTGAGCCTCGGTTTCTTTATCTGTAAGATGGGGCCGCTGCTGTGCACAGGACGTGACTTGCAGGGCTTAAGGAATAAGGAGCCACATTGCACGTGTGTGATGACGCCGCCAGCGGACCGGCCGGCTACCCCTCCCTTCACCCACTCCGCCAGCTCTCACTGAGCACCTATGCAGTGCCAGCTCTGGGTCACTGCCGGCTCCCGGGTCTGCTCTCGGGGCCTCAAGGGGCTCAGTGCTGCGTGTGAGAGATGCACACGAGCCCTGCACACATGTCCTGCACATGTGTAAAATGTGACATCCCAGTCTGCAGCCACAAGCGTTGTAGCCACGGGGCCTGTGCCCTGTGCTCAGGGGACCGGAGGGCAGAGGGGAGAGGGTGGAGAGGAGGGCAGAGGGGTGCCACACGGGCACAGCTCGCCTTCCTGTCATTTCTCAGACACTCAGCCTGGGACTCCTAAGTGATGTCCCTGCAGACACAGAATTGCCTAATGGTTATGTGCACAGGCAGCTGCACATGCACACGTGCACACACTGTGCAATTCACACACATACACAGGTGCACACGGTATGCGAGTCACATGTGCACACACAACGCAGGTGCACACGCTATGCAATTTACACACACACATACGCATGTAGGTACACACAGTATGCGAGTCACACCATGTGCACATGATATGTGACACAGGTACATACACACCGCATACACACATGCACATAGACGTGCACACAGTACAGAAATGCATGCACGTATTCACACATGCACGACACACTGCACACACACATGCATGCACTGCACACACACACACGTACACACTCGTACAGACACAGCCCCCAGGTGTACTGCCCCAGCGACGGGATACAGGGCTCCCCCAGCCTCGAGGAGACCCCCGTGGCAGCCCAGGGCGTAGGGGAGCTGCAGGCTCTCTCGCCTGCTGCCACAGCCCGGCCACGCCACGTCCCGGCACCCCAGGCAGGCCCAGCGGGGGGCTGGCCCCACCTTCCTCGTCGGTATGAAGGGAGAGGGTGCCCCCCGCTCAGCTCGGAGAGTGTCAGGGGACGAGAGCCACAAATGGAGTAGCTGTTATTATTACTCCTTCCCAACCTCACCCCGCTCCCTCACCGGCCCCCAAAGGTCCCGCCCCCGGCGTTGCCACAAC
>NW_027528362.1:14035631-14051527 GCF_008692635.1 Crocuta crocuta
GCACACTGTCCGTGCAGTGACACACGCTCCCGACCACCCGTGAGAAATACACCTCCCGCCTCTGTGTTTGGTAACCTCCTATCAAGGCCGGAAGAAACCAGGTTTTTGGAAAGTTTATAAACTGAGCTGGAGACAAATTGGTAACGTCGAATGTGTCTTTTCCAGGAGGCGCGACGACACGTAACCTCTTGAACCTGAGCGTGTTAAGGGCACCGTGCAACCGCGGCCGGTGCCGCTTCCGAGTGTCTTCGGAGGCTCCATTATGTCTCCAGGCGTCTGACTTCCTGCTTCAACCCCGAGCTCCGCGAGCGATAAAAGGTTTGTCCTCTGACAGCCTCACGGCGTTAACAGAAGCTGCACTTTGCGCCGTAATGGGGACCATCTACTCGAAATCAAGAGCGTTTTCCCCCGTGCGTTGACATGTGGCTTCAGGCTCCGGGTTTCTGCATGTTAATGTCGAGATATTGCAAAAACACTATAGACCCAAATTATATACCTCTGCACACAACAACCCAGCAAGCGCGGAGTGTGTGATAGCTAACGGGTACGGAGAAAATTTCCAGAAAAGGTGACAGCCTTTGTTCCTGTTCCAAGGAGCTGCCTTGCTGTCGGAAGGAGGAGGGAAACCGAATGTCGGGATCCGGAAGCCCCCGAAACCTCAGAGAGCACAGGCAATTTAACACGGCAACGCGGGCGCATCCGTGGGCCGGGGCGGATGCCACGTGGGCGGGACAGCAGCAGCTCACCGGGTGGCGGGGAGGGAGGTCCTGACGGGCTGCTTCTGAGAAGGGCCTGAGCTGCGGGCACCTTGCAGTGCGTGAAGGGCTGGCGGGGCCCAGGGCCCGGGCCTGACTTTGCCCCCCACTCCTGTGACGCCCACACGAGCCGAGGGCTGGCCTGGATGCCCCACCAGAGACAGACACTGCGACGTGGCTGTTCTGACCTTACCAGCAGCCCGAAATCGAGTCAGTGGCCGCAAGCCGAATTCTGGAAAAAAATACACCTTGAAAATAATGGAAAAAAAAAGTTTAAATGAAATCAACTAGAGAGGGAAACCTGGGTGTGGCTCACGTGTAGGTGCTGGTCTGGAGGTGCCGGGTGTGCCCTGGGCGTGCGTGTGCGGTGCTGAGCTCCACAGCACACGAGTGGATGCTGAAGGCCTGCTCTGAAGAAGTGACGGATTTCTTCGCTGGTCCCTGCAAGCCGACAGGTGACCAGGGGCACGTGCGGGCGGGGCTCCGGCGGACCNGGTGCGGGGAGCAGCGGTAACCCTGCGCCCAGCCGATGGCCACCGACCATTCAGACTCGGCCCCTTTGCCCAGCACGGCGTGACCTCGGCCAGGATGCAGACCCCAGCTCCTTCGTGGCCCGGCCCCAGGGACCACGGCTGGCCCACATCGTGCTTCTGCACGTGGACAGGTCAGTGTAGTGCGTGCCGCGCAAAGGCAGGTCTGGGGACAGACCCACGACAGGCAGGTCGATGAGCCTCCGCCCTCCGTCGCCACCGCTGGAAAAGTTGCCGCGGGTGACCCCACGGCCCTACGAGTTTCAGGCGTCTGAAGGCGCGGGCCGGTGTCCCAGGCCCCCTGGACTGGTAGGCGGCCCACCTCGGACGGCTCTCCGGGACACGTAGACGTCTCACGGCCACCTGTCCCCTGCCCACCCCCCGGGACAGTCCTGCCTGCCCCCGGAGGCCCAGAGGAAGGAGGGCCGCCTGGAAAACTAGCTCTGTTTCCTTTGTTCTGTGCAGAGGAAATAAAAAACCGTCCAAAGCAGGACTTCTGCGGTAAGCTCTCCAGGCTTAGTGACCCTGAGCCCCTGGACCAGAGTGCGGTTCCAGCTCCACCGGCCTGTGACCGGCTGCTCGTCAACCCTGAGGAAGTGCGCAGCTGATCCAAGACCCCCCCACCTCTCCAACCCCCACACCCCGTCCCGGCTCGCTCCTTGGAACAGACCAGTGATCGCTCGTCTGCACAGCAGAGGCACCCTCTCTGAAGAAAGCACGCGGTTCAGGCGGGCGCCCGGCAGACACCTGAGATCGACCGAAAATCAGGAGGCGCTTTGTCATGTCCTTACTAGAATCTTCTGAGACGGTACATGAGCCTCTATATTTTAGGACCTTCCAAAAGACGTGTTCAAACCTCCATCCCAGAGACAGTGCCGTTTCTTTCTTGTAAATGTGGGAACACAGGGAAAGGCCCCTCGGCAGAATCCAAGGAACAAACACAGCCATTTCCCCGATCTTCCCGTGTTCTCCTGATTACCTATGTTATTTTATTTTGACGGGAAGTAAGAAGACAGAGGGAGTTGGCTAACTTATTAAAGGTTTTAAATCACTTTTGAAGTCTGGGATTTTCAAGGGGAAGGTTTGGGGCTCTTTCAGGTGGGAGGTTAGGAAAATATGAAAGGAATATCTCATTTCTTTACTTGAAAATTGGGTTTCTTTTCACCGAATTCAGAATCCCAGAATGGCTCCAAGCAGAGTCACCTGAACCCCAAGAACGGAGTGGTGACGGGGAATGGTAAACCCAAGGCACTTATGCACGCGTGCAGTCGGCAGTCTGCCATTAGGGGCGTTGTTTGGTTTCAGTGCCATCCTGTGTCAGCAGGACGCGAGGTGCAGGCCCAGGAGGGACCCGTGGGATTACCTCTACGTGGGAGTGCATCTGTTTACCTTGAACAGGCTTGAACACACGCTCTCCCCAGGAAGCCATCCCCCCAAAGAAGCCAAGTCAGGGGCACCTGGGGAGCTCAGTCGGTTGAGCACCTGACTTGATTTTGACTCAGGTCATGGTCTCATGGTTCGTAGGTTCGAGCCCCTGAGTCGGGCTCCGTGCTGACAGCACAGAGCCTGCTTGGGATTCTCTCTCTCCCTCTCTCTCAAAATAAAAACATAAACATTAAAAATACATATTTTTAAAAAGCCAATCCAGGGGTGCCTGGGAGGCTCGGGTTCTATCCCTGCGTCCGGCTCTGTGCTGACAGCTCGGAGCCCAGAGCCTGCTTCGGATTCCGTGTCTTCTCTCTCTGCCCCTCCCACATTCACACTCTGTGTGTGTGTGTCTCTCTCTGTCTCTCAAAAATAAATAAACATTAAAAAATTAATGTTTAAAAAAATAAAATAAAAATTTTAAAAGCCAATCCAAATACGTAACTGGGGCATCATTTGGTCTTTACATTTTGCGAGTGTGACGGGATCAGGGCTTCCTCGGAGGGAAGTGGCGATCTGCGTGCATCAGCTCACTCCTGCCCGTCTCGGATTCCCCACAAGCGCGGAAAGCTCTGCCCCAAGAGGAGGAATCAGATGGTTTGCTGGGCGCGCTTTGGCCGCAGGCGTGTGCGCGGTGATGCGAGGGCCTCCTTGGGCCTGGAGCCTGCGGCCCGTGGCCGCCGGGACACAGCGGACGCCTCACGGAGGAGGAGCTCGCAGTCTCCACGGCAGGCCCCAGGTCCCGGCGGCCGCAGGCCCCCGGGCCCCCAGGGGCCGGGGATTGAGTGAGCTCGGGGGGGACCCGGCCGGTTTGCCCTGGTATCTTAGCCAACAAGCCGCCTCGTCCAGGGGACGATGTCCATTGGGTAAATTGTTTTTTTCTGACATTTTCCTCAAAAGTAGTATCAGTGCAAAGCAACGTGAGCAATGGAGGTGATTTCCCACCTGCAACTGAGATCAGCAGTCCGTCCCCCTCCCAGTGCGGCCACTGCGGCCAAGTGGAATCTGGGTCCTCCTGTGCTGGGGACCCCTGCCTGCGCAGCGGCCGGACGACCCGCAGAACGGGGGCGGGGAGGAGGGGCGCACACGGTGCTGGGCGCCCGCCGGCTGGACGAGAAACCGCGTCCCTGTCGCGCGCCCAACAGACCCCAANCCCGCCACCAGCCCAGCCCCCGGGGGTGCCGGGCGGGGCTCGGAACGGAGGCTGCCTTCGCCAGAGGGCCTCGCTGCGCACACCCTGACTGAGTTGCTGGCTTCCCAGGACACAAGAGGGGAAAGTTAGGAAATGTGTTGTCCCTAAAGGAAAGGTATCGAGGCTGGTATTTGGCTTTCCAACTGCGACACTAAATGCAAAACAGCAAGAAAGCAATGTTCCTCGGGCTCTAAGGCGGAAGGACTGGCACTTACAGGGTTGTTCATTCACGGACCGAACGTCAGGACAAGCAAGCTACATCTGGGTGAGCAGCGTCCCAAAACTGTGAACGTCTTCCCAAAGAATTCCCCAAGGAGGCACGCCATGCAAGTGAAAAGTGAATCACAGTGAAGAGCTTAAGGGGCGCCTAGGGGCTCAGTTGGTTCAGCGTCTAACTTCGGCTCAGGTCATGATCTCGCGGTTCGTGGGTTCGAGCCCCGCGTCGGGCTCTGTGCTGACAGCTCGGAGCCTGGAGCTGCTTCAGATTCTGAGTCTCCCTCTCTCTCTGCCCCTCCCCCGCTCATGCTCTGTCTCCCTCTCTCTCTGTCTCTCAAAAATAAATGAAACATTTAAAAAAATTGTAAAGAGCTTAACATAAAACATAGAGAAATGTGACACTGGACAAACAGTGTCACATGAGTCAAGTCTACCAGTGATGGGGTCACAGAGCTCCCTGTAGGGGGCAAGCACATTCTGAGCACCCCAGGACATTTGCTCCGGGTTTGAACTCTGGGGGCTGGAGGCAAACCTGGCCTCTGTTTCTCCATTTTGACCAGAAGTGGAATCCAACAACCTCTTCTTATAAATTGAATTTTCTAAATGTCACTGGTATACAGATCCAATTTGGTTTTTAATATTGATAAATATTACTAAACATTTACAGATGTCATGGAGTCTAAAAACTGTTCTGATTATTGGGGGGGGTGATATGTATCTAAAATGTCATCGAAATGACAGTTTTGGTTTTTTTCTTTTTATCACTAATACCTTTTACATTGTCTTATCCTTTATGCTGATTCAATGTTGACTAAGAATAATGATGGCCTCCATTCCAGACTTAGTCTTGATTCTATAAGAAAAATCTTTAATGTTTATTTATTTTTGTAAGAGAGAGAGGGAGACAGGGTGCAGGTGGGGGAGGGGCAGGGAGACGGAGACACAGGATCCGAAGCTGCTCCAGGCTCCAAGCCGGCAGCACAGAGCCCGATGTGGGGCTCGAACCCACGAACCGTGAGATCCTGACCTGAGCTGAAGTCGGACGTTTGACCGGCCGAACCCTCCGGGCGCCCCTACAAGAAAAATGTTTTAATGTTTTACTATTGACAACGAGATCTGCTATAGCTTGGGAGATTTTTTTCTTTTTGTCAGTTTTACTGAGATTTATCGACTCAAGGACACTTTCTTCCATTCCCACTTAACACATTTGGGGAGATGCGTACTGACTCTTACCAAATGCTTTTGAGTGTTGAGAACACCGCACACACGTTCTCTCCAGGGCCTGCTCGCTCCGGTGCGGGGCTGCGGCGCAGCTGTGACATGCACAGGGCTTCTGTTTCCACGCGCACCGAAGTATCTATGCGATCTTAGCATCCAATCGCTCCCAACTTGATGTCCTCGTCACACGAATGCCACTGGATCTTCCGCTTCTCGGCCACACGCCGACATTCTTCACGCACCGAAGGAGCAGCGGAGAGAGGGAAAAGGGAGAGGAGGAGGTGGGAGCTGGGGGCCCCAGAGGAAGGAGAGGCCCGCCACCCGCGGGAGCAAGGGAAGGCAGACGGCGGCCCAGCCCTCTGTGGGGGGAAGGCAGAGGAGCGGGGGGTGTCCAGGGCGCCTCGGAGGGACACCCGCCCTGGGCTGCCGCCCCTGGGCACCGAGAACTTGTGTGCAGAAGTCAATCGAGGCTCAGTCTCCGCGAGCTCTCAGCGAAAAGCCCAGGCCCCGTGAGATAACAGACACGCGCTCTCAGCACATCGGCGCCAGCTCGGGGCACCAACAAGTGTAAATGCGGAGGCAAGGCTGCGTGCGGCGGCGGGTTCTCGGGGCCCCTCGCGGGGCGTCCGGGGAGTCCTCGGTGCTCTGGCCTGGTCCAGATTCCTTATCTGCTCTGTGCAGGCCCCGCTGATGCGCCGTCTCCACACTAATCTCGCCTAAGCTGTTGTGTGCGGGGTGCTGCCTCCCGTGTCAGGGGCCTCGCTGCTATATCTGCAGAAAATTCTTGGCCTCCCTGCGCAATCACCCCAAGTGCACACGACGCAGCTCGTCTCTATCGATGACTAAAGAGGCTTTCCTCCCGGCCATCGGCCTCGTGGAGCACAGCCCCCCGCGCTGAATCGGGCGGCCCCACGGCTCCTCCTCTCCCGGGTCCTCTCTGGCTCCTGGTCAGAGGTCGATGCGTGATGACGAGAAAAATCATAATAGTAAGTGAACATTTATCTAATCTCATCATGTGCCGGAGCCCACGCTGAGAACGGGGTATCCGTAATCACACGTGGCCGAGGCCTTCTGAGACCTGGTGTCACAGACGGGGACACTCCCCGGAGCTGGCCGCCGACACGGTTCGCTTGCACAAAGCACCGCCCGGCACGCACGGTCCCCCGAGCTGGCTCACACCTGCCACCATTGGAAGGGGCGAGGGCGACCACGTGGCCGTAGGACTGGCCGGCACCCCCGGGGAGGGTCGCACGGGATCAATGGCGAGCCCTGGCCGCAGGCGCCTGACGTTACCCCTCTGGGGTTCACTTCTAGGTGGGCTGGGGGGCAGCTTGCTGGGGTGGAGCCACGTTCTTCCGACGGCCCAGCCCAGGAGGGCGGACCACGGAGGGGGCGCAGGGAGGGGCCGTCGTGACCTGGAAGATGACCCGGACGCTGGGTCTTCCCAGCCCTTCCGGCACCGGAGGCCCCGCAGACAAGGCTGGTGAGAACCAGAAGAAGAAACGTTTCCCTCGCAAGTGGGTCCACGGAGCCGTCTATGCAGATTGACATGACCGACCGTCCTCTGTGCCGTCTACACCAGCAACTGCCGGGCCCCTCCCAGCGCCAGCGCTGGCTGGTCCACGGCAAGCCCGCCCCCCCCCAGCGCGGGGTCCAGGCGGGGTTAGCAGGTCTCTTAGGTGTGTGACTTTCCCGGGTGGCCAGCGGTCCACACCGTCCCTCAACGTCCACCCAAACTCCTGCATCTAACGGCCACTCCCCCACACCCCCATCAGTGCCGAATTCGGCTTTAGTGCCGAATGACCCCCCAATGTCTGGGGGAACCACGGTCTATCATCCGTCACCCACGAAGGGCGTCCTGGCTGCTCCCAAGTGGTCAGGCCAGCCCTCGGCCGCGCTGGAGAGGACGCCGGGGAGCTTCCAGGGGACACCCCCGCGGAAAGTCACAGTCTGCCCCGTGTGCCCGGTGCACCTCCCTCCTACACAGAAAACACACCCAGCACCTTCCTAGACCCACTGCAACTTCAGCACCAAGCCCAGCACCTGTCACCCGAGCCAGGCCCCAGTCCCCAGGAGAGTCCTGAAGTACAGCTCCCGGCGCACAGCTCCGGATCTGAAGACCACACTTGCAGGACGGCCCGGCGCGGGCGGCGCAGCGGATGGAGCACAGCTGCTCTGGGTCCCCAGCTAGTCCGGGTACATATGGAACAGAACGTATGGGGCAGAGTCCTTCCCTGTGCTTGTTTTGCGTAAGTTTGTCTAGTTTTCTAACCCACTGTGTTAAAGGACTTTCTTTTCCCCGCTGAATCGCCCTCGCCCCTTTGTCAAAAACCAGAATAGATGAACTGATCTAAGCGTCCGGTCTTTCACGGAACCACTCCGTCCCCATCGCTGCAGCTTTCCAGCGAATCTCAAAACCAGGCTGTGTGAACTCCAGCTCTGCTCTCTCAAAATTGTTTTGGATATTCCCATTCCTTTGTCCTTCCATAGAAATCTTAGAATCAGCTTGTCAATATTTGAAGCTATCCGTCTCTGTATCTGTCATCTATCATCCATTAATCATTTACTGATCTATCAATCAATCCATCAACTGATCATCTATCGATCTATCGGCAATCATCTATCGATCTACCATCTATTGATCTACGAATCTCAATTTGGGCAAAATTGGCATTTTGACAATACTGAGCCCTCCAATCCAGGAACACAATAGAGCCCCCGCTCGTTTAGTCATCTTTGATCTCATTCATCAGCACTGAGGGGTTTTAAGCACGCATGTCCTGCACATTCTTTGGCTGTAGGTATACCTAAATGTTCTTCTCTTTTTGGGGTGCAATCAAAATTGTTCTTTTCAAGCCTGAAAAGTGGGTTCCCCGCGCACTCTCCAGTTTGCAGGGACCTGTTCACAGATGTGTTGCCAAAAACGCAAAGGTGTTGCTGCTGGGCGCAAACGCTGGTCCACACGTGGACACCCTCCCGGGTCCACACGTGGACACCCTCCCGGAGCAGCCGGAGGAGGAGGAAGAAAGGAAGAGGCGCGTCCTAGAACAGCAGAGCTGTCTCCCTCGTACTCTGTCCCGAGTCCCCATCGTCACCAGCGACAGGTCACCACAGGGGCGAACTCCGTCTGGGCCGGCAAAGGGGTCCAATGCCAGGATGACCGGTTACAAACTCAAATGTGCAACTGCCACGGGATATTTAAGTTCTCTGATTTTCTTGGGTCACTTTTGGTCATTTGTGTCTATGAAAAATATGTCCATTTCATCCAGTTGTTGAGTTTTCTTGGCTTAGAATTGTGCATGATATTTATCCATTACCTTTTCCTTATCTGATCTATAGAGATTTCTTTCTTTTGTTCTTGGGATTGGTCACTTGAGTCTCTGTTTTTTAAAAATTATTATTACTGGGGTGTCTGTCTGGGTGGCTCAGTCGGTTAAGTGCCCGACTCTTGATTTTGGCTCATGATCTCATGGTTCATGAGTTCGAGCCTCACACTGGGCTCCATGCTGACAGCACGGAGCCTGCTTGGGATTCTCTCCCTCCTCCTCTCTCTGCCCCTCTCCCCCCTCAAAAATAAATAAAATAAACTTTAAAAAATTATTATTACTGACTAGTCTAACTACAAGCTCATACTTTCATTTTTTTCCCCTAAAGAACTAGTTTTTGCCTTCAATGTTTCCTATTGTTTATATATTTTCTATTTCACTGATTTCTGCTCCTTTTTAAATCATCTTTTCCTTCTATTCACTTTTAGTTGAATTTGCTTGTTTTTTTTTTTTTTTTTACTTATGTCTCAAGTTGTTAACTCAGATCACTGGATGTAGGTATGTCTTCTTCTCTAATATATGAATTTAATTCTATAAATTTCCCTCAATGTCCTGTTTTAGCTGCATCCCATAAGTACTGGTATGCTGTACTTTCACTGCAATTCAGCTAGAAATATTTCTGAATTTCCTTTATGCTTTAAACTATGATGTGTTAGTAGTGTGTTGTGTAATTTCCAAACACTTGAGGAATACCCTGGTTATATTTCTGAGATAGACTTCTACCTTAATTTTATTGTGATATTTTTTTCAGGCCACGTTCAGACATTTGATCTGACTCACAAGGACTTAAATAAAATACAACCTCTGTATAATTTGAATCGTAAATCTGCTGAGGCTTGCTTTAGGCTCCGGTGTACGGACTCTAGAATAGCATATGTCCTTGAAAATAACTGGCAGTCCACCGCCGTCGGGTGTGATGTTCACGAAGTATCTGCAAACTCAAGAAGGCTGTCGTGTTGTTTAGATCTTTTGTTGCTGTCGACTTCTGTCAGTTCTTCTGTAAATTGCTGCACGGGTTTTTAAATGTTTTTTTTTTTTTTTATTTCTAGGAGAGAGAGAGAGAGAGAGACAGCGTGAGCAGGGGAGGGTCAGAGAGCGAGCGANCCGTGTTCAAGTCCAACTGAGAACCTCTTCTCTCTGTGCGGAGCGCTGGCTACGCTGACAGCTGGTGTCACTTGACATGGCCGCCTGGGCGTCACCATCCGGTCAGTGGTTTCCTAACTGTCCCTCCTGGATTTGTGTTATTGTTTCTTCCTCCTTCCACGCCTTCTTTGGATTATTTAAACGGTTCTCATGGGGACTTCAGTGAGGCTGTAAGTCATCTGGGTCACCCAGGAAATATCAGGTGACCTTGAATAGCTCATCTCTGCCAGTGCCTGGAAGGAAGAAAACGAACTTCTCTCTGGAGGAGGACGACAATGAACTAGGCCTCAGTTTATTTCTGCAAATGCCTACATGTACACACACGCACATGCACACACACAGACACACACACTTGAAAAGTGTATGCTGATCGGTGTCAGCGGCAGCAGTGGTAATAATACAGAACAGTGGCACCGGTACCGACAGCATTAAGCCAGGTGACGCACGGCATTTCTTTCTGACTTTTGCTCTTCAGTGTGGGATTTAGTAAAAAGACAATGTTTAAATGCTGAGTTAATTTTGAATATCTAAATTTGAATTTGAATTCTGTGATGTAACAGTTGCATAAACTAGGGTACCCTGATACTGTCTGGGCCTCAGTTTCCTTGTCTATAGAATAAAGCCCTCAGACAACACGATCTGTAATCTCTCTCCCACCTCTCACCTTCTGTAGAAGGAAACTGGACAAATATTTCTATTCGAAATGAAAACACAGAGTCGGCGGATCTGAGGCCTGCCCGAGTCAGGGCCCGTGTGCCCCAGCCGTAAACGCAGGCAGGAGTGCGCGGACGCGGAGAAGAGGGCCGCTGAGGCTGCAGGCGGAGCTCGGGGCAAAGCACACAGTCAGCCTGGACAAGCAGCCGCCCAGACACCACGTCCGCTCCGACCCTCCCCCAGGTTCAAAGTCAAGCCCCACACGGCGGCATCCGCTGGGGCCGCCAGAGCTGCGCCAGGGACCTGGGCTGCATGAGTGTACAGGAGGGGACAGGCGGTTTCCTGGTGTCTGACGAGCAAAGGCCCTGAAGAGACAGGGGTGGGGGCTGGAGGGGGCTCCATAGGCCTCAGTTCTACCTGCCTCGAGCCCCCGTCTTCCGTGGTCGGGCCCGCAGGAAGCACGCACAGACTCGGGCCCTCCCCAGAAAGCGAGTGCAGAGAACAGAAGCCTCACTTCTCGTGCTCAGGACAACATCCTCAACCGGCCACCCAGTCGGCAACCCGGAGGGACCCCCATGAAAACCTCCAGAGGGACGAGGCTTCAAGCAAGCGCGGGCCATTTGGTGGACAGAGCCCGTGGCTCCCGCGGCCCCCGTGGGTCAGCTCTGCTGGTGTGGCAGGGCAAGGAAAAGATGGAAATCTGTAAAAATGGAACTTTCCCTCAGGCGGCCCCCCGCCGCCCCGCACCCCACCTCAGGAGCCAGGGCCCCGCCAGCTCTCAGCCAGAGCAGGGGTGTCTCCCAGATTGGCCCCCGGGCCTGCAGGCAGGCGTGCGGCCCACTCAGCCCTGCCTTGGAGTTGCACCTCGCACAGGGCCACCCGGGGACACCACAGGGATGCGGTGTGTGGAGCGCCGGGGTCCTCGCTCCCGGGAGCCACGCGGAGTGGACAGCCTGGGGTGGCGGGGTCCCGCGGGCAGAGCCTCGGCTCCCCCACCCAAGGGAGCAGCCCCCCACCCAGGGAAGGCTGGAGGAGGGGAGCCGCCGAGAGGGACTGGAAAACAAAGGTAAAGTTAACACAGTGTAATGATAGTGCAATTCCCAAACATTATGGAAGAGGCAGCCTCTAGACAAATATTTTTGAATTTCTAATGGAAAAATAACATTTCTTTTATTTATTTTTTATGTATTTTTGAGTGTTAACAAATAGTTGTGGTGATAATTAGCATCTTTGTACATTTATTGAGAACCAGCACTGCGTCTGTATATTCACAGCGAAGTGCCTTCGCCACAGATAATAGCACCATCGCGTGCCTGCGAATTGACAGTCTTCTCTAAACACAGACTGGAAATTCGGCAATTATCACTACAGCTGTTTGTTAAAATTTGACAATAGATAAATAATGACTAGAAATCAATCTTTTCATTAAAATTCAAGAAACAAAAATATCTAAAGGAATTTTATTATTCCTTTAACAAGCCCAGGCCGGTCTGGAGGAAAGTCGTACACGTACACTCTGTAGCCCCGCGCGCCGTTTCTTCCCGCAGATGTGCGTCCGGCCGGAGNCACCCATCCGCACACCCACCCACTCACCCATCTGCACACCTACGCCCTCTCACACACATCCGCACACCCACCCACTCACCCATCTGCACACCTACGCCCTCTCACACACACTGCACACCCACCCACTCACCCATCTGCACACCTACGCCCTCTCACACACACTGCACACCCACCCACTCACCCATCCGCATACCTACACCCACCCATACATCTGCACACCCACCCACTCACAAATCTGCACACCCACACACACTCACATGTATGCACACTCATATCCACATACTCGTGCATCCACATACCTCCATGCACATGTTCGTACACTCATGCCTGCACACTCACATCACAGACACACATCTGTACACACTCGCAACCCAAATACACTCACACATTCACACACACACACACGTGGTGCCGAGCCAAAGTGTTCACATGGCTTATTCTCTCCACTGACTCAGCCACCAAATGTGCTGTTGCCCCTCAGCCCCTCCTCCCGACAACAAACAAACAAACCGCTCTGTGCCCTGGGTGTTAATTCACTGCAGACACGGCGTCGGAGTCTCTGAGGCTCATGTGCTGCGGGCTTTTGTCACAAACAAAAGGCAGGCCGCACAGGCGTCCGACGAGCCCGTCCCTTCCCGCGGGGGAGGACCGAGCCCAGCTTGGCACCAGGTGCGGACACGAGGCGTCTGTGACAGCTTGGCCTTGCTGTCACCGGAACAGAGAGGGTGACGGTCAGCCCGCTGCAGAGTGAACAGCGGCCAACAGAGATTCCCTGCGGGGGCTCCTGCCTGCCGTCCCGCTTGCAGGGAGGAGGGGGGCAGAGAGGAGAGGTGACTCCACGTCCGTCTCCACCCAGGGATGCGGGGCCGACGGGAGCCCTGCTCTGCCCTGATTTCTGTCGTCCCTTCCTCATTTTCACAGTACCGGCCCTGCGGGTGCACGCACCCCTCCCTCCCCTGCAGGTGCACACACCCTTCCTCCCCTGCGGGTGCACACACCCCTCCTCCCCTGCGGGCGGGGCGGTAACCCTGCGGGTGCACGCACCCCTCCCTCCCCTGCGGGTGCACGCACCCCTCCTCCCCTGCGGGCGGGGCGGTAACCCTGCGGGTGCACGCACCCCTCCCTCCCCTGCGGATGCACACACCCCTCCTCCCCTGCGGGCCGGGCGGTAACGCAGTTACTCACGATGCAAGAACAGGACAGCCACCCTCACAGAAGCCCACACAGCTCGCAGATCTTCAGTTTCAAACTTTCCTTAAAAAGATAAATATAGTATTTTCAATTTTGAGCAGAGACGATTTCTTTCTCTCTCTTCCCTTCCATCCTTCTTGAACCGGGGCGGGGGGGAGGGGCTACCTCGCACAAGGAACAGAGCAGTTTTCTAGAAGCTATAACAGCACAGCCAGATGTGTCTGGAGGCGGCATCCGTCTCCCCAGCACTGCATGAGGTGCCCTCACCACCCACTGTGACCGTGGCCTCCGTCAGGTCCCCGCCTGCAGGGCCCCCACTGACACACCTCAGCGGGGTCTGTGCCGTGAGCCGGCGGCCCCCAGGCTGCGGCCCTGAGGGTGGAGCAGAGTTGGGGGGGGGGCTTCCTGACATGACGGCCGGGGGGCGAGGCAGCCGGGTGCCGGGAACACACGCAGGCCAGCCCCAGGCTGTCTGTCTCAAGAATGAATCCTGTTTGGGTCGAGTGTGGTCACAGGCGAGGGGAAAGGAAGGCCTCGACCTTATCACGGTGAAAGCTTCCACACCAGGACGTGACAGGGACGGACCTCCTGTGCTTGCTTGTTGGGTACACACACTGGTTCAATAGTCCACGGACCATCTTTTCTGCCCGAGGCTGGACGCGGGAAGCGTGTGACAGGGACGGCCCGTCCTCAGTGGTCATTCAACACCGCCCCTGGGTTTGCACCCCAGCTCTGCCCCCTGATAGCCCCGAGGTCTCAATTCCTGCACTGTGGGACTTTGAACGTAAGTGACAGTAACGCAGTTCAAACTGGCTTAAGAAAGAAGTGGAATGTGCTGGCTCACGTCCCTGCCAAGCCCAGCAGCAGGCATGGCTGGATCAGGGTGTTCAAACAATGAGGACTGGGCAGTGTCATATGTGTGTGTTGCTCAGAGGGCAAGCCCTCTGAGAGGGACGAGGGTCACCAGCATCTCCAAGGTTCAAAGTCCTCCGCTTACCAGTCCTCACTCTTGAACGGCCGGACAGAAAGCCCGTGCTGCGTGTACGTGACCAGACATGAAGACAGAGAGCGGGCAGGAGACGGACGGGGCAGATCAGGCCGGATGTGATGTGGGGACCCCGGTGGTCTGGGGCTCACGACTTCTCTTGCAAGTTTCCAGGGAGGCCGAAGTTCCCATTCGAGCCGCCATCTCCTTACGGCTCTGCGGCGCGGCCCCGGGGCTGCGGGGTCCTGCTGGCCTCCCGCCCGCGTGGAGCCGGCGTGGGGTCACCCTCAGCAGCCCGCAAGGCCGGCGGGGGAGGGGGGACTCCCCACATGCAGACAGGGCGCCCCAGCCCGAGTGAGGGGTGTGGATGCTGGAGACTCGTCCCCTGGAGATTCCAGCCGGTGGCCGCCCTTCTGTCCCTTCCCCCGTCCTGCCCGAAGCAGAAGCCATCAGTCCCTGCTTCTCAGAAGCCCAAATCCCTGCAATTCCAACCCAAACAGTCATGGGATTAACCAAGATCTGCGATTCTAACACTCGTCCCCCGGCGGTGAAGGGGCCTTACCATGGAGGGAGGTGTGATCCATTAGGAAAACGCAGTTGTGTCTTTTTGAAGAAAATCGCCTCCTCTTTTTTTTAAGTACTTACTTTCTTTGAACATGAAATAAACCTGGTCAATGCAGTTATTTTATCAAAACACTACATACAGTAAAGGTAATTAAGCACTGAAAGCCAATGGAAACCAGGCTATTTCCATGAACACGAACATGCCAGAAACATCAGACTGGTGTAAACCTGTGGGGTCAGACCCTTCCCCAGCCCAGGCGCATCGGAGGAACCCCTCGGAGCCCAGAGACCCTCTCTGGAGGAAAGCAGCGTGAAAATACCACCTTTTATCCATTTCTTATAAAGCGTAAAGACAATCACAGCCCCGGGCCGCAGTTTCTACATATTTATATTTGGATTGTTGTGCCTTTAATGCTGTTTATTTTCTGCCGTTTAGGTGCCCCGGCGATTGTAACATTTTAACACTGCTCTGGAGTAAGTGCTTTTTGTGAGAAGTTCATCCTCTGGGTTCAAACACATCGCATTTCCTGGTAAAATTTTATTTTGCAATTATTACACTTTTTAAGAAATTTTCATGCCACAAGATGTGAAGTCCAAAATATTTATGTTTCTGATTGTCAGTCTTTCCTTCTTCAAGATGTCGAAGTGAAAACAAAATAGACAACTCATTTTGTTGAATCAATACAGGCGTATTATCACAGCGAGATTATAATTCCGGAGCACAATGCCTGCATTTTCAGAGCACAGCAAGGAAGCCGGCAGGTGCTCAGAGGCGCAGCAGGTAACTAATATCAATAAAGTAGCCCAGATCCGCGTTCCAACAACAGAGCAGGGGTCGAACTCCAACCCACAGAAGTTGATGAAAAGCCGAGTTAAGGTCAAAGCCACCCCAACCCACCTCAGGGCTCTGGGGGGGGGGGAGCTGCCTGGGGGGGCTCGTCTGGCACAGCCTCCTGGTGCCTGTGGTTCCACCTGGAGACCAGGGTTCATCCGGGGCCAAGACATGGGGACTGACGGTGACACTCGAGCACCAGCAGAGTGTCCCAGAGCTCCGTGGCTCCTGGCTGCCCCCTCGCCGTAGCGCCCTGCTGCTCGCCCTCACTCTCTGTACCCCCTCCCTCCCCCTCCTCC
>NW_027528362.1:14051572-14067676 GCF_008692635.1 Crocuta crocuta
TCCTCCCCCTCCTCCTCCTTTCCCCTCCTCCTCCCTCCTCCCCCTCCCCCTCCTCTGTGCCAACACATCTCTGCACCATGGCCTCCGCATCCTGACCATCTCTTCTCCAGAAACAATTCTATAACAAGCTAGAATAGGCTTCAATCGCACACAAGCAAAGCTAGACTTTGTAGTATTCTAGCACATTCTGAGTGTACGGAAGACACATGTAATCTGAATGTGAATTTCAGGTCTATTTCGGCTCCCGGAACTTGGCTACACGCAGAGCCTCCCGCAATGAGTCAGCAGCAGATCCCAAAATACAGAACATTTACCGCTCGTCCACCAAGCACGACTTCAAGGCTCTGGGCGTGCACGGCTGACTCCCGGCCAGGACCACGCCGTGTTCACACGCACACGGATGCTCTTTCCTCCCGCGGGCCAGCGCCCTGGCCCTGGAGGAGGCCACTATAGGTTGTAGTTGTTGAGGAGGCGTGTTATAGGTTGTCGCTCTTCCCAAGCCTGTGAGTCATCATGGTATTTCCTGAAAAGAACCACCTCAGCATGTGAGGGCAGGAAAACAGCACGTGAGGCCACGGCTGGGCCTCCAATCCACCGCCATCCACCCGTGGGTCGCTGGCAGTGCCCGTGCCGTGGCCTGTGAGCCAGCAGGTGCCAGGTCACCCTGAGCCGCAGGGCAGCGCCTCCAAACCCAGCAAGACAGCCCGCGGGGCCACGCACCCCTCCCCCTGGCGACAGGGTGGTGGGTGTGCGAGGGCAGGGTGTTCTGAGGGGCAAGCATTCCCCTCCCCCAGGTCAAGGGGGAAAAACGCCAGGATTCCCATAGGAAACCAGACGGGCCAGAGGCCGGCCGCATCCCCGCGTGGCTCCGCCGCTCCCCGGCCCTAGTGGCCACGGCAGGCAAGGACAGATGCCCATCCCAGGCCACAGACTCTCCGACACGGCAGTCACAGCCACTGCTGCCGGGACCACGGGTACCTGAGCATGCCAGGTATCGGCCATGCACACCCTTCCAACGCCTCCCATCCTCCCCTGAGGACCCGCCTCCTCCTCCTCCTCAGGCTGGGCGTGCGCAGGGATGAGGCCCAGAAATGGTCAGGACGTCTGTTCCCAACATTCTTAGGCAACCAAAAGTCCCGAAATGAGGCGGCCTGATTTTCAGGTCCCTTCCCCCATCCCAGCGCCCTGACTGTGGGGACCGTGCACACACAGGCCCGTGGGAGGCACGAGAGACGGCCGGCACAGCACCGCACCTGCCCGTCTCTGACTCGGGCGTACGAGGCTGTGACAGCCACTCGAGCTCAGGTGCCACTGCTTCCCTGGGCGCCCAGCGCTGCCAGCCCCGCGGGCGACCCCAACGCCCAGGGTTCCGCTGGGCCTGCAGGTCCTCAGAAAGCAGGGCCCCACCACGGCCAAGGTCAGCCTTCCCCCACCCAGGGGCGCAGCGCCGGGGGAGTCCGCCAGGGGGGCAGCACAGGGACGGGGGGCAGCTCCAGGAAGGCAGCGCCCAACCTCGCAGCCGCTTGGTGCAGAGCGTCCGTCCCTTTCGCACACACCCCGCTCCGGGCTCCCAGACCCTGGAGAGCATGGCCTGGGCGTCTCCCCAAGGCGGCTGGGGTCACTCAGGACAGAGGGGCTTCCTAGGGGGTCCCGGGAGGGGGGGCAGGGGCGGACCAGGCTTGTCCAGGTAGTACCAGCTTAGTGCCTTGACTTCAGGCTCCTGAGTGATGGGCTGTCGTGTCTTCTGGTAACATCCACCGAGGCTACTCCCTCAGCAGCTCTCCAGGCCACACGGGGAAACGTGGAGCCGCCGCGTCCTCACACGCAGATCAGGGCCCCAAACAGGTTCAGGAGGCTGGCGGCCCCCAGTGCCCCCCACCCGCATCGAGGGGCCCACTGAAGCCCCAAAGGTCCCTTGTGGTGTGGGGCCCCAGCCGCGGGCTGACGGCCTTTCCTGCTCCAGACCTGCGGCCACACGACCAGCAGCAAGTCCCGCATGAGGGTTTCTGCGCCCGGAGCCAGTCCCCCCCCAGGGCTTCCTCACCTGCTTCCTCACCGGCGTCCCGGAGCCAGTGCCCCCCAACTTCCTCACCGGCGTCCCGGAGCCGGTCCCTCGGCCTCTGCAAGAGGGCCCAGGGGAGGAGGTCCGGACGCGGCCATGGGTGTTGATGCTCTGAGGACCACACCTGGGCCCCAGGAGGCCCCCATCTCCAGCGCACCCCAAGCCGGGCCTGCGTCCACTCCGCGGCCCCAGCACCTCCCCTCACATCTGCCCGCGAGGTCTCAGGTCCCGGGCGCTCAACCAGCTGAGTTCTCCTGGCACCTTTCAGAGGGCACCTGCCCTGGCCGGCGTGAACGCTCGTGACAACCCCCCGCCGAGCACACAGTCATCTCCCGACTCAGTTCACGTTTCTCAAGGACGGTGCCCTTGGGGGCCCCAGTCCACGGCCTCCGGGGCCGGAAGGATGCGGCTGCTTATCTCACTCTTTTTAAAAATGGGACGAAAACTACTTTGTATGGAAACCTTGGAGCACACCCTCCCTCCGCGTTCTGGCGTCCGTGACACACCAGAGCAGATGGCCTGGGCTGTATTCACACAGCAGGAGGGACTTCCTGTCACTTTAATGGGCTGTTTTCCCCAAGACCTTCGTCTGGACGGCCCGGCACCCTGATTTGGGGCGAGTGCAGACTGGATTCGGTCCACAGGAGGTCCTGAATGGCGCTGGCGCAGGTGAGGCCCCAACACCAGCTCAGATCCCCTCCCGCCCAGCCGGCCCCCTCCTTGCATAGCATCCTCTGGTTCTGGGGGCTTTTCTCTCCCAACTGCACTTAAGTGCAAGCGTCCCCAGGCTGTTCTCACAGGGACAGAGGGCAGCACTGGGCTGTGGGGAGGGGAGGGGGGGCCGGGCTCCCGGGCTTGGTCTGCGCCAGGCAGGGGCCTGGGGGCCGGGCATCTGTGCAGGGTAGCTGACAGGTGCAAGGCGTCCCTCACCTGGGGCGTGAGTGAGCTTCTGCAGCCTGAATGGGGAGCCCGTGGTGTGCATCACGGTGGAGAAGTCAGAAAGTTGGACACAGAGCAAATCGCTACAACACGTGACTAGAAGTAAGAGCCCTCGACTGAAGGAGCGTCCAATGGCCAAATCTGGGGCCACTTCAGCTATAATAACAGATTCTGTCCCGTAGGATATAATGAACACCCAAGGGCTTAGCCTGACGCAGATAAATAGTTGATACATAAGGGGGCAGGGAGGTTCTTACCGTGGAATTCTAATAAATGTAGACTTGATGATGGAACTAGAAAGCCACACTTGGCACGGGGCGCGGTGGTAATCGTCGAAGGCAGGGCCAGCGGCGACAACTGGTAGGTGAAAACATAATGAGAAACAGGCTGTTTGCCTTGTCCCAAAATGTCCCCCCATAAATACTTACTAGTTACCAGGGGAAAAGCCACAAGTTCACGGTGGAGAACACTGGCAGGCAGGGCCTTGAGCACGCGATGGAAACAGCCTTGGCCAGGGAAGGGTCACCTGGGGACCGGGCAGCCCGGCCACCACATCTGTGGCCTTCTGGCCAAAGACGCAAACTCTCAGCTCGTTCACGCAGAAACGCCAGGCAAACCCCAACCGAGTGATTTCTGTAAACTTACAGGCCATCCCTCCGCGGAGCTGCCAAGGTCATTAAAGACACAGGTTTACAGAGCAATGGCCTCCAATCAGAGAAACAAGCAGACGTGGGGCCCGGGTGAGACGCGCGGTGACATGGCTTCCTGAGCCGCACAGCCCTACAGGCCAGAACTCTGGGGAGTAGATGGCGCTCCCTGCTATGTGGGGGCAGAGGGGCCGTGTGGACACGCACCCAGCACAGTGCCCGGGCCCAGGGGGCATCTGGGGTGCAGGTGGGGTGGGTGTACCGCCCATGGAGGGGGACAAAGGATGCCCAGCATCCAGTACAGCCGGGAGCCGGTGCGGGCGGGGACATGCAAGGGGGAACGCACATTTCGTGTCCTTGCACCGGCTGGGCAGTCCCTTCCTCCCAGGGCCACCAATACCCAGGCCTCGTGTTAGCATGGACTTAACACACTCGCACGCATAATGTACACGTGTGTATACAGATGTGTATGTGAATAACACATGCAGAACACACACCTGCACACATGATGTACACGTGTGTATACAGATGTGTACGTGAAGAACATGTGCAGAACACACCCGCACACATAATGTGCACATGTGTTACAGATGTGTACGTGAAGAACACGTGCAGAACACACATGTACACTCACAGTACACGTCACCTATGACAGGCAAAGAGCAATGGTGCGTGTGAGACACACATGACACACTCACATAAAATAACCCACACCCATGTTTTATCATGTGTATAAGATGTACAACACGCATAGATAGCACCAGCATGCATGAATATCACAGACACGACACATAACATGCATGTGCGAAAAACATAACCCATGTGTAAAGAGCACGCAAAACACATGTACACAATATCACACATGCCACACTCATTGCAGTATGCATGGACAGCACGTGTGATGTGTGTAATGTAAACGTGTGACACGCAAGAACACACACGTGTAAAATGACAGGCACTTGTGACAATGCATCTCCATAGCAGGCGTGGTGTGCATGCAGAGCACTAACACGCCTCAGCACATAACGTGCCAGAAGGACGTCTTCTCAGAGGAGGCTACACACACCATCGTTACACTCAGGGAGTGAGAACATGCTTGACTTGCTGAGCATCAGCTTTGGAAACATTCTCCCATTTGGGAAACCTTCCGGCTAGTTCGGCTTTCCTGTACCTGTGTGCAAGCGTGGGCACCAGCACAGCTCCCGCCAGCACCCGAGCGGCGTCCCACCAGCTAGAAGCTTCCCTGGGCCGTTGTCCCCGAGCCTCATGGCTTTCTGAGAGCCCGCCCCAGCCCGAGGGGTCCCTCTCCTTCTGGAAGCCGCAAAGCCTTCTGCGGGAGCAGGAGCGCCAGGACAAGCCGCCCCAGTTAGCACGTGCAGCGAGGGTCCTGCATCGCGGCCAAGGAGCATAATAAGTGTGTCGTGAAAGGAAAATAGTTTTAATTAAGGCTTCTCAGAACGGTGCCAAGAACACTGAGGCTGGCACGGGACTGGGGCGGGGGGCTCGCCCCGCACCTGCTTCTGCAGCATTGGCGGGGGGCTGTCGGCGAGCAGAGCGGGGCCAGGCAGCCCCCCCAGAGGCTCAGAGAGCGGGCGTCACGGTGAGCAGCCCCGTGCTCCGTCCGTGGCCAAGGTGGGCCCATCTCCTTGCCGTTCTTCCTCCTCGGAGCCCAGGGGGCTGCGTGCTCCGGGCCGCCCGGCTCTCGCTGCTGAGCGCCTCGGCTGAGCGGTCCGCGGCCGGTGTGCCCGCCGTGAGCACGCACTGCCCGGGGTGCTGCCCTGCTTCTGACCCCAGGGTGGCCCCGAGAGATGTGTGTGCCTCGAATGGTGTCCGGGGCCGCACTGGCCGCAGGAAAACTCCGAGAGGCGCTTCTCGCTCCTGTTATCCGGGGAGTCTGAGCTCTAACTAAGCACAGGCGGGGGGCACCCGTCCGCTCCAAGCAGACACCCGGGTGAGCTGGTCGTGAACGAGACCAGCGGGGGGAGAAGGAGCGGGGCGGAGACTGGGGGGTCGTGCGGTCGCGTTCACACCCTCCCCGGCAGAGCCGGAAGATGCGAGGGCTGCTCTCTGTGGCCCTCTGACTATCGAAAGTCGGCCCACAAACCAGTGAGCCCGTCCACCGGGCCCGACATCGCGGGAAGGTGCTGGCCCGGCCACCCCCGGGCGCAGGGCGGCCAGGGCGCCACGCTGAGCTGCGTTCGGACCCGCTCCGGGCACGACTTTGACCAAAACCTTGTGTCTGGCCCACGCGCTCCGGGCCGCCTCTGGTGATTTTAGTTGCTTTAATTTAATTAACTTCCCGAGACCCAAAGCGTATTGGTAAAATACAGTCCCCGGTCACATCTACATGACTGTTAACGACCTACCCAATTACAGGAGGGGGTCCCGACCCCGCACCTGGTAATTAAAATTGCTAATCACCAGCAATTACCCGGCGCGGCCTCAGAGGCGAGGGAAACATTTGACCCTCGCCTGCAGCGCGAACAAAGCTCGCGTCCACCCCGCGCTGAGCACAGCCGTCCCGGCCCCTGCCTCCTAAGTGCCACTAATAGCAGCCCCCACAAAGGAGCCGTGACATCTGCAGGGACGTCTGGGCCCAGGTCTGCGCGCACAGGTGCCCGCCCGGCGCTGCCGGAGCGGGAGCCCGAGCGGGAAAACGTGCCGATAATGAAGGGTCTTCGCAGCCGGCCTCTCAGCCGAGACCCGGCCCTGGCCCTGGGGAGCGGCCGCGGCGGGGTCTTTTGTCCTCGAGCCGGCTGGCTCCAAAGCACTGGACAGGCTTGTTTTTTATCTTCTCATTAATGAGTCTTGTCCCTGCTGCAGCAGCGCTGAAAGTCTTTTATTTTGCAGGGAGCGGGGGCTTTCTGCCCCGTTCTCAGAGGGCGGAGGGTCTGTCTTCACCGCTCAGCTGAAGTGGCTCTTGGACGAGACCGGCTGTGACCGGCTGCTGGAAGAGGCCCTCGACTGGTTTAGGCCCCCAGAGGCGGCGCCCCGCAGCCCCGGGGCCCAGCGGCCTCTCCCGGGGCCCCGCCTGTCCGTCCTGAGTCCCCGCCCGCACGCGCACATGCGCCCCGCGCCTCCCTCCCCGCCGTCCGAGGAGGAGACGGGCCGGCTTGGGCATACGTGCTCCGAGTGGCCGAGCCGCCCTGGACAGATGGTCAGCACAACACGGGGACTGAAGTGACCCGGCCTCAGCCACCGGCAGGCAGCAGGGGACACTCGGGGGAATTTCACGCTGGCCGAGGACGGCGACCGGAAAGTCAGCGCAACACCTCCCTTTGACTCTTTATAAAAACATAAAGTAGAATTAAGTACCACGGATTTTAAAATGCGCATTCTAAGGAAAAGATAAAAAATAAATAAAATGTAATGCTTTCCCCTGTGTGTTCTGGGTCCTCACTCAGCTCTCTCTCAGCCCACCTCTCCCTGGGACCCAGGGGCTGCCCAGGCTCTCCCCAGAGTGTGGCCACGGGACCCTGGGGCATCCCAGCACCTTCTGGGGGTCAGCAAGGTCAGGGCTATTGTCCCAACAACGCTAAGATGCTCCTGGCCTTTGCACCGCGTGGACACTCGCACCGTGCGGACATTTGCACCGCGTGGACGCTTGCACTGCTGCCCCAAAGCAACAGCTGACCTCTCTGCAGTTCCCATCTTGAAATTCATTTTTCTAACGAAGGGCCCTGCGTTGTCCTTTCACAGCCAAACCCCCAAGGCCTTGGTGTCTGGGACCCTTGGGCTCAGCGACCTTATCTCTATCTGTTTCTGGTCACTGCAGCTTCCCCACAGGAGGCTGGACAGGCAGGACCCCGGGTCCTCAGCCACACACCCCAAGATGCCAGAAGCCTCAGACGGGCTTGCCTCGAACAGGGCCACCCCTCGCTGCCCCCGTCCGTGCCACGGGGGCTGCGGGGGCCGACAGCGCTGCATGCGCGAGAGCGGCCAGAGGAGCCCGGGCTGTGCGATCCACGGAGAACGGCCCTGCCAGCAGCAGGCTTCTCCACCACACAGCGCCAGCAGCCACGGGAAGTCACTTCCCTTCCGCGCAGCTCCGCTCCATTCTCGTGTGTGCGCGCCTTCCGTGGGACTGCTGTGGAAGCCGGACACGGCGCGCGGGAAGAGCCAGCACCGCGCCTGCTCTGTCCTCAGTGAGCAGTGGACGCCCGCGCTGTGTCAGCACACCCGCCCGCCCCGGTCCAGGGAGCCCTCTGCTGCTACCAACGCGGTGCGTGCGTGTGACCAACCCGTGTGTGTGCATGTGTATTATGCGTGTGTGCACATGTGCTGTGCGTGCACATGTGTGTATGCACATGTGTGTATGCATGCATGTGTTGCTTCATGTGTGTTTGTGTGTGCGCATATGTGTGCAGAACGTTTGTGTGTATGCATGTGTGTGCTTGTGCACATGTGCATGTGTGTGCTTGCAATGTGTGCGTGCATGTATGCACATGTGGTTGTACTTGTGTGTGTGCGCACATATATGCGTGCACGTGTGTGCACATACGTGTGGGCATGCATGTGTGCACGCATGATTGTGCATGTGTGCATGTGCATGCATTGTGTACATGTGTGCAGGCACGTGCAGAGGGAGCAGATACAAATGAACAAGTAATTATATATCTGTGACGATTGATTTTATGTGTCAACTTGGTCTCAGAGGTGTGGGAGTAGCTGATAGAGTATTATTTCTGCTGAGTCTCTGAGGGAGCTTCCGGAAGACACCAGCATCTGCATTGCTGGGCTGAGTGAGAATATGCCTTCACCAACACAGGCGGCCCCATCCAGGCCGTGGAAGACCTGAAAAGAGCAAATGGGCAGAGGGAGGGCATCTGTGCGCCACCATGGCCGGGACACTGTCTCCTGGCACCTCCAGTTCTCCAGCCTTCGGGTGCGGACCGAGACGCCCCCTCCCCATCCCCGCTGCCCGGAGCCCCCACAACCACGGAGCCCGGCCCCCTAACAAAGCTCTCCCTATCCGTCTCTGCACGTCCACCTGTCCTCCATCTCGGAGGGGAGCTCACCTGGGCACGTGGTTAAGAGAAGTAAATCTTCTAGAAGATTCCTTCCCCTGTGACATGCCATAGTTTCCCCTCTTGCTAAATGTGCATCTCTAATTTCACATCTTACTAAAATTTCTCTAGTTGAAGTTCCTGAGAGAGTGGAATGTCTGTTGCCGTGACACTGCCACGAAACATCCCTTTTCCTCTTTTTCTTTTCTCTTTTCCCTTCCCTTCCCTTTTCTTTTTCTTTCTTTGTTTTTTTTTTCTTTGTTTTTTGTTTTGTTTTTGTTTTTGTTTTTAGACCCTCCGGTCTCCGACCTGCGACCAAGGACGAGCCGCGCAGGCGCCCTCTCTGCCCTTGCCTGCAAGGACAAGACCCGGACCAAGGACTCACCAAGGACCCAGGGCTCCTCGGACTGTCTGTCCCTCTGCCGCCCGAGCAAAGGAAGGTGCACGTGCCAGGGTCACGTTAGGAAAGCCCCAGAGGACGCCGCCTGCGCGTGCCCAGGGCTCTGATGCTGACTCGGTTCCGCAGGGACGCGCGGCCAACTTGCAGGCCTGAGCCGCGCTGACACCCTCTGTGACCGAAAGGAGATGCCTCCGGGGCTGCCTCGGGGCCCCGGCCTCGCCCCACCCTCTCCCGAAAGACAGTAAACTGGTTTGTGCGAGGACCACTGACGCCTCAGTGGCGGCTCTCAAAAGGCGCTCAGCGACTTGCCTGGTTAGCCACGCAATGGCCGAGAGCTTCTCCCCACACACCGCACCTCGGCGCCGTCCCCTTCCCCGCGCCCGGGCAGCAGGTGCTGTCACAGGAGAGAGGCTAACGTGCCTCCAACCTCCGGATGAAAAGACATACGTGAGCTTCCCCCAGCTGCCCGGGCGCACAGCCCTGTCCCCAGACTCGTCTTCCTCTCAGGCTTTTCTCTCCTGTGCGGAAATTCAACACTTGGACACTTGCCCTCTGGAGCACAGCAGAGCCAGCTCAGTGTCAAACAGGGAGCCTCCCGTCACCACCCACTGGGGTCCGTGGGGTCCGCGTGCTTCTGGGGTCCCTGTGATGACATCACGACCCCACTGGTGTGAGCTGAAGGCCGCAGGGTCAGGGCCTTCTTCAGTGTTGGTAAAAACAACAAACACACAAACAACCACGCGCTGTAAGGCCCCCATCTCGGCCACTTGCGAGTGTGCGGCACGTGGTATTGGGTGGGGACCGCAGAACGTCTCCGCCCCGCAGAGCAGAGACCCGACCCCACCAAGACCCTCCAGCCCCAGGCAGCTGTGCCAGGCGTCGGCTTCTGAAGCTATCGAGAAGGGTCTAGTGAGAGAGCACAGGAGGAAGGCGAGCTCGGAGCAGAGAGGCTGCGGCCGCCAGGAAGAGCGAGCGCCGTCCGGGAGGGAAGACTGCACGGGCGGGAGCCCACGCAGCCCTGGGCCGGGCGCGTCACCAGGGCGAGCTGCTTCCCTGGACACAGACCCTTTCCGGAAGGCTCGCCCTTCAGACGGTCATGGCTGGCCTCCTGCACAACAGGTGAAAATACACGTACGATCAAGCCTTCCATGAAGTCAAGCTGCCGTCTGCCAGGAATTCTGGAACTTGCTAGAACTATTTGCTTCTGTGTGCTGGGTAGCCTCTGTTTACTCTTAGGCTTGAGGTGCTATTTTAAACATTTGCCATTTGGGTAACACAGGGCCACAGGCCCAAAGCCCTGCCCGGATCCTGTGGCTGAGGCTGCGCACTCAGCGTGAGCACGGACGCAGCCTGCGACGGGTCCGGAGGCGCGGAAGATGCCAGCATGTGCTGGACCCTACGATGCAGACCTGTCTCTAGCCAGGGTGCACACTATGCTCTTCGCATGCACGAGAGCTAAAAATCCTCATTCACCGTGTGGCTTTCATTCAATCCACAAGCTTTGCAAGACGTGTTCCAAGGTCACCAAGGTCACTGCTCCACAAGAACACGACAGCCAGGAGGGCGGTGGTGTAGGCGGGTGCTGGCACGGAGCTCAGGCCAGCTGTCCCCAGCAGGCCCGCAGGGGCGAAGCCCCCCCCACATAGGGACCTGGGAGTCTCGACCCAGGAGAGCGCGTCCCTGGCCCCTTCCGTGCAGACGGCCTGTAAATGAGATGCTGTCCCCACTAAGCTGGTGGTGCCAGGACACCCATGCTTTGCCACCACTGTGTCATCCCGGCTGACACGCAGCCTCCCCAGGTCCCTCCAACGGCCGGGCCACCCTGTCATCACTCATCAGAGGCTGCAGAGAAATCACCTTGAACACTGGGGCGGGAGCGGGAGGCATCCCCTGTGATTGATAGCACTAAATACGAAACCCCGTGTACCCCGTCCGTGAAGCACGGAATCAGAGGCGCACTGTCACCGACGGAGATGAATGGACCTCAAGATAACCCTGGCAAATTAGGCATGTGTTAGCGTTAAGCTTTGTCAGTAAGCAGGCTATAAATTACAGACATATTGTAACTCCATAAACTCTTCTAATGAATTGAATGACGGCGGTAATTTAATGCGGAACATGCCAGCTTAACCCTTTTAAGAAATTAGCCCCAGGCCTCCGCCACGCAACAAGCCAGAATGCATTTTCAAAGTTAGTGCTTAGATCTCCCGAGAGCGCATATGCAGCGGGCTGTAAGAACTTCTGAAATTTTCCTGGATATTAAAAACAAATGTTCAAGACCCTCTGGGTAATTACATTATTTCATAGTTAATCTTTTCTGAGCTTTTCCCCCCCACACATAATCTTCATTATAGTCCTTTTTCCCCCCCAAAATGATTGCACTAAATATACGGAAGCCATAGCCCCAGCGTGCGGTGCATTTCTGGGTGATTATTGAACACATCGGGGGGTACCAGGCGCTCTGTGGCTGAAGGCACAGAGACTTTACCCCGAAAGGGGAGCAGGAATTCCACACAAATGCACTACCTGCGGTGCCTTGTTGCAATAATGAAGCGGAATTTATAAATAAAAATCAGGTGCCAAGGCAGCCCCAGCGCGTTCTCTGGCCATTACTGACAGAGAGGCATGACATTGGTGACAGCCGGGCCGGGACGTGAGGCTGTTTCAGAATCTGCTGTATATGTTAGTGAAAGTTGCATGCAGAAATAACTGACAAATCAGTGTTGATCCAAAGAAAACTTTAAATTCAAATGGGAAAATTAAAGGTAATATGTCATTATTTAAAATGTGTTGGCACAGTGAAAAGCATTCTGTAGCTCTTATTCAAATGGAAAGGATGCGAAAAAGAAAACAGCACCGGCGGATGTAATTAGCGCACAACACCTACCACGCGGCTCCTAATGTTACAAAACTAGGAGTTTTTAAAATAAATGACCCTCTGTGGGTGTGTTTTCTCTTCACAGAGCACAATCATCTCTTACTGGATGTGTTAAGCGTGGTCTGTCCTGCGTCACGGGGAGGCCGTGGTCCCACTCCACACCCCCGCCCCAGCACAAAACTGCAGGCAGACCTCGGCGGACGCCCCCGGGTGTTTCGGGAGCAGATCCGCAGTGTGACCTTCCCCGGCTCCGGCACGAGCGGCCGCGGGGCGTTTGCGCTGAGCTGCAGCACGGCCTTTACGCTAATGGCAGAGACAAGTGACAGTTACACGCGTGTCTTGTGTATCTCACACCTGCACCTCCAGTCCAGCGACCTTCCGGGGCCGTAAGAAACACGTCAGCATACTGTCCGTTTCAGTAACTTATGAAACTCGATCACTGACGAATCTGAATTCTTTACCTCAAAAGTGAAATTCAGAAAAACAATCCGTTCACACAGAAAACAAGAAATAAACTGTGAAATTCCAAATTTTGTTTTGGGAGTCTAGACTCCTTCTTTTGTTAAATTAGACCCTAAAAGTCTAAGCTCCGTCAATAGGCGTCATTCCAACCTCCTGACGGAAGAGCCTTGCAGACCTTTTCCGGGGTTCCGGGGGAGGCGGCGCGAGAACAGCCCGCCCTGCGCACCTGCGGGCTCTGCGCGGTGGAGACGGTGCGCTCGCGGTGGGTGCAAGTGGGCGCTGCTGGGCCCTCCGCGTCCTCGCACCCGGCTCTCTGCCCCCAGGAGGCCCCGAGTGGGTGGACTCGGCCAGCACAGTCACTGACGCCACCCACATTTCACGAACTTCTCAGCCCACGTGGGCGGCCGCGGGCCCTGAGGGCTTTTGCACGTTTCCTCCGCTGCAGAACACGTGAAACTCACAGATTCACCTAAACCCCCCTTTGAGGCCCTGTAGGAAGATGAGGCCTGACGACATGGGCCCCGAGTCTGCAGGCTGCACCTCGCTCCACCGGCATCGTGGCCCAGCCACCTCGCGGGCCAGCCTTCCCTGCCCCGTCCCCACCGACCTGTCCCCAGATGCCTAGCACAGGGGACACCACGCTGGCCCCGCCAGTAATTCCCCTCTGTGCATCTTTCGGAGTCTTGTGTGGACACCGCGACTGTTAGCACACCGTTCTTCAACACGAGGCCACAGGCCCGGCCTCACCTCTGCCGGGAGCTTGGGAGAAACCCATCTCGGGCACCTGCGAGGCCCTCCGCGCACTGCATCCATCTGGATCCGGGGGCCACCTGTGCACAGAGGTTGAAGGTGCCACCATCGGGCCGCGGAGAATTTGGTGCTGATGACGCTGGGCTGTGAGCAAATGGCGGCCGAGGTCCTCGCCAGCCTGGGGGCCGGCCGGCAGTGTGGTTCCCCGGGCACAGCCGCCCAGGCGCTGAGCCTGCAGGTCTGCACTGGGCAGGGAGGTGGGGCTGGGACAGGCACCTCGAGTGGGGGTCTCGNCCATGCGTCTATGTCACTAACATGTGCACCATGATGCACACATCACAGCTCTGTTTTGTTTTTTGTTTTTTTTTTGTTTGTTTAGATTTGAGAGAGACAGCTTGAGTGCAGGAGGTGCAGAGAGAGAGAGAGAGACACACAGAATCCGAAGCAGCTCCAGCCTCTGAGCTGTCAGCACAGAGCCCGACACGGGGCTCGAACCCACCGAGATCATGACCTGAGCCGAAGTCGGACGCTTAACCGACTGAGCCCCCGGTGCCCCCTCGGGTTTTGGTTTGGAATGAACAGGGAATGGAGTCATCACTTCTGTCTGCAGAGAACAAGGTCTTCACCAGAGTCCACTCCCGAGCTGTCCCTGCAAGGTGAGCAGGGCTGGGGGGGGGGGGGGGGGTTTTCTTCTCTCTAACGAGGGTCCTAGCTCTGGTCCTGTCCTCCACAGGTCACCGCGTTCAGGACGCCAGCCAGGGCTCTCCTCAGAACCTGTGAGGACGAACTGGAGGAAGGTCCGGAATTTTTGTATCTTCCCTTGGTCCTGAGGCCCCAGGGGGTTTGGAAGTCTGACAATCTTCCCATGAATGGACTCGCTCCACCCCACGTCTTCTAGGACCCAAGGAGCCACGCCTGAGCCCCTGTCACTGGCCACGGAGGGCACGTGTGGCCCGTCTTATCTTGGGCACAAGTGGGTGTTGCCGGCTTCCCGGAGCTCCCGAGAGCGGGGCCCAGGCTGCACATCGGGCCTCTCTCCCCGGACACACCGCTGCCCCACGTGTGGACCCCACACCTCTGGCCCACAGGACCGGCCCAGGGCCCAGCAGGAGCAGCAAGCACCCTGCCCTGGCCGCCCCATGACACTCACCGTCCGGGGGAAGGAGACACACCCCAGCCCCCATTCTGCTGCCAACAGCCGGGGAAGCAGCGGGCGAGGGCCGAACCAGCCTGTCTTTTCCTTGTCAAGGAGGAGCTCCAGAAAGCTCCAGAAAGCCCCAGCCAGCACCTACCTTCCACAGTTAGAAACTGTTACTGCCTACAACCGTCTCCCCTTTACCACACGTGATGGTGTCCTTGCACTCGGCCCCCAGGCAGTGAGCAATCCAGATCTCTGTTCCGACGTCTGCCCTGGTGGTTGCCGGCTGTGTACGGCTGCGATACACAAGAGCGCAGGATTCTGGATGGCTGTACGTGGTCGTGCCTGGCTGTGAGAGTCACATGGTCACATGACTGGGAGCACATGGTCATGCGTGGCTGTGGGCGGCTGTGGGTGGGTGTGCACGGCTGCACGTGGCCACAAGGCCGGNGGAGCTCCAGAAAGCTCCAGAAAGCCCCAGCCAGCACCTACCTTCCACAGTTAGAAACTGTTACTGCCTACAACCGTCTCCCCTTTACCACACGTGATGGTGTCCTTGCACTCGGCCCCCAGGCAGTGAGCAATCCAGATCTGTGTTCCGACGTCTGCCCTGGTGGTTGCCGGCTGTGTACGGCTGCGATACACAAGAGCGCAGGATTCTGGATGGCTGTACGTGGTCGTGCCTGGCTGTGAGAGTCACATGGTCACATGACTGGGAGCACATGGTCGTGCGTGGCTGTGGGCGGCTGTGGGTGGGTGTGCACGGCTGCACGTGGCCACAAGGCCGGTGCATGGCTGTGAATGTCCCTAGCAGCCCTTTTGGTGCGAGCCGGGTCCAGCTCACCTGCTCTGGCGGGTGAGCCCCTGGAGCACCACGCTCCTCACGTCGGCCCCGCTGTTTGTGCCACAGACCCTTCTCTGTCACCAGTGCAGCCCAGCAACCCCCAACTTCATGGCTGAAAACAAGGTACTATCGCCTCCACGGTGCTGGGCCGGCAGGCGCGGCTGGCGGCCCTCCCTCGGGACCCCCCTTGGCGCCAGCTGGGAAAGGAGGCTGGAGCTGCTGGAAGGTGCCCTCGCGGCTCGCCTGGGCCCGGGCGTGGGCCGCGGGACTGCTGGGTCCTCAGACTTGCTGTGGCTCAGCCTGTCCCCTTGCGTCCCGGAAACGTGCCGTGTTACTCATCTCAAACGTTCTTCAAAAATTAGTCACATTAGTTCAGAACCCCACAGCCATTGCGAAATACCTCGGGAAGGTGAAGCGGTAGGTGTTGGGGAGTTCCTGCCATGTCAGCAGCAATGGAGGGCTCTTGCACAGGGGTGCAAGGCCTCGCGGGGGGTGCAGGGGCGCGAGGCCTCGGGAGGTGGTACAGGGGCGCGAGGCCTCGGGAGGGGGTGCAGGGGTGCGAGGCCTCAGGAGGTGGTACAGGGGTGCGAGGCCTCGGGAGGGGGTGCAGGGGTGCGAGGCCTCAGGTGGTGGTACAGGGATGCGAGGCCTCGGGAGGGGGTGCAGGGATGCGAGGCCTCGCGGGGGGTGCAGGGGTGCGAGGCCTCGGGAGGGCGTGCAGGGGTGCGAGGCCTCGGGAGGGGGTAGAGGGGTGCGAGGACTTAGGACGGGGTGCAGGGGTGCAAGGCCTCCTGGGGAGAGGCTCTGGGATGCAAGGCCTTCCAGGGGGATGCAAGGGGGCAAGGCCTTCCAGGGAGACCCCAGAGTGCGAGGTCTCCGGGAAGGGGGTGGGGCATTACTTTTATTTTATTTATTTGCTCAGACTGTTGTGAAAAGCTGTTCACCGGTCTGGACAGGCTTGTCCCCGGGCCCGCCCAG
>NW_027528362.1:14067888-14078324 GCF_008692635.1 Crocuta crocuta
GACAGCACCGCGGCTGGTGTGTGCGATGCACCAACGGGACACGCCTGCGGATCAGCGTGTGCTCTGAGGGGCCCGTCTTTGTGGACATAACGTGAGCACAAATAGACTTACAAGCTCTCACCTCAGATGCCCACCACCAGGTGTCAACAGCATCCAGCCAGATGCACACCTGTCTTAAACAGGCCCCTTTCAATGAGACAAATGCCTGTCCCCTCCCTGTGCCAGGGGTTCACACCCGTGCCCAGGTGTTCACACCCGAGCCCAGGGATTCACACATGGAAACGTGTCAGTTTCCTCTTCTGACAGTCTGTTTCCATTCCCTCTGCTAAAGTCGGATGTCATGCTGCTCTGGTGTGGGTTAGTCGTTCCAGGGAAGGGGAGGTTACAGCCCGTCTGTTGTGAAACAGGGAGGCAGCGGCAGCCCCGGGGTCTTGCTCTGTGACACATTCGAATTGCTTGCCGATGGATGGTGCGTCCTGGCAGGGAGCTCTCTGCTCTCTCCGCAGAAAACACACATGCTTCCTGTGACAAATAAATACATAACCCTTGCATAAAGTCCGAAGGCCGTCTCCAGTCTGCTGGCGCCCATGCTGGAAGGCCGCTAGCTGTTAACGCCGTCAAAGTCTGGACTCCAACCTGACTGCACAGACGTAAACAGCAAGAAGTCCGCCTGGTAATACGAGCCGCGGCAGCTTTACGACAAGCAGCTCTCGGAGGCCCCAGCACGGACCCGACCCCAGGGCTCGCATCCATCGGCCGCTCCAGAAGACAACCGGCCCTTTGAGAGGAGGCGTCGATCTTGTTCTTAACCCCCAAAATATGCTCTGTTTTCAGCCAAAAGACAGCAAAGCTGTTTCAGAAATTCTTATTGGCCTCACTTCTTGAGGACGCTTCACCTCGGAAACTTCCACTGACCTCCTCTCTCAGGCGCCCGCGAGGAGCCGGGGGACGTTGCCTGGCAATCAGAACCGTACGGTACAATGAGGCGGCTCCTGAAGCCCGTCGTCAGAAGAAGAGAAAATCTTAAAACGCTTTCAGAAGTCCAATCCGTGGGCAGCAAGACGGAGACAGATCGGGAGGAAAGAGCAAGGTGACTGGGGAAGAGGAGAGACGTGTTCACTTAGATGCGAGTGGGGGGAAGTGGTTTCAGAACATTACTCTCGGGAGATGACGGGGTCTATGCCAACGTGAAGGCCACATCACCGTGCAACACTTTACACTCCTCTAATCCGCATGCCGACCGGGGGTGTGGGCACCAGCGGCCCCACTGTACAGATGGGGGAATCGAGGCACCGGGAGCCCAAGCTCTTGCCCAAGGTCACAGACAACCTGAACTCGGCAGTCCAGCTCCTAAACATGGCGCTCCGGCCTCTTCCATACCCACAAACGCAGCGAGTATGTGAAAAGAGGTGCAGGGTGCTGGGGGGAGGGGTGCAGAGCAGGGCGGGGAGGCAGGGGTCCGCAGGAAGGTGAAGGCGGGTGCAGGGTGCTGGGGGGCTGAGTACAGAGGAGGGGGCAGGGGTCCGCAGGAAGGTGGAGGCGGGGGGCGGGGGGCCCGNCGGGAAGGGCAGTTTGGGTGGGTGTCACCGGCACCCCTGGGGCTCGGCCAGCCCCTCCGTGCCCGCCGCTGTGCCCAAGGCCTCAGGCCAGCCCCGCCCCTGGCTCCGGCCCACTCCCCACTCCTTCGCCTCCTGGATCCCGTCCTGCTCTCTCTTCCTTTCTCCATCTTCCACGTGTGCCGGGAGGGGAGCGGATCCCAGGGCAGGGGGCACTGGAGATGGGACGGGCCTCCGAGGTCCCAGGGGCACGGGGAGCCGGTCCCCGAAACCGGCCCGGTGACTTGCAGCTTCCCCAGAAGGAGGGGCATCAACAGCAGGAGGCCGGGTCAGTCCCCCTGGGGCACGCGCCCGACGGGAAGCCTCCTCAGCGGAGAAACGCACCTAACACCGTAAGGAGACCAAACTTTGATGGCGCTTCGCTCCCTTCAAAATGAAATGAAATTTGAAACCTTCAAGTTAAAAAAACAATTATAAGATAGTTTAGGTTTTCATCAATTTAGATACTCGCATGGTTATGCTGGGGGCTATCCGCTGAGCGCGTCAGTCAGCCATTTGCAAAGAGAGCACTTGTAAGCGTGGCCCGGCCTCCTGTCCCCAGCAATGTCCTTCCTCCAGATGACGCGGTAACGGCTTCCTGGGAAGCAGAGCGTCTGTCATCCGAATGTCGGGCCACCCGGACACCTAGGCTCAGGAAATGACATCTTTCTTTTAAGATCAAAATTCATTTGAAAAATTAGACTCAGTTATGTCAAACGGCAGTCTGAGGAGACACGTGCGCGGAAGCGCGGGGGGCTGTCCCTTTGCAACAAGGGACGGTGCCCAAACCCCCTCCCAGGGAGCCCGCAGCTCCACGTCCAGGGCCGCGTGTGCGGCATCCTCCGGCGCGGGGTCCACCGCCAGGGGCCGTGCGCCTCGGGGCGGTGAGGGCCTGTGCCCTGCTCGCGGGGCAGAGTGGGATCTCAGAATAAAATCGGCCCTGATCCCTCCTCCCAGCGGAGACTGTACGGCCCTCCCTCTCCACTTTCTTAATGGTTTCCTCACTACAGAGCCACAAGCGAAGGAGCCTGCCGGCCATCTCCAAGGTCTGGAATTAAATGTCCCTGACGTAAATCAATAGAAAGTAAATCAAAACGGAAAGGCCAATTATTTTTGCAGATGTCTTTGTGCAAAACAACTTTGCATTGAACTCTGGGCCACCCGGAGACTGCCGAAGGGGCCGCCTTCCAGCTTCAGGCTCGCTAATGTAACGAAGGGCTTTGATGAGCAGACGCTGATGACAGCATCTATTAAAACGGAATCACAAGGCTGGCCCATTCACCTCCAAGAGCTACTAGGTAACAGAATTAGAGAACCCAGAATTCCAAGTGCTCCATTTCAAAGCGACAGGGATGTGGCCCTTGCAAACAGCCTGGCTGCCTGCTTCCCCGGCCCTGTTCCCGCGGAATCCCACATGCATGCGGGTCTCTCAGTGGGCCGCCTCCTCCAGGAAACGGGGGGAGCTGCGAGAAAGCCCCACTGGCAGCCAGCCCTTCCTCCCTCCAGACGCCCACTCCCAGGGCTCTCGGGCCTCCTGCACACAGCACAGCCCGCAGGGACTGGTCCACTGTGGTCCTGTGCCATCACTTACCACCATTATCGCAGCTAGTGAAGCCGTTTCCTAAACTAATTAGCTCCTGGGTGTCAGTGGCTGGTAGATTATTTTTCACGTTATCCCTTCCAAAAGTATTGAATTTTTAAATGGTAAGCCCCAACAACATAATATTTTAAGCAAAGGAAGAACTCTCTAATGGTAAAAATTCAGCCCCCTGAGCCAAGAAGAAAACAACTTAGCCTTTAAGGTGTTAAGGAGCCGCGTACTGTGTCGACATCTATGGTTGGTCCTGGGAACTGCAGGCCCCCGGCTGCATCTCCGCAGCGGCCCCTGGAGCGCGGGCAACGCAGCGGAACTGGGATTCTCTCCCCAACACTTAAGCTTCCACCTGCTCTTCCAGCTCCAAAGCCCATGCCGCTGTGGTTTATTCCGCACTGTTGTCAGACACACGAGTTCTTACTTACGAAGACGCATACGCCTGGGTGAGTGGGTGCAGGGGATGAGTACGTCCAGTGGGAAAGGGGACAGACCAGCACCTGTCTTAAGGCTCCGGGGTCATCTTTAAAAAGTCAGCAGAAGTCAGCAGTCAGCAGGCTGGGGGCTCAGTCGGTTAAGCATCTGACTTCAGCTCAGGCCACGACCTCACAGTCCGTGGGTTCAAGCCCCGCGTTGGGCTCTGTGCTGACAGCTCGGAACCTGGAGCTGCTTCGGATTCTGTGTCTCCCTCTCTCTGCCCCTTCTCTGCTCATATTGGGTCTCTCTTTCTCTACCTCTCTCTCTTTCTCAAAAATAAACATGAAAAAATTAATAAATAAATACAACAAAAAGTCTGCAAATGAAAACAGTATTTTTCGGTCATTTGCTGCAAAACGTAACAGCAGTGGAAGTGAGTTTTTCTAAGTCGGTCTGACGTGCAGAGCATGAGAAGGACAGAGAGAGACCTTCGCGCTGTTCTAAACGGACAGATTCTACCTCTTTTCTGGGTGCCCACAGTTCTCCGGTGCACGTCCCTGAGAAGAACAGAGACGAGGAGAGAGGGGAACCAGATCAAGTGGGGAATGGAGTTCAGACGGAAGAAAGAAAAAGTGGGTGTGAGCGTGTGTCTGTAACTGTGCTGGGACCCCGGGCCTCCGCGGCGCCCAGACCTGTCCTGCACACGACCTTCTCTGCACGCAGAGAGCACGGCCCCTGACGTCCTTCCCAGGAGGACTTCAGGTGAAAAGAGAATGTCCTGGGCGAAGGTGACGTTCGCACCAAATGTGGCTAGAATGTTACTGCCGTTCACACAGTCAGCCAAAAACATCTTGAAGTTAATTACACGTTATCCGGACAAGTGTACACGCGGGCAGGCTCCTCGTATCTGTACACACTTGCTAGCACTTTTGTTCTGATTTTTAAAGAACCTTGACTAATTCACTTGAGCGCGAAGCTAATCCTCCAGCAGAGGGCTAAGTATAAAACAAGTAACATTCTCACACGAGTGACAGAAATGAGCAGACTGGGGGTCATTAAGCGCTCATTAGCCGAGTGTTGTCACATTAACTACGGGGTGTAACACCGATTTTCTCTTCTCTGTCAGGAGCCACCATGGTCCCGGTTCCCGGAGCAGGGCCCTGGGGGGCACGCTGCCCAGAGCACGCCCCGCTCAGCGCTGCCGCCTGGGCTCCTGCCAGCTTTCTCCCCGTCGCCCGGGGTCAGCAGCTCGCCAGGAAGGGGCCGTTACCTGGGTCTGTCGGCCACGGCGACGAGAAACTGAAACGATCAAGGATCAGAACAGTATTCTTCCCGTGCGCCAATATCCATGGCTGTGAGAGCCAGGGGTGTGGACACACGACTCTAGAGTCTTAGGTCAGCTACTCCAGACGCCTAGCGCCCCCGTTTCCATTCACTCGGCTGTGACCCAGGAAGCCCGCGCTCCCCCAGCGCGACATCTCGGTTGCCCCGCCCTGTCTCCCCGTTCGTCCCTCTGGCTGATGCTTTTTTTTTTTTTAATGTTTTATTTATTTCTAGGAGAGAGAGAGAGACAGAGTGAGCAGGGGAGGGGCAGAGAGAGAGGGAGTCACGGACTGAAACAGGCTCCAGGCTCTGAGCTGGCAGTCAGCACAGAGACCGACGCGGGGCTCGAACCCACAAACGCGGGATCATGACCTAAGCGAAAGTCGGACGCTTAACCGACTAAGCCACCCAGGCGCCCCTGGCTGATGCTCTTTTAAACAAAAATCTAAAATCCTGCACCGAAGCTCGGCTAGCAGCCCCCTCCCCCGCAGCAATGTGCTTTGGGGCAGCTGGTTGGGCAGACGTGTCCAGCACAAGTGCAGTCAGGAGGCGATGCCGCCTCACACGACAGTGCACCTTGTCCAGCACATTCGATCGGACAGGATTAGAGCCGAGAGCAGTATCAGATCCCTTACCTCAGTCAGGAGACTGACTGAGCCCAACAGAGCCTGAAACCTGGGGCTGGGCTCGGCGGGCATGTCGGCGGGGGTTTCCGGGGCCCAGCTTTGCTCACAGCGGGAGTGCAACGTGCCAGCCGGGGCCACGTCAAAACACGTCCTCAGAGGAGACGAGGAAGCCGAACCAGTGAAGGAACAAATAGATGGAGGGACTGAACCAGTGAATGAATGAATGAATGAGTAAATGAATGAATGAATGGAGGGACTGAACCAGTGAACACACGAATGAGCGGAGGAATTTCCTCACGTGGGCAAACCTTTCCCCGCTGCTCCCACAGAAGAGGTGGCGTCCCCTTATTCTTCTGGTTTTGTGGCCCCCTCCCCCTTGGGAGTCCCTGTGGAGGGACGTCTGGATGCAGAGCTGTCATCGGGGCCCATCGAGGTCAAGTGGGCGCCCCCGGGGACACAGCCCGCCCTGATGCGGCCTCGGGCAGGTCAGCAGCCCAGGCAGGAAGGGCCACTGGCACACCGCGTGGCAGGCCTCCGTCCGTGCCAGACGCAGGTGCCACCTCGTGAGCACAGGTCCCAACCGTTAATCTGCAAAGCGCCAGAACTCTGTGGTTCTGACACAGTTAATCGTTCCCAGGACTCTATTTAAAGCGTCTGAAGACAAAAGTAAGAAGACAATTATACAGACTGCAGCGACCAGAGAGAGAGGAGCAGGGGAAGGGAGCTCAGAGAGCCAGCAGCAGTGTCACACAAACAGCTCCGCAAATAACAGCGCGGGGCCGCTAACAGCCGCGGGCACACCTGAATGCACCCGCACGCCTGATTAAGCACTGACAACATCCGCCCATAAAGGAAGATTATAAGTTGTAATATGTCTTTGCAAGAAGCAGCGTATTAACCACTGTTTGTATACTTCTCCAATTAGATTCCTGTAATTCTTCCATTTAGAAAACGGTTTACATTATAATAGCCAACATCACTTCTGGTTTTGAAACAATTGATTATATGTATTCCGCCAAATGAGGGGTCTGCGGGATATTTTCATAAGCGAAAACAATTCTGAGCGCTCGTCCAGAGGATCTTTAACTGGGGCGTCTGGCGACGTGCAGACAGACTGTCACCTGCTCCCACTGCCCTAGGCACCTCCAGTCGGTGGAAACGTCCCACTTTTCCCTCTCAAGTTTTCCAGGAGCAGAGGTTTGTTCTCTGGACCCGAAAACCAGAATGACGGCGGCGGCCACAGCTGCGTCCTGGCCCCTGGGCTCTCTGCCCCGCAGGCCGCAGCCCTTCCGGGCCGTCACACCACCCAGGTGTGAGCCTGTGAGGCCAGGGGTTTCTCCTGCAGCCAAAGGAGCCTCTTCCGTACCTGACCCCCAAATGCTGCCGACCCCACCCGCCCAGAGCCGGCCAGCGTGGGGGCTTCCCGGGAGCGGGAGCCGCGCAGCAGCCACAGCGCAGCCCCAGAGACGCGGCGTCGGTGAGGATGAGAGCGAGCCGCTGAAGGAGGGCCAGGGGAGGGCACGGCCAGGTGGGGCAGAGATGGCCCCCGGGCCGGACACAGCCCAGCGAGCAGGGGCTATGTGACGAGAGGAGGGGACATCTGTCCTCGCAGGATGGCTCGGAAGCCAAGGCTCGGGGTGACTTGTCTGAGGTCACCAGCCAGTACGTGGCTAAGCCAGGAGCTGAGTCAGCCCGGGTCCTGGTGCACCCGCCTCCGCCCAGCTCGGCCATGCTGCACACGAGCCCCCCCCCCGTGTTTTCCAGGAAAGCACGCGTGGACCTCTGCTGGGGAAACTGAAGGCCATCTTATTTCCTAGTCTTCTCACGAAGCGCAATGAAACCTGGCGGTGTTACTGTAAAACAAATGTGAGAATTCTCCAGAAGACGCAGAGATGGCCGAGGACGAGGGGCCCCAGGACCTGAGGGACAGCAGGGCAACGGGTCCCCTGCGTTCTCAGGGTGCCCCGTGAATCCCAGCGGGGTCCACCGGAGAGGCTGGCGACACGGAAACACGCACAGACCCAGACAAGAGCCTGCGCCCTGCAGCAAAACGGCCGGGACGCGGGGGCAGCCTCACGAGACATCGACATTTCCGCAGTACAACGTCTGTGCTCCAGCCAAACACCCCCCAAAACTGTCCCCTGTCCCCAGCCGACCAGCAAAAGTTGACGGGGGCCTAGCCGTGCACCCTCACTGAGCTATAAAAAGTGCCCAACTCACCGTTCCGGATAGCGGTGCGGTCCCCTGCCCCCCACCCCCACGCCCCACAGCAGTAATGATGGCTCCAGGGCAGTGGCCGAGGCCTGCCTACGAAGGGCAACGTCTGAATGACCTCGGAGTCTTATAAGGTGACGTGTGCTCTGGCCAGGTGTCTGCCAAAGACCAGTCACTGCACCGGTACAGGGCAGGTCCCAAACGCAAGAGAGAACGCAAACAGACACCAACACTGATACAAGGCGAGTGTCAGAACCACCTGCTGAGGACTTGAATGCAGTGATCGTACAAATGCTTCAACAAGACTTTACAAACGTGCTTGGCACAGGCGACAAACAGAAAGTCTCCACAAAGATACAAAAGCTTTCACCAAATTAACAGAAAATATAAAGAACTAAGTGAATATTTTAGAACTCAAAATACCATAGCTGAAGATCTAAAAAACTTATAAGATGGGCTCAATAGCGAGAGAAGACAGAAAAGGATCAGCAGCAGAGAAAAAGGTAAAAGAAGAGAAAATCTTCATTGTAACTGACCATATTAGCAAACTAATGAAGAGGGAATCACGGTCATATCAATTCCGGCAGGAAAAAATTTTTGACAGTTCCTTCCAGATTGTTCTAAAGGTTTAACAAAATTCTCGTCGGAATCCCAGCAAAGTTCTTCTGCAAGTATAGACAATATTATCCTAAAAATCTATAAAGATTATACGTGATAACTATAGATTATAAATTATAAAACGTTTAGAAGAGAAATCTTCCAGGTCTAGGGCTTAGGGAAGAGACGGGACAGTGATGTAAAACAACAGCACGCTGTGTGGCACGTTCTGATTGGGCAGATCTGGTGGTGAAAGAACTCACCCCCCAGAAGAGAACAAAGGAGGGGGGGCAGGACAGCAGAGAGACTGTCCACCAGGAGGCAGTGGTGAGGCGCCATGGTTACAGGGTGAGGGAGGAAGGGTGGGTCGTAGGGGAGCTCCCCTTCTTCGGTACTCTTAGGAGCTGTGCTTGGTTTTGGCAGCACGCTGGTCCTCTGGGGCCGATGGCTATTTCAGGCTGGGTCACTTACCGGGCCTCCTGCATTCAGCCTGGTGGTACTTCTAGGCCCTTCTACCGTATCAGGTTCCCACTGCTCACGCCCGTTGCCTTCAAGCAGCCTCTACACATTGGATTCAGCGAAAGTAGAAACAACTTGTTCTGCAGAAGACCTTGTAAAGAAGACCAAAGCTAACCTGCTGACGGCGAGAAACTGCTGGCAATTCGAAGATCTAATAAATACTCATATTTAGTTAGAAGAAATAGATAAAGAACTGTCAAAACTCAACAGTAAAAGAAACCAGAAATTCAACCAGAAATGGGCAAAAGACACTGCTGTCTGTGGAACAGAGGCCCCCAGACACATGTCACACGTCCCGGCCTGCAACCCCAGAGCCTGGCAGTTTTTCGAGTTAACACGGTCACGGTGCAGTTGTAGATGGAATGAACACGGCTAATCATCTGGATTTAGACGGAGGGGTTGTCCCTGACTGTCCACGTGGGCCTGCACTAGGATTCTCCAGGGAAACAGAGCCAAGAGGTGGGGTAGCTGTAGACAGAAAGGCTTATTTTAAGGAATTGGCCCATGTGACTGTGGAGGCTGGCGGGTCTCCAATCTGCAGACTGGAGACCCAAGGAGGGGCCGACACTGTGGGTCAGGTCTGAAGGGCATGTGCTGGAAGGGTGCCTCTTGCTTGGGAGAGATCAGTGTTTTTGCTCTAATCAGGCCTTCAACTGATGGAATGAGGCCCACCCCCATTATGGAGAACAGTCTGCTTTACTCAAAGTCCAACAGTCTGAACATAAATCTCCTCAAAAACACCCTCACGGAAACATCCCAAATAACATTTGACCACATTCTAGGCAACATGGCCCAGCCAAGTTGACACCCAAAATTAACGTGCACAGAGCCCCTCGAAACCTCCAATCTGCAGACATGTGCAGTGCCCTCCACAATCACTTCAGAGGCGGGAAGGAAACCTAAGCAGAAAACCTTCAATGGCTCTCCATTTCAGCAATAAAAAATTCAAACTCCAAGAGATTGCTGGTGGGCCAAATCATCTTTTTTTTTTTTAACATTTCTTCAGTTTTGAGAGACAGAATGAGTGGGGAAGGGGCAGAGAGACAGGGAGACACAGTATCTGAAACAGGCTCTGAGCCGTCAGCACAGAGCCCGACGCGGGGCTCGAACCCACGAACCGTGAGATCATGACCCGAGCTGGAGTCGGACGCCTAACCGACGGAGCCCCCCAGGCGCCCCAGGGCCAAATCATCTTTAGAGTCATTACCGGGGCGTAGGAGGCACGGCTGTTCTCTCGCCCAGGGCCACCCCGGGGCCCCCACCCCTGTCTACACAGGAGCACTGGCCTGGGCGGGCTAGCCGCCACCGGGAGCGGGGGCCGGTAGGGGTCCTGGGTGGGCGGGACCCGGGGAGCCAACGGATGGCTTCCTTCGGGGTTTCTCACCGCTGCTGACGGAGAAGAGCCCAGAGCCTCCCGGGGAATGAGCTGCAGGCCACGCGGCCACGCTCCTGCCTTGGGACCAAAGTCCAGCACCAGCTCGAAGTCGGGGCTGACGCCGAGCAGGGCGGGGGAGGGGCGGGCGCACCCGGGGCTCTGCTCCTCCCGGACCCCCG
>NW_027528362.1:14078386-14084107 GCF_008692635.1 Crocuta crocuta
CCCAGGTGACACGCCGCCCCTCCGGCCTCCTCCGAGGCACCTCTTCTCACTCCAGCTCACTTTCGTGGGTTCTGCCACATGCCCTTTGAGTCTCGATTACCACCCCGCCCCTCAGGCCTCGGAGACTGTAGGACCGAGGAAGAAGGTTCCAGAACAGGAAATGAGCACGCTAAGGGGATCTCATACCCAACTACCCCAGCCAGCCTCCCTGCTTCCTTCTTCCTAGTCACACACCCCCGACATGGCCGTCCTCGCACAGGGGGCAGGCCTCCCCTCACTTCCCGTCTCGACGTCACAGTTCCCCAGACGCGGCCCAGCCTGCACGCGGGGCGGGACTAGGCTCACTTCCCGCCTGAAGTCACAAGTACCCCGACACCGCCGTCTCCTCAGGCCTGCGGGGCGGGCCCCGCCCCCTTCCTGCCGTGACGTCACAGGTGCCCGGGCTACAACTGCCCCCCACGCGGCGGGCCCCGCCCCCTTCCTGCCGTGACGTCACAGGCCCCTGGCCCTCCCCGGGTGTCTTGGAGACCGGGGCCTTCAGGGGAAGGCCTTCCTCCTCAGGCGGAGGGAACATGGCGGGAGGCGGAGGAGCGGCCCTGCTCGTCCTGCTGCTGTCCTGCTGGCGCCCGGCGGAGCCCCAGCGCGTCAACGTGACCTCAGGTACCGCCGCGGGGCGCGGGTGTGGGGGGCCGCGTCAGGCCCCTCCCCGCCTCCCCCGTTTGCCGTCCGTTGCTGGGGGAGGGTGGAGCGAGCAGAGTAGCTTCCCTGTCGTTGACGTCCTTCCTAAATTCCGGAACTCCCCGGGGAGGAGCCCGGGAGACGTATTTTCACGCCTTATCGTAGAAAATTCCTGGGGCGCCCGGTGGTTCCGTGGGTTGAGCGTCCGACCCCGGCCGTGCGCTCGGGTCACGATCCCGGGTCGGGGGTCCAGCGCCGCCGTGGCTCGTGCTGGTGCGGAGCCTGCTTGGGCTTCTCCCCCACCCCCCCCGCTCACGCACNGTCTGGGGTGAAAACGGGGGTGGTTGACGTCCCCCTTCGCGTCTCTGGGGGCTGACTGCCTCCGACGGCACTGGTGCCGCTGGCCGCGCGGGTCAGCCTGGCCAGGAGGAGAGATGGGAGCGGCAGCCACTGGCCTGGTTTGCCTTGTTTTCCCCAGATTAACCAGAGCCCAACCGCAGAGGTCAGCAGCGAGCCCTTCCCGGTGTCCGGGATGCGCACTGTGCAAATACGGAGGAGCGGTCAGGGATCCTGGGGACTCCGGCGGCGGGCGGTTTGAGGCCGAGAGACTGTGGGTCAGAGGTGCCAACAGGCGAACTTCGCCACAGCCGCCGCCGTTGACAATGCGCTTTACACCCCGTGCGGGGATTCTACAACATAAATATTTTTCTGCACACGCTTGCCGGCTGACTTGCACAATACTTCCATTATAATCACGGGACAGACACGAAATGAAAGGAATATTTTTAACAAAGTGCTCGCACGACGCAGCTGTGCCCATTCTTAATGACTCATTAATGCCTCATCCACAGAGAACTGTACTTTTGTTTGCTGCGTTGCCGGGAGGTCAGCACACTGGGAACGATTGTCATCTCCGGGCAGACCTCCTTACAGAGATTTCCCGCATTGTTCTAAGCCCTCCGTGTGCAGATGAGCCCATTGGTATGCAGATTGTCCGTCATTAAAGCCATTTGAAAATCAGCGTCGTCATTGGTTTACTGTTGGAAGGAACGGAGAGTCTGCAGACGCCGCGTGCGGGCTCCGTGCAGCCGGGCAAGGTGGCGCTGCCCGGCGGGCCCTGGGCGTGCCCTCTCCTCTCGGGCAGCCTGCCGCTCCCCGGGGCTGGAGGAGAGGCCGACTTTGACCCCGAGTCGAGGAGACGGACCAGGACACCCCCGCTCTGAGCAAGAGGAGGAGGAGGGAGCCCCCCGCTGGTGTCACCATGTGGAAACCCTCACACAGGCACCACGCGCGGCCAAGTCCCCTGCGCGGCCGGGAAGCCTGGGGGTCGGGCGTCGGGACCCCACGGAAGTCTACCGCGGCCGGCTCACTCCTCGGACCCCGCGCCTTACGAGTACGCCAGTCTCCTGGAATCGCTCTGCTTATGAAGGGGAGAGAGCGGGCGGCCAGTCTCTCTGGGATCCCGCCCCCGACCAGAGACCCCCCCCCCCCCCCCAAACCACGGCCCGAGGCTCCCAGAGGCACTGGCCGCGGAGCCGGTCAGAAAGCACGTGTGCGCCTCTTGGTCGGCCGTCCCCGGAGCACGTGCAAGGCAGTCCTCCCGGGAGTGGGGACGCGTGTTCCCTTCTGAGGGACGGGGCCAGCGAGCAGCGCCCCCCAGGGCACGCGCCTCCGCCCGCACGGCCGCCTCGCCCGCGCTTCGCAGCCGGGAACCCAGCCCTGGAGCCCCGTGCAGGGCGCCTTCCCCGGCAGCGGGCTGGTGGGCGCCTCGGAGAGAGGTCGGTGCCAGGGCAGTGAACTGTTACACTATCAGGGTATTTATTTCCCCCCTAGGTCCAACCACTGAAATGCCACCCAGTTCTAAAGGTCAGGAGGATATATCTGGAGTATTTGGTAAGGAACCTCCTCGTATAAGTGTCCGCTGTGAACTTGGAGGGGGGGGTGCCTGTGAGCGGGTGTTCCCCAGGTAGCCTGGTGCTGCGGGCACAGGCGGAGGGTGCGACTTGGTCTGAGGCTGGAATCACTTCCACCTAAGAGTCAAACTCCCAAGAATACAAGAAGGAAGTAGAATTTTAGGTCATTAGACCTAAGAAGGGCCCGAAAGTGAGTCCCAGCCCAGCAAGCCGCATCAGCCGGAGCAAGCTAGAAACACCCAACAGGCGGCTCTTGCGTCCTGGGAATTCTGATTCCAAGGCTGCCCAGCACAGGCCCCATGCACCCTTTGAAAGTGTCGAGCAGCAATATGTTTTGTACATGTTTATTTTTGAGAGAGAGCAAGGGAGGGGCAGAGAGAGGGAGAGAGGGAATCCCAAGCAGGCTTCCTGCTGTCAGCGCAGATCCTGACACGGGGCCTGACTTAACCATGTGAGATGGTGACCCGAGCAGAAATCAAGTGTCAGATGCTCAACTGAATGAGCCCCCAGGCGCCCCGTCTAGTAGCCAGAGTTTCTTTAAGGAAACAGGTGAAACTCAATCATGTTTTGTTTGATGTTATCATTTCAACGTATAACCAACACGAAAGAACCAATGACGTGTTTTCAGCCTTTATCACGCGGGGTCTGCAGTGTGCTTCACGCTTGAGGATGTGTCAGTGGGGCATGTGTGGACCCACGTGGCCAGAGCTACGGGCCCACTTCCTGTCCAGCCAGGACTTCACATTCATGGAGGCGGAGCCTGGAGAAGCCCCCTGGGCAGAGGGAGGACTGCCAGCTGACACGCGGAGTCTCCCTCCTGTGGGGATGGCCTTCTGCCGGGGCTGGGGGCTGCGCCCCCCACCCCGGGCCTGAGTGGAGCCCCAGGAGCTCAGGCAGCTGGGGGCCTCCGGGTGACTGGGCTCTTCCCGGCAGCGCCTCTGCCACGATGCTGGACTTGAGTCCCGGGAAATCTTCTCCGACTGCCAGAGAGATGCTGGACAGATAGACAGACAGGTGGATTGGCAGACTACGTGAATGAGTGAATGAACGAACGTTGCAGTGTGGCCAGGGCGACCACTGTCAGCTCTTCCCTGCACTTCCTGCCCCAGAATCAGAGGACGCGGTTCCAGTGCCTGCAGGTGGCTCCGTCCCGTGAAGCAGGTCCCGGCTATAAAACGAGGTGACGTCGGCACTGGGCGTGGCTCAGGCCTCGGGGAGAACTCGGTGGAGGCCCCTGCCCTGCGCAAGTGTGAGCTTCAAGGTGTGAGCTGCACACCCTTAACACTGCTATGTAAGCCTGAGGGCGCCAGGCCTGGAAGGCAGGCCTAGTCGGGTGAAGGGCCCATCAGGGACGGGGCGCCAGCAGGGCCACAAATGCCCCTGAGTTTCCTGGGGGGTCTGACCGCCCCGGGACCCACGGGACGACAGTCCTGACGCCGGCACCTCCACCACCCTGTGGGCCGACCCCCAAGTCCTGACCGCCGTGGAGAAAGTCAGGAAGGATGAGTCCCGGGATTTCTGATGGCCTAAGCCCAGAGGGGGGCTGAGGCTCTCGCCCCCCACTTCTCCCGGGTTCGGGGGGGGGAAGGGGGGGCAGAGTAAGATCCGTGTCTCTGGAAATAAGCGAGGCCGCCACGTGACAACGGCAGGCGCTGCTGATTCAGGGCTCAGTGTCGCCGGGCCTCCGCCAGGCCACCACCACGTGCGTGTGGCAGNCTAACGTGTCCTTCTGTGCTTTTCCCAAGATGAAATTCTAGTCCAAGAGATGTTGGATCCAAATAAATCGTCTTTGGCTGGAAAGCAGAGAACAGCATCAGCGTTTTCAACACAGTTATTCAAGGATAAAAGCAAGTATACGTTTTTAAGTCTCTGATCGCACATATTCCTCGGTCTGTGGTTGTGAAGACACAATCCCGTCATTTTACGTTCCTCAAGCACAGCCACTTCTGGGGCAGAAGCGAAGGGCGGTGTGCAAGAGACTGTTGTCCCAAACCGTCTGTGTAGCCACGTGGAGGCTGCGGCGGCCAAGCCGAGGCCGGCAGACGGTTCCTCTTGTTTGGGGAGGCGTCGGGGTGCGCGTGCAGGCAGGCTCGGTGCGCCGGGCCCGGGGGGGTTTAGCCGCTGCAGGAACGGGGGGGGAAGGGGGCATGGAAACAGGACCCTGCCACCACCCGGCACCCTGACGCGCACCTGAGCGTTCTGAGGCGCGGCCGGGGACACTGACCCCTTTCCACGCGGCCGGGACTGAGGCCTGGGGACCTGCCCGAGGCCACACGGCTAGTAGTGAACAAGGACGAAGAGCGCGCTTTTCCAGAGCGCCGCGTCCTGGGGCCCAGGCTGCGTGTAGATCAGGACGCAGCGTTTGGGCCCCTCGGTAAGGGGAGAGCCCGGGGCAGGAGTCTACACGCGCTGCCTGAACTGCATCCGCAGCCGGGGAGGGAGTTCAGCACCTTCTTGAAATTGTGCGTCCGGATGCAGATCCCGGTTCCTGGGACTCGCGTCACCCAACATCTGCTGGGGCCCAAACTGCCGGGTTCGCGGCCGTCAGATGACGCCTGACTCTGTTACATGTTAACTTTCCGAGGCAGGTTTTCAGCAGAACTTGACAACTCTGTTAGCATTCCGTAAAATACAGTGTGGACCCACGTGTGCGCGCGTGTGTAATCAAAACCTCGTTTCCTTTTTTTTTCTATGGTCTTCATTGAAGATGCTGCCACAGATGAAAATTTTCAAGTTGGTGGCCGTCAGAGTTATCAGGGACTCTCAGATAATTCACAATTCTCTATTGGCAGCGAGGACAAAATTTTCAATAATGGTAAATGCAACCCAGTAATGCCCTGCCTTGCGGGGGGGGGGAGAACAGAGGAGCACAGATGTGGACGGGGACGCCCCCGTCATGGAGTACAAATGCGTGGCTGGAGAGAGGTTGAGGCTGCTTCACCCACTTGGGCAGATTTCCCGTCTCAGTTGAGGAGCCGCCCACCCACCACCCTGCCCGTGGGTCTGACCCTGGAATAGCAGAGCCTGGCAGGAAGGTCCCCTCAGGCAGTGGCCGCCAGCGGGGAGGAAGGACCGCTACGCTGCCCGCCCCTCCCAAATGTCAGCTGAGTCCCTGCCCCTCCCTGGGGAT
>NW_027528362.1:14084369-14104434 GCF_008692635.1 Crocuta crocuta
GGCGCGGCCGGGGACACTGACCCCTTTCCACGCGGCCGGGACTGAGGCCTGGGGACCTGCCCGAGGCCACACGGCTAGTAGTGAACAAGGACGAAGAGCGCGCTTTTCCAGAGCGCCGCGTCCTGGGGCCCAGGCTGCGTGTAGATCAGGACGCAGCGTTTGGGCCCCTCGGTAAGGGGAGAGCCCGGGGCAGGAGTCTACACGCGCTGCCTGAACTGCATCCGCAGCCGGGGAGGGAGTTCAGCACCTTCTTGAAATTGTGCGTCCGGATGCAGATCCCGGTTCCTGGGACTCGCGTCACCCAACATCTGCTGGGGCCCAAACTGCCGGGTTCGCGGCCGTCAGATGACGCCTGACTCTGTTACATGTTAACTTTCCGAGGCAGGTTTTCAGCAGAACTTGACAACTCTGTTAGCATTCCGTAAAATACAGTGTGGACCCACGTGTGCGCGCGTGTGTAATCAAAACCTCTTTTCCTTTTTTTTTCTATGGTCTTCATTGAAGATGCTGCCACAGATGAAAATTTTCAAGTTGGTGGCCGTCAGAGTTATCAGGGACTCTCAGATAATTCACAATTCTCTATTGGCAGCGAGGACAAAATTTTCAATAATGGTAAATGCAACCCAGTAATGCCCTGCCTTGCGGGGTGGGGGGGAACAGAGGAGCACAGATGTGGACGGGGACGCCCCCGTCATGGAGTACAAATGCGTGGCTGGAGAGAGGTTGAGGCTGCTTCACCCACTTGGGCAGATTTCCCGTCTCAGTTGAGGAGCCGCCCACCCACCACCCTGCCGGTGGGTCTGACCCTGGAATAGCAGAGCCTGGCAGGAAGGTCCCCTCAGGCAGTGGCCGCCAGCGGGGAGGAAGGACCGCTACGCTGCCCGCCCCTCCCAAATGTCAGCTGAGTCCCTGCCCCTCCCTGGGGATCGGGGGTTGGGCGGGAAGAGCCAGTATCCCCCCCCTTAAAGGCGGCCCCCCAGAGTGGGGGAAAGCGTCCATCCAACAGCCAAGCTTGCTGGAATGAGCCAGTGTGCCGAGGCTCCGAGGCTGAGGAGCCAGCCCCCCGCCCCCCCGTGGGCTGGCACATCTTCAGCTCACCCGAGAGAAGCAAGGTGCCCGAGTGGCTCTCAGAGCCTGGCCCTTGATGGCTTGTGGCAGCCCCCGCGGCGGGACCTTGTAACACGGCGGGTTTGTGTTTGTACGACTCCTGCTGTGTTTGTTCATTGGGATTTTAGCCCCGAGGAGGAGCTTGTCCCTTATTTATTCATTCACTTGCCTTTGCTGTTCACTTAGCCAGGTTTGCCCAGTGCAAGGGGTCGTCCCTCCATGTGGTTCTGTTGCTGTGCCCCCTCCTTCCGAGCGCCTCCCCGCTTTCTGGCACCACGAGGTGTTCGGGCGCCTCTCCCTCCTGCTGCCCCAGCCCCGGAGTCTGATCTCCTCACCAAACAGTGGAACTTAGAAACAAAGAAGTGGGTGTCAAGCGGACTTGACTAGAATGTCTTGCCTCCTTCAGCAGGCAGGGCGGGGAAGTAGGTGACCACACATGGAGATACGCACACAGTGCACACGCAGAGACGTGTGCACACAGGGACACACGCAGAGACGTGTGCACACAGGGACACACGCAGGTGTGCACGCAGAGGCGTGTGCACACAGGGACACACGCAGGTGTGCACGCAGAGGTGTGTGCACACAGGGACACATACAGGTGCGCACGCAGAGACGTCCACACGGGGACACACAGGTGCACACGCAGAGACGTGTTCATAGACGTGCACACAGCTGTGTGTGCACATGCAGATAACGTGTGTGCACACAGGGACACACGCAGGTGTGCACGCAGAGGTGTGTGCACGCAGGGACACACGCAGGTGTGCACGCAGAGACGTGTGCACGCAGGGACACACGCAGGTGTGCACGCAGAGGTGTGTGCACACAGGGACACACGCAGGTGCGCACGCAGAGACATCCACACGGGGACACACAGGTGCACACGCAGAGACGTGTTCACAGACGTGCACACAGCTGTGTGTGCACATGCAGATAACGTGTGTGCACACAGGCACATGTGCACACAGACGTGCACAGGCACACAATGCTCATGCAGAGATGTGTGCACACAGGCACGTGCCAACGTGTGTGCACATTCAGATGTATAGACAGATACACAGACACACGTGTGCTCATACACACACGTGCAAACCCAAGCACTCACAAATGTGCACACCCAGACGTGTGCAGACAACAGGCGTGTGCACACACAGCTGTATCAAACTGTCTCCCTCCCTCTTTCTCTACATGAAACCACGACTTGAAGCTGGTGCCTCTGGGTGTGCCCCATGCCACCGCCTCCTGCAGGCCTCCGTCCCCTCCTTGATAACTCTGTGTTAAAAATCTGGCTCCCGTTTTCCACAATAATTGAAGCCCTTGCTTAGTCTAGAAGCTTGGAATTGACTCCTCCCCCCACTCCCCCCGGGGAAAATCAGGTTTGCCAGCGGAGAGCAGAGTCTGTCGCACGTGTGGTTGGCAGAGTCCCCGGGGCACGGCTCTCCCACCACCCGTTCTGTGTGCCACGCATCTCTGGCAAAGTCAGGCTCCTTGCTGCTGTTTGCATCTCTCTCCGGTCTCCTCAGGTTATTGATTTTAGATGTTTGTATTTGAACATGGGAGCATTCGCGTGGTTTTAGAAGTCATCATGATAGAAAAAGGTTCATACCAGACACTGCTAGTGGCCCGCCACGCGTATGCCCAGTGGGCCAGCCCCAGGAGCCCCATGTTCCCCTGGGCACACGGGAAGAGATATGTGTCAACTCACATCCCCTCCTTTGTTAGATGAGGGCACCCACCCTAAATCTCCAGGCTCCGTGTGTGCCCGCACACCAAGCTGGGAGCCCATGCCCACCCGGGATGGAGCTGCTGCTTGGGTCCCAGCTGCCGCGCTCCCCTGTACGGGAGCGCCGCACCTCGTGCCCGCCGTCTGCCTACTTGCTTCCATTTTATGTTGTTTCCAGTTCCGCACGGTGCCGCGAGCAACAGCCCGCTGCCCGTGTGTTTACATATTGGTGGCCACATGAATTCTCATAATCGGGAAGCAGGGTCAGCAAACAAGTGACTCCGTGGTCTTGATAGTGCCGTGATGCCTAACCCGATACATGCAGGATGACTTTCTAGAGCACAGTAACTTTTAAAGTTTATTTATTTGAGAGAGAGAAAAAGTACAAGTCATGGAGGGGCAGAGAGAGAGGGGAGAGAAAGAATCCAAGCAGGCTCCTCACTGTCAGTGCAGCGCCCAACACGGGCTTGAACCTACAAACGGTGAGATTGTAACCTGAGCCAAAGTCCGACACTTAACCAACTGAACCACCCAGGTGCCACCAGAACACGTTTTTTTTTTAAATTTTTTTTTAATGTTTTATTTATTTCTAGGAGAGAGAGAGAGAGACAGCGTGAGCAAGGGAGGGTCAGAGAGAGAGGGAGTCACAGACTGAAACAGGCTCCAGGCTCTGAGCCGGCAGTCAGCACAGAGCCCGACGCAGGGCCCGAACCCACGAACCTCGAGATCATGACCTGAGCGAAAGTCGGATGCTTAACCGACTAAGCCACCCAGGCGCCCCCACCAGAACACATTTTTAAATAAAACTTGAAAATGATATTAGTATTTCAGCTTAATATTTGAAAATAAATTATGGATGAAATGTTCATAAATGTCTAATCAAAACACTGTCTACCTGTTTTTTCCATGTCTGTCATCAAAGAACCCAGTACTGACGAGAGTTACCTCCAGCTCAGCAATCCTGAGGGTTACGGTGAATCGCAGTTTTCTTCAGGCGGTAAGGACAGTTTCCAGTGACAATAAGTGACTCGCTAACTACCCCTGCCTGTGTGCCAGGGAGACACGGGGCGGGAGAGTCTGCCTGCCTCGCCGTGGTTACAAATGAGAACCTCTCTGCCCTGTGCGCTTTATCTGTTTTCTGTGTATATATGAGTGCTGTTGATTTTTGTAGGCTAAGTTTTATCCTGATGCCTTCTTAACTCTTCCATTGCTTTAGTTCATTTTAACATTGATGCTTTAGGGTTTTCTAAACATACTGCATGATCAGATACAAATAGAATTTTCTTCTTTACCAATGTTCATGCATCTCATTGGTTTCTCTTGTCTAGTTGCATGGGCTCATGTTTCTAGAATAATGGTTGGAAGTAGCAGAGTTGGTGGGTGTCAGTGCCTCATTCACAGTCTGAGCAGAAACACCTCTTGTGTTTAGCCAGTAAGTAAGATTCTGGGTTTTGGACAAAGATGTATATATTTTAAAGCGTAAAGAAAGTAGATCAACCTTTTTACATTTTGTCTTGGTCTTTTTCATTATCTTTGGCAATGCTCAAGTTTTTTCTTTAGATCTATTAACGTGGTGAATGATGTATTCATGGATTTTCCAATATTGAACCAACCTTGCATTCCTAGAACAAATCTCATTTAGCCATAGTCATTATTTTGGATCCTGCTCATCAATGTTTTATCTAGTATTTTTGCACCCAAAACAGTTCATAGGTGGTATTTAGTCTGTAGTTGATTAGGGTTTTTTGGTACTTTTTATCAGATTGAAATGTCAATGTGATACCTGGTTCATAACAAAGAAGTTAAATTTTTTTCTTCCTTTTTGAACCTCTTAGAAAATTTAAAGAGCATTGAAACTATCTGGTCTTTTCAGATTTGTTAGAAATGGCCTGTGAAACCATCTCATTCTGGGGCTTTTCATAGAGTAATTACTCAGTAACTTTCTCTGTTTCTTGTAGGGAAGGTGATTAATCTTAATCAAAAGGAGTCAGTTTTAGCAATCTATATTTTTTAGAAAATCATCCATTTCTTCTGTGTTCTCAAACATATTTGCCAGGAGGTCTCCAACTCGTCTCATTATTTTGAAAACACCATTTATTTCCCCCTTGTCATTTCTTATTTTATAATACATGCTCTTTCTTATTCTTCCTTATCTGGTAAACCAGCATTTTTGCCTAATGTATTAATTTTTTCCCAAGATCTAGGGTGTTGACATATTAACTAACTGCACTGAGTTTCCAAACATTATTTATCTCTGCCTTTCTCATTAATATTTCCTTCTTTACACTTTTTTTGTAGTGACCTTTGTTGCCCCTTCCCTGTCTTCAGGCTGAGTAGCCCACTTACTTCATTTTACCCATACGTGGTTGGTGCTCTGCTCTTTAATGTGTCCCATAGATTCTCACAGATCATGTTTTCATTGTTATTGCCTCCCAGAAACTTTACAAATTTTAGTGCCTACTTTCTTTTTATGCAAAAGTTGTCTAATAAAACATTTTCTGATTCCCAGGTAGTATGACCTTTTCTTTTTGTTTCTGTTCATAATTTCTAGTTTCATTATACTATGATCGAGAAGCGTTTTCGTAGTGCTACTGTGTAGCTGACTTACGTTTTCTTTGTGACCTGATGTATGATCAATTTCTGTGAGTGCTGTGAGAGCACTGACAGGGTATGCGCTCTGCCAAGGGGGGAAGGGTACTTGCAGTATTTGCTTACTGATGGTGTGACTCAGGCTCCTCTCTGCTCACCTCTTGTTTTCTCCCCTAACCTTTTCCTAGAAGGGGGTATAAATTCACCCACTATAAATGTGTTTTTTTTTACATATACTTGCATTTTCTATAGTTTTTGCTTTACAAGCATGATTCTTACGACATTTGGTGCGAGGATGTTCATGAGGATTATCTCTTCGTTATGAACTCGAGCTTCCAGTATTAAAAAGAGACCTTCTTTGTCACGTTGAATGCTTTCGTGCTTGGATTTTACTTTCCCTGGTGTATCTGCTTTCTTGGTATTTCAGTTTACCTGCTTTCTTCACCTTTAAGTAAGCTGTCTCACTGTAAGTATCCACTATGTACTCGGATCTTGGGGTAGCCCTTTCAGTGAAGAGGAAACCGCATCCTGAAGTCCACAACCTCCCTCTAGGGGGAGGGGTAGAGGAAGCAGAGCCTGGGCCCCGAACAGGCCGCGGGCCCCCAGCCTCTTCCCCTCGCTTCCTGCCACAGCCTCAGCTGGGCCTTCTCATGTTCAGAAAGAGCCAAACAGAAATGGTAGGGCAGCTCCCAGTCCCACCGGCCCCTAAGAACTAAGGGAACGAGGTGCAGAGGAGCAGGGGCACTGGTCCCCTGGGGAGCACGGCCGCCGCTTTGTCCCCTGCCCCCCCCCACGAGTCCCTGCGTGCTCCCGAGGGGGTGCTGTGTCCTGTCGCCCAGCGCTTTGTACAGGCAGGTGCCCGTGGTTCTGGATGAACAGACCGTCACAGCTGAAAGGGATCCTGAAACCTCGGGATTCGTTTGAGCAAAAGACTGGCCAAGACACCCCGTGGGAGTGTGTGGAGGAAACGCCGATTCATTAACACCCAGAAAAGGCAAAATCCATGATGTTCTAACAACTCCGCAAGCTACCGAAAGGCAGTTCGATAGAGTCCCCGCGTGTTGTGTGGGGTGCGGGGCTGTGGGACCCATCCAGGGGACAGGCCAGGGAGGCGCGTGTGGTGGCCGAGAAGCCGACGGGAGAACGGGGAGGAAGACGGAGCAGGAAATCTTTTCTCTGAGCTCTGGGTCAGCGAAGGACAGGCTGGGACAGGGACGGGACGAGGCGGGGACGTGAGCGCATCCGGAGAAAAACCACGCGCTCCCCGAGTCGCCTCCCTCCAGCCTGCGGGTTCCACACCGCGGGGGCACCGCGCGGGGCCTGGGAGTCAGAGTCCCAGCAGCAGCCACAGGTCTGAGACCCAGAGACAGACGCAAGCCCCGTGCTGAGGAGGCGGCTGTGCCCTGAGCCTCAAAGGGCCCGGCCCCGCCCAGGAGCCGTGAGCGCGAGAAGGCCGCGGCCACGGGCGCCCGCCCCCCATCCGCCAGCCCCCCCAGGCCACCCCGGGGCCTTCCTCCACGCGGGCTTCCTGTGTTCTGGAGACCCTGGTCTCTCTGCCCTGGGGGCGCAAGTCGCAGGTGGAGGCGTCCGCTCCTTCGAGGCCATGAGGGGTTCGCTTCCACGCTCTCCCAGCTCTCAGGGGTCTCCTCTGGGCCTCCCTGGCCTGGAGCAGCCTCCGCACCCCCTGCGCAGTCACCTCACGGCCCGCCCCCCGTGCACGTCTCTGCGGCTGAATGTCTCTTACGATGCCGGCCACGCTGGCTTGGGGCTCCCCNTTTACTAAGAAAGAGTGCGAGGCTCAGAGGACCCTTGTCTGGCCTGCCGTGCTGTTCGCGGGCGCCCGGCACCGGCCAAGAGGGCCAGGGACCGTGGGGCCTGTGGGTGGTGGCAGCGGGGAGGCCCCAGCTGGCCGGCCGGGGGGTTGTTTCTGAGGGATCAGTGGTCCGGAGCACCGCCCGCGCGTTCCCGTGAGGAGGCTGTGGCCTGGCGGGGACAGTGAGGGTCCAGACTGCCGTCGAGAGCCGGGAGGGACCCGCGCTCGGTGCTGCCAGGCCTCTGCTGTGCTGCAGACCGCGGGCCGCCGGGGTTACTTGCAGGCCGAATGTGTGTGTGTGCCCTGCGCCCCGTTGTTCTGGGTGAGACCGTGAGGAAGCTCACCCAGCACACGGTTGCCGGTGACCATAGCAATACTGCGTCAGCGCCCTCGGCACCTGGCGGTAGGAGACCCAGCCCCACGAACCCGTGGCTCCCACGTGGGGGCGCGAGCGCGGAGGAGGACGGGGACGGGTGGCCTGCGGACAGCCTGTGCCGTTGCATGTGCGTCTGAAGCTTCGAAGGCGCAGGGAGTTGTGTGCAGAGCCCGCTGGCGTGGCAGCCCTGACCACCGGCGGAAGCAGACTACGACCGTGCCGCCCCCAGTGAGAGAGCGGCCTCCGCCCAGAGGACGCCTCCTCCAGGACCCCGGGTCTGACTGTGAGGACCATGGCCCCTTCCAGGAAACCCCCGCCCCCCGGAGGCCCAAAGTGGCACAGGCAGCGCCCCTGACAGGCACGCTCCAGAAGGCGCCGCGCTGGCCCAGGGTGGCTGCAGACAGCAGGCCGTCAGCAGAGACTTCCAGAGCCAGAGGGATGACAGTCACTGCGAAGCCACATCCGCAGGTCTCCTCGCTCCCAGAAGCCACATAAGCTGCCCACAGAGCCGGCAGATGGGACAGGACTAGGAAACCCACCGCGTGGATCGCGTGGCGCATATCTGGGTGACGGCGATGGCGGTGGAGATGCACGTGGGCGCTGCAGGTACAGGACGGAGAGAAAGAAGCCTGGTGTCTGTGGTCTTTTGACTTGAAAAGCCATGGCTTCTGTCCTTCCTGGGAGGATCCACAGGATCCCGTGGCGGTCCTACAGACGTGGTCTAGTCCGGCTTCTGTCCACTCCCCTCCGCATTTACCCCCAGTCCTCCCGCGTGCATCCACGGAAGGGGCCACGAAGCCCAGAGCCCTGCTAACTGGCCGTGACGCTCCATGGCCTGTGTGCCCCCCCGTCAGACAGGCAGCAGGACAGCCCTCAGTCACCCCCAGGACCTGGCACCTGGCACACCGCAGCGGCTACCTGGCATTCGCCGAATCGGTGAATAGCGCACGCGTCGTGGTCAGTGGTGTGTAAGTATGAAGGGTAATTGTCCCTCTGTGACTGTGATACCGTTGTGGTAACCGTGACGTTCTCGCCCTCGGAGCGCTCGCTGTGTGTCCGGCACCTTCACGTTCCAGTCACCCCGAGGGGCTCACAGCGGGCCTGTGTCAGGCCCTGAGGCCCGGGAGCTGAGGACCTCGCCCTGGAGATCCACACCCCCCTCAAGGGCACGGGAGAACCCGGCCGAGCTCCCTGCGCCCCAGCAGTGACGCCCAGCTCCGTGACCACTGCCTGGTTTTGCTGGCTCTGCCGGTGGCTGCATCCCTGCCCGCCCCCCCCCCCAGTCAGACCCCACCTGCCTGAGTGCGGGAAGGGCTGCCAGGAAGAACAATGCGGGTGATTTTACCTTTCAGGTGTCGCTGCAGGAAGCGATTTCCATCTCAGAAGCCAGCAGCCAGCACTTCCTGCCTCCCTGGGGTGCCTGGGGGGAGGGGGCCCTCCCCAGCCTTTGTGGGCAGATCTCTTCAGAACTTTCTCCTGTCCACAGAGATAACATCCCCTCCCCTCCAGTGCTGGGGGTGGGGGGCAGTCAGATTTGCGAACACTCTCTTCCCTTCACGCTGACTTCAGTACAGAGGGGATTTTTGCTGGTTCATCGTCTTTGATCCCCCAGATTTGCCGTGATTCCATCTACACCGGCTGAGAAGGCAGCTCACGTTATTTGTGGACAAAGAGGGCCCCTGGAAAGCAGTCCTCTTCTGTGTCTGTGGCCACCAGTGAGCGGATTTGGGGAGCTTCCACATGGGAAGGAAGGAATAGATTAGAGCCCCGCCCTGAGGACGAGGGCCCTCGGCTGGGCCACTCCCGGGAACCTTCTGGGGCCCCTGCAGCTCAGGGCGCTGGGCACCCCCGGCGTCCCTTCTCGCCACGCTCGGCCCTCACACAGCACGTAGGCCCCGCGGGGATCAGGTGCGGATCGCGGGCCTATTGCCACGGGCGGGGCATTTCCCCGGGGACACGGGGCCTGGCTCCCAGCGGGCGGCCATGTGTGCCTTTGGCCCCCAAGCAACCTCACGCGTTGAGGCCTCATTGCTCAGGGCTACGCTGCGCACCACCACCAACCACCCCAGAGACATCAAAGTATAGACACCACAACATCGCCCTCCTGAGCCACACATGGGGATAGTGAGGCAAGGGGGGTTTAGAGTGGGCCCCAAGAAATGAATCTCTAATGTGAAATTCTGGCCACCACAGCAGGGCACCTCTTGGAACCTGCCGGGCTCTACTTCCTGGGTGGGAGCCCTTCTGTCCCACCAAGCGGCGTGGTGGGACTGCTCACGTCATAGGACCTTCCCCTGGGGTGTGATCATTTTCTGCTTGACCTCGGCCCCACGGTAGTTGCCATCCACCTGTGGAAATCCAGCTAGCCGTCCCGACGTCCTCGGCCGAGGAGGCCTGGGGGCGGGCAGGTGTGTGGACATGGGGCCGTGGGAAAGAGTGCCGGGCAGAGAGGCAGCGGCTGCCAGACCCTGCCCTGCCTCTCCCTGGCCGTCATCTCCGAACTGTGATTCATCATCGTTGTGCCTTTGGCTGGGGGTCTGTGGGACAATTAAATTGGTTGACAAAAGTAAGAACTCGGGGCAGATCTTGATTCATAAGAAGCGTCAGGCATCAGTACTAGACTGTGTGTTTTAGTGAGATGCAGCGACACAAAGATTCATCCTTTTCACAGTCATGGAGCCATCACCACTAACGACGCACAGAAGAGGTCCCTCACCCGGAAACCCCGCGCGCCTTCCACCACCTCCAGCGCTAATACACTCACCCATGTCCTGTTTCTGTAATTGCCCCCCTTCCGGAATGCCCGATACCACGAAGCCCACGTAGACCTTTGAATGTGGTTTCCTCAACGACCACAACGCATTTGAGACTCACGCATGTTTGCCCATCATTGTTCATTTCTCACCGGAGCCGCTGCCGGCTTACTCGTTCGCCAGCTGACGGAGCGGGGGAGTTACGAATGAAGCCACCGGAAACGTGCGCCTCGAGGTTTGGAGTGAATACGATGTGCCTTTAGTTTAGGCAAACAGCCAGAAGTCTGGCAAGTAGGTTTTACCTTATAAGAGACTCGGCAGGCGTGGCGTCCCGCAAGCAACGTGGGAGTGGCCCCAGGTCCCCTTACCCTTGATACTTTCCTCTGTGCTTTGGAGCCAGGCCAGCAGGTGTGCAGCAACCGTACCGCCGCCCTGCCCTGCGTTTCCCTGAGGACCCGTGACACCAGGCATGGTTTCACGTGTTTATTTGCCATCAGAATGGCTTCTTTGGTCGAGTGTCCCAAGTATTTGCCCATTTTCCTGAGTTTGTTTTCTTACTGTTGAACTTTGAGATGCGTTCACATATTCCCAATACAAGTCCGTTGTCAGATGTGTGATCGGAAAGATTCCCTGCCGGTCTGTGGCTTGCTTTTCATTTGCGGGCCAGTGTTTTTCAGAGATCACACGCTCTTAATATTGGTCAAATCCGGTTTATCAAGTTTCAGTTTTGGTGTCAGATATAAGAGGTCTTTGCCTAATTTAAAGTCACAGACATGTTTCTATGTTCTCTTCCATAAGTCTTAAAATTGTGGACTTTATATTTACGGCTATGATCCGTTTTGAGTTAATTTGTGTATATGGTATAAGGAGGGTTTTTTGGTTTGGTTTGGTTTCTGGCATATGTGACGTCCAGTTCCAACACCACTTGTTGCAAAAACTCATCTTTGTTGAATCGCCCGTGCACGTATGTTGACGGTGAAATTGATCCTCTGTGAGGGGGCCTATTTCTGGACTCTCTTTTGTTCCATTGACTTAGGATTTACTCTTTTTTAGGTATCACATTGTCTTCGCTACAGCATGTTGATTCCAAGATCTGAAATCAGGTAGTGGGAGTCCTCCCGCTTTGCGCTGATTTTCAAAATCGGTTTGGTTGTTCTGGTTTCTTTGTCTTCCCATATACATTTCAAAAACAGCTTGTTAATTTCTGCAGAAGATTTTGTAGGGACTTTGGTTGGAATTGCTACGAATCTATACAGCAGTGGGGCAGGCACTGACTTCTTAACCATAATTAGCCTCGCACTCCGTGGAGGACTCCCCTCTGATTTCTCGCACCAGAGTTTTGTAGTGTTCAGCATAAAAACCTTGCATATGTTTTATTAGGTTTATACATAAATATTTCATAATTCTTGGTGTGATCATAAATGAGACTTAAAATTTTGACATCCAGTTCGTTTCTAGTATATAGAAACGTGATTGTTTCCTACAAGACTCTCTGCCCTCCCTCCTTGCTCAACTCACCCTTCCGTTCCAGAAGCTTTCCAGTAGATTCTTTGGGATTTACTACTTGCTGAGTCATATCATCTGTGAATAGGTATTTTTTTTCTTTCCAACACATACACCTTTTATTCGTTTTTCTTGCCTTTCCCCACTAGTTCCTGGACTATGTTGAAGGTTAAGTACGAGTGGTCAGAACCGACATTCTTTCATAAATGAAGTGTATCTATTGCAAGATAGAGAACTTTTTTTGTACAAAGTCAGACAGCAAATATTTTAGTCTTTAAGAGCAACACGGCCCCTGTCGCAACTACTTCACTGCGCAGAAGCGGCCTGGCCACACTTAAAAGCATCGGTGTGGCTGTGTCAAGCGAAACTCCTTTCCTAAAACCGGCGCGGACCCTTGTTTGGCCTGTGAACCATGCTCGCCAGCCCCTGAGCTTTTGAAATGATCAGTTGGTTTCCTTTATCCCGTCCATATGGCCAGTTACGTGTCTTGATTGCTGAATGTTGAACCAGACCTGTATTTCTGAGATGAGGCCATGATGCGATTTCTTTTTTTTATCTTTTGGATTCCATTTGCCAAAATTTGGTCAAGAATTTTTGGATCTATGTTCATGAGTGATGTTGGCCCATAGTTTTTTTTCTTCTCTGGCCTCCTAGAGTGAATTGGGAGATTCCCTTCCCTTCAGTGCTCTAGATCTGTATGTATCAGATGAATATTACTTCTACATAAAATGTCCAACAGGATTTACCGATGAAGACATTAGGGCCTATATTTTCTTTGTGGAAAGGGGTTTTGTTTGTTTGTTTGTTTTTTATATATTTCTAGGAGAGAGAGAGACAGCGTGAGCAGGGGAGGATCAGAGAGAGAGGGATTCACAGACTGAAACCGGCTCCAGGCTCTGAGCTGGCAGTCAGCACAGAGCCCGACGCGGGGCTCGAACCCACGAACCGCGAGATTGTGACCTAAGTGAAAGTCGGACGCTTAACCAACTAAGCCACCCAGGCGCCCCCTTTGTGGAAAGGGTTTTAAGCACACATTTTCTTTCTTCTGGAGATGAAGGGCTGTTTAGTGTGTCCGTATCTTCGTCAGTGAGCCTTGGTGGTTTGTGTCTCTGTGGGGACTTGGCCCATTTCATCTCAGCAGCAAGTCGGTCATCACAGTCTCAGCGCCCTTGTCAGGGTCTTGTGCCCGCTCTCACTCTTGGTGTCAGCAACTTGTGCCTTTGTTTAAATCCCTGGTGCTCTGATCCATAGTTTATCAGTTTTATTGGTCTGCTCAGAGAACCGGGCTTTCCGTTTCATTTTCCCATGTTGTTTTTCTATTTTTTTAATCATAGTGATTTTTTTCTTTTATTTTTATTATTTTCTTTTCTCTGCATATTTTGAGGTTTCTCTCTCCTTTTTTTAATGACTTGTTAATGTGAATACTTAGGTTGTAGATTCAAGACTTTTCCTCCTTTTTATTGTGAGTGTTTAGTTCCTTTTAATTCTACTTTAATCCCATCCTACACATTTCAGTATGCCGTGTTTTTATTTTTGCCAGTTCAGAATGCCTTATAACTCACCTTTAAAGTCTGTTCTTTTAAATTCATGGACCAACTTCAGCAATTGGGAAGTTGTCTGGCGGCTGGGGCGGGGGGGCAGACCCGGGAGGGTGGAGGTCAGGGGCGCCCACCTTGAAGCTCTTCTTGCGTGTCCCTGGCTGCGCTCACATGGGGTTTTGGGAAAACCTCAGGACGGCGGTCCGCCGGTTACACTTGGAGGGAGGGGACGGCCACGGGGCTGTGTCCGTGACCGCCTGGAGCCGCACAGGCCGCAACTCGGGCTCCAGTCCCCGAAGGCCTCGACTGCCAGCTGTTTCCTCAGAGCTGATGGCTGGAATCGTGACTTGAGGCTTCACCAAATCTTGATCATTGTACTTATTTTTTCCTCACAGGAAAGAATTTAAAAACTGAGCAACATAAAAAACTATCAGTTCTGGACAAAATCCTTCAAAACATTGGAAAATCTTCAGGTAAGTGGAGTAAGAGCTAAGTGGGTCCTTGTGCTGGGATGTCCCCTCCACGGAGAGAGGTGCACCCCCCCGGGACTCTCCTCTGCACACCTGCGGGGTGACGTCCACCCCTGCGAGCCCGCTCCCCCCCACCGGACTCTCTCCCCGCAGCTCCTTCCTGCCCCCACAGCACCTGTGACTGCTGCCCACGGTTGGGGACGCTGGGGGCTGGCTTCACGCCTCTCCGGTCCCTGCACCTGTGGGACAACTCGGGAGGGTCCCAACCGCAGGCGCGTGGAATGAGCAGGGCGCCTAGAATTTCTCAGGAAACTCTCTCTCCAAACAGGGAACACTTCCCAGTAGCGGAAGAGGAGGGTGAGGCTCCGAAGAGGGCGGTCAGCAAAGCCATCCGCTCCGAGGAGCCCCCTCGGCAGGACACCCCAGACTCGGTGAGACCCCACGGCCCCTCAGGAATAAAGAGCATATATATATGTGCACATACTGTTAACCGTGCTGCGCGAGGAAACGTGTGTTATTCCCGCACTCCCAAGTGGCGCTCACGTGCTCGAATGTTCAGCTAGAGGGCACGTCGGTTTCTCTTCGTCTTTGTCTCTTGGTTTTTAATAAGAAAACAAATTACTGAGTCTGGGGAAGGAGGCTCGCGAGGCTCCTGTTTCTAACAGGATAAGGCCTGAGGACGCGTCGCTTCTGAGAGTCTGTGAAGTCCCTGCTGTCCCCCTCCCGTGGCAGCGCTCTGCAGAGCACACAGCGTGTACACCAGACACACGGAACGTCCCCCGTCGGAATGTGTGCCGCGCATGGGGACACGCAGGGCGGCTCTCTGTGGTGCGGGAGGTGAGCTGAGCTGGGGAGGCCTGGCCCCCCCGTGGCGTTTGGGGACCAGCCGCAGCATTTCTGACCCAGACCCGTTCTGACTGGACAGGTTACACCCCTGCTTGATGGGGGATGAGGCTGGGCAGGGCTCCTCGGGACAAAGTGTGCTGCCTCCTTTTTGCAGACGGGCAAGTGTATGAAAGCTCAGGCCTCAGGCCCTAGAACAGCCCTGGAGGGAGAACTTCCGTCCTGAGGCCTGTGGCGTTAGCAGCGGGCTGGTGCTGGTTCTAGAACACGGACCCATTTTATTAGTGGCTGCTGGCTGCCCACGCTTCTCCAGGGAAACCAAAGTCCTCTCTTCTCTTGCCCCAACGTCACCAAGTCAGCTGAGGCATGGAGGCCCGGGGCGCTGGGGCCAGAGGATCGAGGCTTCCATCCCGTCCTGTGGTCCTAGCTGAGGACCCCGAGGCAGAGAGGGGACACAGAGTGAGTGGGTGGCAGAGCAGGGCACAGAGGCCCCTGACCCCCGAGCCTTTCCAACCTCGGCACCACCGTTCTGGGGCCCCTCCGTCAGTGTCTCGGGGGTGTGGTTGGTTCTGGGCACATAGTTCTAGTTTTTCTCTTTTGTCGCCTCCACTCGTCCCCACTCACAGGTGTTCGGTGGCTGTCCTGTGGCCACACCGTCCTCGAGGTGCTTGCCCCCGGGGCTGACCTCAATAAGATAAAATACAAAACCATCATCGACCAGGGCCCCCCATCCCTGCCCTCAGTCTCCCGGGCCTCCTGATTACAGTGGTTTTCAAAGCTGAGAACTTAAGGATTTACTAGTCTCCTCCCGGTGACGGCTCGCGCGTACAGACCCTCTTCTGCGAGCCGCGCGGACGGTGCTGAGAGCAGCCGGGAAGTAGGTTTATGGGCAAAGACATAAACAGCTGGCAAACGTCAAGCGATGGCTTGGCTCACAGGCAGGGAGTCCCCGCTGGGTCCGGCATCCAGCTGGGGAAGAGCTCGTGGGGGGCCGTGACCCCGTGGCGGTGGGAAGCACGTGGGCGTGGGCACCGCCCCCCGGGGCGCACGGTGGTCCCCTCCACGTGTTACGGGACAGAGAAAGTTTAAAAACAACTGATTTACTCTATGATTTCAATTTTGGAAATTGCAGCCAAACGTGGATGGTTCTGGTGACCGTTGCCCTGGAAGGCGGGAGGGGTGTGTATTCTGCAGGCGCGGGTGCCGGGCCCTACACACCCCCCGTGGGTCCCGTCCTACGGGAGCTGCATTCAAGGCCCCACGGTGATCGTGAGGGACTTCCTCTTCTAGAGCTGTCAGCTTTTCCTTATATATTTCATAGCTACGTGATTAAACTCAAAGTTCTTTCTGGCGGACTGAAGCCTTTGTTGTGTGACATGTTTCTCTTTATCTGTGTATTTCTTCTTGCCTTGAATCTACTGTTTGGGGGCGCCTGGGTGGCTCATTCAGTTGAGCATCTGACTCTCCATCTCGTGGTCGTGAATTTGAGCCCCATGTTGGACTCCACACTGTGCATAGAGCCTGCTTAAAAAAAAATCCGGTCTGGGGCGCCTGGGTGGCTTAGTCGGTTAAGCGTCCGACTTTCGATTGGGTCATGATCTTGCGGTTCGTGGGTTCGAGCCCCACGTCGGGCTCTGTGCTGACTGCCAGTTCAGAGCCTGGAGCCTGTTTCAGTCTGTGACTCCCTCTCTCTCTGACCCTCCCCTGCTCATGCTCTCTCTCTCTCCTAGAAATAAATAAAAAACATAAAAAAAAAAAATCCGGTCTGTTTGATATAAAAAGACATACTACACTAATTTTCTTTCGGCTGATGTTTGCATGGCACATCATCTTCCATCTTTCACCCTTCACCTTTTCTGTGTATTGTATTTCGTGTATTTGTTTAGGCACTGTAGATAAGGATGTATTTTTTTAATTCCATCTTTTTTATTTTTAATTATTTAATTTGTGAACATTGACTGTAACTAGTGATATACATAGCTGGGTCTGTATCTACTATCTTACTATTTGTTTTCTATTTGTCTCACGTGCCTAAATTTTCTCCTTCATTACCTTAAGTTAATCATGTATTTTTTCATTCCATTTTTCCCTGTATTAGATTGTTAGTTATACATCCTTTTTAATATTACTTTAATGCTTTGTTAGAAATTACAATATGCATCATAGACTTTTTAAATATTTTTAAAAAATTTAATGTTTTATTTATTTCTGAGAGAGAGAGAGACAGTGTGAGCAGGGGAGGGTCAGAGAAGGAAACGCAGAATCTAAAGCAGCTCCAGTGTCTGAGCTGACAGCACAGAACCCGATGTGGGGCTCGAACCCACGAACCGTGAGATCATGAACTGAGCCAAAGTTGGACACTTAACCAACTGAGCCGCCAGGCGCCCCTAAATATTTATTATTTTTGAGAGACAGAGTGCAAGCTGGGGAGGAGCAGAGAGAGAGAGAGCGAGCCTCAGGCAGGCTCCGCACTGTCTGCACGGAGCCCAATGTGGAGCTTGAACTGCTGAACCATGAGATCATGACCTGCACTGAAATCAAGAGTCGGATGCCTAACCAGCTGAGCCGCCCAAGCGGCCCTACATCCTAGACTTACTGTAACTGAAAATAAATGAGTACTTCTACTATTTCCTGAGAAATGAAAGGGCAGGAGGTTATTTACTCCCATTTACTAACCATTGTCTGTATTGTATTCATCATGAATTTTAATGTTACGTATGTTCTAAATGCCACAGAACATTAGAGTTACAGTTTTATACAGTTAATGTTCACTTAGGGCCACCCATATATTCACCTTTCCCTTTGCTCCTTATTCTGTACTTTTAATGCTTCCAACTGACAGTATGTGCCTATGACTAAAGATTCCCTTTTAGCATTTTAGTGTGGCTCTTATGGGCATCTTACCAGGCTTTTACTTGTCTGGAAATATCTTAATTTTTGAGGACTGATTTTACTAAATATAGAATTCTGAGTTAGCGAGTTTTCTTTCAGCATTTCCATTGTCTTCTGCTTTCCATAGTCCCCATTGAGAAGTCTGCTGTCTCCTCCTCGTTGCCCCGTTGACAGCGAATGCTCCTCTCCTCGGGCACTGCAAATACTCCCCGTGTGTCTGTGGCTCTCAGCAGGCGGACAGCGATGCGCCCAGACGTATTCCACTGCCTGCACTGCGGCTGATCCACGTCATAGTGATCTTTGGATCGATGGCTTCGTTTCTTTTTGAGTTTTGAAAAGCTCTAGTCTGTGTTTTCAGATATCGATTCTGAATGTTTTCTTTCTCCCCCCTTCTCCAATTACACATAGTAGATCTTTTTATTGTGTCCCGTATGTTTCTTATCATTCTTTGTTTTCTTTGGCTTTTATCCAAATATTTTCTCCTGGCCTATTTCCAGGTAACTCACTCTCTTCTGCTGTGGCTAATCATCTACTTTGTACTAAATTTCAGTCAATGTGTTTTTAATCGTAGAATTTCCATTTGATTCTATTTTATGGATTCCACTTCTCTGTGAAGCTCGCTATCTTTTTTACTGAATTATATTCGTCATATTTTTTATCCGTATTCAGCAACGCCACTGTTGAAGTTATTACCTGGGAGTCTGTTTCTGTTCCCTGGACCCTCAGTATGGCTGGTGCCTTCGGACTGAATGCTGGACACTGTGTGGTGAAACACAGTTCCTTCAGCCCTGGAGTCTGGTCTGAATAAGAACTGATCACTTTGAGTTGTTTTAACACCAGGTTTTAGTCTTTGTAGGATCTGGTCTATTTCCACTTTCTCTTATTCTTAATTTTATAGGAGTTCTGATTTAAATCTGAGAGAATCTATAGGGCCTTGAGTTTTATTTTTATCTTATACTATGTGGCTGCTTAAAAGCTCTCCTTGGCTGTTCAGCCTCCTGGCCACCACTTTTGCGCACCTCATCTCTGAACGCACAACTGGAAACTTACAGAATGCTTTGAGGGACACACAGATCCGATGTGTAGACTCACTACACTTCACATGCCTTCTCTCCGGCACCCCAGTCCTGGCTACTTGAGAAGCCCCGAACTCACACGTTTTACCCCCAGCCCCGGGAGAGTATGGGGAGAGACACCTAGCGCCTGATTTCTGTTCTGCTCCTCGGCCTCTCTAATTGTGATAGCAGAAGAATTATGAAATGCTTCACGGGGAAGGTGAGTTTAGAGTACAAAGCCCCCATCGGTGACTTGTCCTCTCTGGAATCTTGACCCCAAGCTCTTGGTATGTTTCCAATGTACACAAATTTCAGTTTTTCCAGCGGGATGATAGCTCCACTGCCGACAAGTCCACCTCTTCCAGAAGCAGGCCTCTGGGACACGCAGACTGTCCTGGGCAGGAAGGATAGGAAAGGAAAGAAGAAATATTACGGGTAAAGATTTATAAGACTTGATAATGTTTATATTTAGGAAAACAACATAAAACAGTGCTCTCTCTTGTAACCTGTGGTCTTTCCGACTGAAAATAGTGCTACCGGCCGCCATGAGGAGATACTGGGAGCTGTTTCCTGGATTGGGGAGTTCCCCTGAATCCTTCACTGTCCCCCCGTCACCGTAGGCCAAGAGCCTCACCCTCCAGACTTGGCATCACGGCTCCAGGGCTTACAGTTGTGTCAGCTTATCAGACCCCGAGTTAGGTGTGTGTGCTACTGTGTCTGCCAACCTAACGACGTGGGGAAATTAAGGAAAATAGAGGAGAAAAGAGAGTCAAGAACCTATTTGAATTTGACGCGCAGGACTAGTGCATCACTAGTTAACTAGTTGTTAACTAGCAGCGTCCCCTTTGAACTGTGGCAGGGACTTGAGGACGCTGGTGAGGAGCCTTTCTGTCCCGGCGCAAATACAAGTGGATTCCCAGGCACATCTGATCAAAATGCAGTTTCAAGGAATTTTACTCTTATTCAGGTGTCTGCTTTGAGCAGTGTGGGTGTGGAGTCTACGTACGGACAGAAAGAACTGATTGAGAAACGCAAGCTGCAGAATGAGCAGTGTGTCGCTTACTAATAGGTGCCCCGAGCCGGAAGCACTGAGGCGAGATTCTGGGTCACGTGAAGGCACAGGTACTTGTGATTCTAGTGCCAAGTTGCAACCCCCTTCCCCCCACCGGCCGGACCCTCAGCCAGCGAGTCTCTCCTGCACACGCTCCTTCACCACAAATGTATCGAGCAGTTTCTACTGAGCACCGTGCCGAGGTCGTGGGGACACCACATCGCCCGGGGCCTGAGCCTCCTCCGTCAGCTGTTCTGTCCCGACCTGCTATTCCGTTTCTAGAGCAGATGCCCTCACCGTTGACTGTGTCTGTGCAACGCCCAGAGAACCCCCGCCCTCACCCCGTCTC
>NW_027528362.1:14104559-14104865 GCF_008692635.1 Crocuta crocuta
GCTCAGCCCTTGAACCACACGCAGTTCGCAGTTCGGGCTACGGCCGACCCCTGCTGTTGTGGTCGGTGGTGCCCACATCCGGGCAGTGCCGGCCTGGGGGCGGCAGGACATGGGGTGCAACTCCCTGGGGCCGCAGGGCTGCCTGGGACGGTTTCCTCCTCCTCACGCGCCCGGGTCGGTCTCTGCGAACGTAGTTCCCCTGCGGCCCGAGGGGCAGAATGTCGGAGGCTCCGCCATCCCTGCAGGCGCCGGGAGGCCAGCTCTGTCCTCGGGCTCCGGCTCCGCAAAGTGAGCTTCCTGGATAAG
>NW_027528362.1:14104918-14109146 GCF_008692635.1 Crocuta crocuta
GGGGGGGGGGCACTGCCTCGGGCTGGCACGTCCCTAAAACAGAAACTGGATGAAACGCTGAGAGTCATCCACTCGCATCTGTGACCAGGGTGTCCCCAGCTCCTCCGTCTGGTGCAGGGGGAGGTGCCTCGGTCACAGGGTCAGCATCAGAGGCCTCTGCTGTGTTCAGACCAACCGCTTTCAATCCAGCGTCTTCCCAGAATCCCACTTCGGAGACCGAGGGACACGCAGTGTCCTCCCGCCCAGCAGGGGCGTAAGTGAGATGAAAACTCAGGCTAAGTAGAGGCAAACAGAAGGGAGCGCCAGGCGAGCCCACACAGCGTCTGCTCTGCAGTTAGACCCGCGTTGGAAAAGCCGCTGCTGTCCGGCCGCCCCCACGAGCCCCCGTGTGCCCTGCGCCGTGGCTCTCCCGCGGGGGGCGTGCCGGTGCGCCGTCCCCTGCTGTCCCAGGCCTCGCAGCTCCAGCGTCCGGTTGGCAGAGCCGAGCCCGCAGGTGACAAAGCAAACACGTCACAGCCCGCGCCCCCAGCCTGACCGGACGGCGCCTGTGTCCGGGTCCGAGGACTCCGTATCAGCACCGACAGCGCCCTCGCTTTGATTACAGGCGTGCGCCTCCCCGGCCCTGGAGTTTATGCCACCGCGTTTTCTAGAAGCCGCCCGCCCTACAGGGACGACTCCGCCTCCTGGTGCCAACGAGCAATGAAGCAGAAGCATGTGATCCCGGGCACAGTCTCACTGGAAATAACCCGGTGGCCTTTCCCTCGCGAGTAGGGAGTTGCTGCCTCCATCCACCCTGGAGGAGGAAACCGGCGCAGGCGGCCCCGCAGCCCCTGCGCTGCTGCGCACGGAAACACTGTCACCGGTGCACGCTTGCCCCGCAGGGAACACACGCATTCACACGCGCAGACCACACATACGATGCACGTGTGATGAGGCCACGTGTCTCCACGCCCCCTCCCGGCACACCCTGTGTGCCCAGAAGCTCCCGTGTCCCTGCCATGGCCGGTCTCAGACCCGCCCACCCGGCTGCACCCCCCGTGGGGCCGGCGCTCAGGAGCCCATGCGGCCACAACGCGGGCCACGGCCCCACGCAGACAGGCCCAGCTGCTCCTGGATCCACGCCCCGGGGCAAGCTCGGCAGACACTGTCTGTCTGTAAAGGGCCAGATAGAGATGGAGGGCCGTCTGGCCTCTGCTGCAAGTCTGAGGTGGTAGCAGCCGGAGACCTTCCAGAAGGACGGGTGTGGCCGCGTCCAGGGCACTTTACAAAAGTCAGCTTGGCCCGCGGGCATAGATGGGCTGCTTGGCGCGGCGCCGCCCCGGGGAAGGGCTCGGCGCTGGAGCCGTTCTCCCCGAGGGCCCGTGAGCACTTGAAACGTGGCCAGTGTGAGCGAAGAACTGAAACTTAAATTGTATTTCAGTTAAATTAACGGTAAATGGTCGAGGTGGCCTATCGCGTGGCCGCCATGAGGGAGGCCGAGACCTCGCTAGCCTTTCCACGGGTGGGCAGGGCCGATGTCCCGCGCCACCCTCGCTCCTCGACGCCCCCTTTCGGGCCCAGAGAAGACTCGCTCCTTGTGACAGACATGCCTGTGCAGGATTTTACCAAAAGAGAAAAAAACTCCATTAGAGTCTTTAAGAGGCCAAAAGTCGTAAGCCCAGAAACTACTTTCTTTAAAAAGATGCTATTTTTAAGTGGCCAAATAGACTTGAAAGATATTTGTTAGAAAATGTTCTACAGCTAAAGATCTCGCGCCTGATGTTTTCAACTCAGAACTCACTTCGGCTGAGTCCGCATCTCCGATAACAGTGCTTATGGAGGCGGCTCCGGGCCCCCAGCTCCGGCAGCCAGCACCCTGGGGGCGTCCCACACCCCCGGGGCCCCCGGCTGGAGCCGACGCCCCTCCGCCACGGGCCACCACGGGGCCTGGCGATGCCACGTCCTGAGCTCACTCCAGGGTTGTTTTTTTAACTCCAAATAGGAGATGATGGCACTCAGCTCACAGGTGGTTCTAAGGACTGTGATGAAACTTAGGCCGTGATTAATTCAGGCCATGATGAAAAATGGAAATAACCAGCTGGAGGAAAGAGTCGTAATTAACGATGGTAACTGACACCCCCTCCCCGTCTCCGGGGGCTGATCTGTGCCACTCGGACGAGCGCATCCCTACCAACAGACCTGTGGGAGCAGCACTGTCGTGAAACCCCGGCAGGCTCCCGCGGCAGCACCCCCGCTGCCCCGCCCTCCCCGCGTCACACACCCCCACTGCTGCACCCTGGTCATCACCCCTTCCCTGATGTCACGCCCACCCCCACGCCACCATCGCTGTCGCCCTGCGAGGGACGCTACCTGTTAGTCAGGGTTCTCCAGACAAACAGACACACACAGTGGGATGTGTGTGTGAGAGATTTTTTCAGAAGCTGCCACATCCATCCCGCGGGCTGGCGGGTCTGAGGTGTGCAGGGCCGCAGGCAGGCTGGACACCGGGAAGGGTACGGAACGGTCCACCCGAGAGGCCGTCTGGAGGCAGAATCCCTCTTATTTAGGACTCAGGGTTTTTCTTAAGGGTTCGATGGAACGGCACGGCCCACCCGCACCAGGGAGAGTGACCTGCTCACCCAGACCCTCTGACTCCCTCGTCATCCTCACAGAAGTGTCTTCACAGCCACACCCTGCCCGGTGCGGGACCAGAAGTCTGTCCACGGCCCAGACACTGAGCCGCCATCACCCCAGAACAGATGGGGCGGGGAGGTGCCGTGGCCCTGGCTGGGGACGGTGGCCCAGGGGCGGCGCCAGGGGCTTGGCTCGGCCAGGACCTCAATCTCTGTCCTGCACTGCCTCTCCGTGGCCCGTCCCAGAATGACAGCCGCCCCGCCCTCCACAGTTCAGGCTCCGCACGGAGTCACCCCAGCCCAGGACCTGGCCAGCGGGGACAGTGTGGCCGGGGGCTTGTCCTCCTCTGGAAGCCCCCAGCCCCAGCGCCTCCCGCCTCCACCGACAGCCTCGCAGCAGAGACCTCCTCGCGGGAGCGGGGCCAGCGGGGACCTGCCTGTCTGTGGACGTCGGGCCTGGACGGCACAGCCCCAGGCACCACGGCCGGGACACCGGGCACAGCGACCAGGGAGGAGGTGTCAGGGGACTGTGGGGCCTGGAGTCAGAGCAGGTGTGAGGCCCTGCGCCGGCTCAGGCCCCACATGACCACGCACAGGGCCTACCCCGCGTGGGCCTTGGACTCCTCATCTGCAAAATGGGCAGCGCTAAGACGGCTGGGATTGTTGCGGGCGTTCAGCCTGAGTCTGGAGCGTAGAATCCGGCTCGGCAGATGGAGTCACGGCCGTTCTCGATTCTGGAGGGGACACAGTTGTCCCGCGGAGAGCATCCAAACCTCTGGTGACCTGTGGTGCCATCCTCATCCCCGAAAAGGCTGTCAGCCTGGAGGGGGCCCCCGAGGGCCCCGTAAAGGTCAGACCACCCAGGGCGGCCTTGGTGGCATGCTGGATGCCCGCTCCCTGCCCTGAGTGTCCCTCCGGGGGGTCTCAGAGGGCATCACAGAGCCGATGCCGACAGCAAAGCCCATGGGGGGCTTGGGGCCTGGCCCCTTTCCCCGCTGCCACCCTCCCGGTTCGCATGGGGCCACCCGGCAGGGCTGGCTTTCAGCTCTCCGTAAAGGGCTCCGCGGTCACAGGTGGGACCCAGACTGCTCCTCCGGGAGGGGGAGGGGCGGGGGCTGCAGGGCACCAGCAGCTGGAACTGAGCACCTGTCCGGGGCACCGCGTGCTCGCCGTCACTCCGGGCAGCCAGGGTCACTTGGTGGCTGGCATGCAGCCACCCGCCATCCGGGAGGACTTTTTCTTCAACTAAATTGAACTGAATTCAGTCCTCCAAGAGGTGACATAGTGGGACTGGTCATCAGGGAGGGGACATGTCCACTCGGGCCCCAGGGGTCTGCCGGAGCGGCCAGAGCTGGTGAGCACACCTGCACCAGGGGCGTGGCCTGGGGCCTCAGCGGGTCACACGCGCTGTGGCCGAGGCGACACCGTCCCTTCACATCCCACCCTCCAGCTGTTCTTGCGCACCCAGGGGACGCTGGCCGGAAACCGTGAAAGGCCAGGTTTGCCTCTTCTTTCCCTGACCCCCGGGCGCTCCAATAACACTTGCTTCTGAGGAAAGCAACCGCCCAGTCAACAAAATAGCGGCCTGTGTGATGGGCTGAGTCCTGCTAATAAAA
>NW_027528362.1:14111548-14111769 GCF_008692635.1 Crocuta crocuta
GCTCAGCCCTTGAACCACACGCAGTTCGCAGTTCGGGCTACGGCCGACCCCTGCTGTTGTGGTCGGTGGTGCCCACATCCGGGCAGTGCCGGCCTGGGGGCGGCAGGACATGGGGTGCAACTCCCTGGGGCCGCAGGGCTGCCTGGGACGGTTTCCTCCTCCTCACGCGCCCGGGTCGGTCTCTGCGAACGTAGTTCCCCTGCGGCCCGAGGGGCAGAATG
>NW_027528362.1:14111938-14118144 GCF_008692635.1 Crocuta crocuta
GCGTGGGGGTGGGGGGGGGGCACTGCCTCGGGCTGGCACGTCCCTAAAACAGAAACTGGATGAAACGCTGAGAGTCATCCACTCGCATCTGTGACCAGGGTGTCCCCAGCTCCTCCGTCTGGTGCAGGGGGAGGTGCCTCGGTCACAGGGTCAGCATCAGAGGCCTCTGCTGTGTTCAGACCAACCGCTTTCAATCCAGCGTCTTCCCAGAATCCCACTTCGGAGACCGAGGGACACGCAGTGTCCTCCCGCCCAGCAGGGGCGTAAGTGAGATGAAAACTCAGGCTAAGTAGAGGCAAACAGAAGGGAGCGCCAGGCGAGCCCACACAGCGTCTGCTCTGCAGTTAGACCCGCGTTGGAAAAGCCGCTGCTGTCCGGCCGCCCCCACGAGCCCCCGTGTGCCCTGCGCCGTGGCTCTCCCGCGGGGGGCGTGCCGGTGCGCCGTCCCCTGCTGTCCCAGGCCTCGCAGCTCCAGCGTCCGGTTGGCAGAGCCGAGCCCGCAGGTGACAAAGCAAACACGTCACAGCCCGCGCCCCCAGCCTGACCGGACGGCGCCTGTGTCCGGGTCCGAGGACTCCGTATCAGCACCGACAGCGCCCTCGCTTTGATTACAGGCGTGCGCCTCCCCGGCCCTGGAGTTTATGCCACCGCGTTTTCTAGAAGCCGCCCGCCCTACAGGGACGACTCCGCCTCCTGGTGCCAACGAGCAATGAAGCAGAAGCATGTGATCCCGGGCACAGTCTCACTGGAAATAACCCGGTGGCCTTTCCCTCGCGAGTAGGGAGTTGCTGCCTCCATCCACCCTGGAGGAGGAAACCGGCGCAGGCGGCCCCGCAGCCCCTGCGCTGCTGCGCACGGAAACACTGTCACCGGTGCACGCTTGCCCCGCAGGGAACACACGCATTCACACGCGCAGACCACACATACGATGCACGTGTGATGAGGCCACGTGTCTCCACGCCCCCTCCCGGCACACCCTGTGTGCCCAGAAGCTCCCGTGTCCCTGCCATGGCCGGTCTCAGACCCGCCCACCCGGCTGCACCCCCCGTGGGGCCGGCGCTCAGGAGCCCATGCGGCCACAACGCGGGCCACGGCCCCACGCAGACAGGCCCAGCTGCTCCTGGATCCACGCCCCGGGGCAAGCTCGGCAGACACTGTCTGTCTGTAAAGGGCCAGATAGAGATGGAGGGCCGTCTGGCCTCTGCTGCAAGTCTGAGGTGGTAGCAGCCGGAGACCTTCCAGAAGGACGGGTGTGGCCGCGTCCAGGGCACTTTACAAAAGTCAGCTTGGCCCGCGGGCATAGATGGGCTGCTTGGCGCGGCGCCGCCCCGGGGAAGGGCTCGGCGCTGGAGCCGTTCTCCCCGAGGGCCCGTGAGCACTTGAAACGTGGCCAGTGTGAGCGAAGAACTGAAACTTAAATTGTATTTCAGTTAAATTAACGGTAAATGGTCGAGGTGGCCTATCGCGTGGCCGCCATGAGGGAGGCCGAGACCTCGCTAGCCTTTCCACGGGTGGGCAGGGCCGATGTCCCGCGCCACCCTCGCTCCTCGACGCCCCCTTTCGGGCCCAGAGAAGACTCGCTCCTTGTGACAGACATGCCTGTGCAGGATTTTACCAAAAGAGAAAAAAACTCCATTAGAGTCTTTAAGAGGCCAAAAGTCGTAAGCCCAGAAACTACTTTCTTTAAAAAGATGCTATTTTTAAGTGGCCAAATAGACTTGAAAGATATTTGTTAGAAAATGTTCTACAGCTAAAGATCTCGCGCCTGATGTTTTCAACTCAGAACTCACTTCGGCTGAGTCCGCATCTCCGATAACAGTGCTTATGGAGGCGGCTCCGGGCCCCCAGCTCCGGCAGCCAGCACCCTGGGGGCGTCCCACACCCCCGGGGCCCCCGGCTGGAGCCGACGCCCCTCCGCCACGGGCCACCACGGGGCCTGGCGATGCCACGTCCTGAGCTCACTCCAGGGTTGTTTTTTTAACTCCAAATAGGAGATGATGGCACTCAGCTCACAGGTGGTTCTAAGGACTGTGATGAAACTTAGGCCGTGATTAATTCAGGCCATGATGAAAAATGGAAATAACCAGCTGGAGGAAAGAGTCGTAATTAACGATGGTAACTGACACCCCCTCCCCGTCTCCGGGGGCTGATCTGTGCCACTCGGACGAGCGCATCCCTACCAACAGACCTGTGGGAGCAGCACTGTCGTGAAACCCCGGCAGGCTCCCGCGGCAGCACCCCCGCTGCCCCGCCCTCCCCGCGTCACACACCCCCACTGCTGCACCCTGGTCATCACCCCTTCCCTGATGTCACGCCCACCCCCACGCCACCATCGCTGTCGCCCTGCGAGGGACGCTACCTGTTAGTCAGGGTTCTCCAGACAAACAGACACACACAGTGGGATGTGTGTGTGAGAGATTTTTTCAGAAGCTGCCACATCCATCCCGCGGGCTGGCGGGTCTGAGGTGTGCAGGGCCGCAGGCAGGCTGGACACCGGGAAGGGTACGGAACGGTCCACCCGAGAGGCCGTCTGGAGGCAGAATCCCTCTTATTTAGGACTCAGGGTTTTTCTTAAGGGTTCGATGGAACGGCACGGCCCACCCGCACCAGGGAGAGTGACCTGCTCACCCAGACCCTCTGACTCCCTCGTCATCCTCACAGAAGTGTCTTCACAGCCACACCCTGCCCGGTGCGGGACCAGAAGTCTGTCCACGGCCCAGACACTGAGCCGCCATCACCCCAGAACAGATGGGGCGGGGAGGTGCCGTGGCCCTGGCTGGGGACGGTGGCCCAGGGGCGGCGCCAGGGGCTTGGCTCGGCCAGGACCTCAATCTCTGTCCTGCACTGCCTCTCCGTGGCCCGTCCCAGAATGACAGCCACCCCGCCCTCCACAGTTCAGGCTCCGCACGGAGTCACCCCAGCCCAGGACCTGGCCAGCGGGGACAGTGTGGCCGGGGGCTTGTCCTCCTCTGGAAGCCCCCAGCCCCAGCGCCTCCCGCCTCCACCGACAGCCTCGCAGCAGAGACCTCCTCGCGGGAGCGGGGCCAGCGGGGACCTGCCTGTCTGTGGACGTCGGGCCTGGACGGCACAGCCCCAGGCACCACGGCCGGGACACCGGGCACAGCGACCAGGGAGGAGGTGTCAGGGGACTGTGGGGCCTGGAGTCAGAGCAGGTGTGAGGCCCTGCGCCGGCTCAGGCCCCACATGACCACGCACAGGGCCTACCCCGCGTGGGCCTTGGACTCCTCATCTGCAAAATGGGCAGCGCTAAGACGGCTGGGATTGTTGCGGGCGTTCAGCCTGAGTCTGGAGCATAGAATCCGGCTCGGCAGATGGAGTCACGGCCGTTCTCGATTCTGGAGGGGACACAGTTGTCCCGCGGAGAGCATCCAAACCTCTGGTGACCTGTGGTGCCATCCTCATCCCCGAAAAGGCTGTCAGCCTGGAGGGGGCCCCCGAGGGCCCCGTAAAGGTCAGACCACCCAGGGCGGCCTTGGTGGCATGCTGGATGCCCGCTCCCTGCCCTGAGTGTCCCTCCGGGGGGTCTCAGAGGGCATCACAGAGCCGATGCCGACAGCAAAGCCCATGGGGGGCTTGGGGCCTGGCCCCTTTCCCCGCTGCCACCCTCCCGGTTCGCATGGGGCCACCCGGCAGGGCTGGCTTTCAGCTCTCCGTAAAGGGCTCCGCGGTCACAGGTGGGACCCAGACTGCTCCTCCGGGAGGGGGAGGGGCGGGGGCTGCAGGGCACCAGCAGCTGGAACTGAGCACCTGTCCGGGGCACCGCGTGCTCGCCGTCACTCCGGGCAGCCAGGGTCACTTGGTGGCTGGCATGCAGCCACCCGCCATCCGGGAGGACTTTTTCTTCAACTAAATTGAACTGAATTCAGTCCTCCAAGAGGTGACATAGTGGGACTGGTCATCAGGGAGGGGACATGTCCACTCGGGCCCCAGGGGTCTGCCGGAGCGGCCAGAGCTGGTGAGCACACCTGCACCAGGGGCGTGGCCTGGGGCCTCAGCGGGTCACACGCGCTGTGGCCGAGGCGACACCGTCCCTTCACATCCCACCCTCCAGCTGTTCTTGCGCACCCAGGGGACGCTGGCCGGAAACCGTGAAAGGCCAGGTTTGCCTCTTCTTTCCCTGACCCCCGGGCGCTCCAATAACACTTGCTTCTGAGGAAAGCAACCGCCCAGTCAACAAAATAGCGGCCTGTGTGATGGGCTGAGTCCTGCTAATAAAATGTAATGGAGGCGCACGGGGGTCCTGCAAGGGTCCGGGGGAGCACGGGGCGTCCCCGGGGGGGAGTCAGCACAAGGTGTCTCTCGGGGGTGGGGCAAGTGTCTTCGTGATCACAGGTCTGGGCAGTTTGTCACCAGGGAGCCGAGCCGTCAGCAGTTGTGAATTGTAGTTGAATGACTTAAAATACTTTTAAAAACACCCTTTGAAATACAGTATTTCCATTTTTGCTCTTCATTCTCCATCGGGCGGGGGTCTCACGCCCCCAGTTCAGTGTGGCTCAGGGCATTGCTTACCCTTAGCGCTTTTATCCCCTTCCTCCGCCTCCTCCAGATCTGAACGCCACGTGGTCACCNGACGTCCCTGCCACTGTCAGGCCACTAACAGGCCGTGGCTTCTGTCACCTCCACTGCTCACTCACCGAGGGGGGGCCTCTGGCCCGTGAACCCTTTCCCCACCGCGCTAGAGAGCTGAGGTGGGCCCTTCTCCGGGGCAGCTTTCAGACGGGACNGGTGCCTCCTGACCCAGAGAGCCCTGGGCCTGGCGGCCGCTCCTCCAAACCTATTCTGCTTGGGGTCACCAGGCTGTCACCACCCGCTCCCTCTTGCTACAATCACTGCACGTGCTGCCCACACCTTCAGTTGGCCTGGAGTCCCCCACAGGGGCCTGGGTCTTACTCATCCCTGCTCCCCTCACAAGCCCAGCACAGGAGCCGGGATTTGAATTCTGGATATTTCTGTGACTTTTGGATGAGTTCTCAAGTGTCTGCCGAGCTCAGCTTTTTTTTTTAATACGTAAAATAAAAATTAGTGAATTATAAAAGTAGATACTCGCTGATTTGTTGATTGACGGTCGCAGTTCTGAGCTAGTCCTTCAGGAAAGGCGACCCACGGAGCTCGGCCTTCCGGAGCGCCGGCCCCCCCGGACTCCGGGCGTAGCTCAGCATAGGCTCTGGCCATAGGCTCTGGGGCAGCAACGTCTCCCTAACGTCCCCCTGGCCTCTGCTTCCCCGACGGGAGCGCCCTGCCCACCTCCCCCCACCCCCGGGCCTGGGCACCCTCTGGTCTCGGGCCTCACCCCTGAGACCAGCACCTACGCATCCCTTCGGGGACACGAGAGAGCCCGGCAGCCGCAGAGCTCGGCTCAGCGCAGAGGGGACGGTCACTACTTCAGTCTGGTCTCCCTCCTGGCCTGCACCTCCTGCGCCCGCCCGAGGGTCCTGCGGAAGACGCGCCCGGTACCTCGAGAAATGAGCTTAAAGGGACAAATTGAGTTTTGCCAACCTGGTTCTTCAACACTTGATAGTATGTTGACGAAGCTCCCGCAAGCCTCACTCTATTTTTAAGCCCTCGATTGAAGCCTTTCAGTGGGATCTCGTTCCGCTAACCGTGCTGTGCGTGTTCAGCTGAGGGGCAACGCCTTCCGTGGCACCTGGGGTGTGTTTGGGAGCCCTCCCTCCATCCCAGAGTCACAGCCGATTTCGTCGTTTTTGTCGTGCCGGAGAGACTACAGTGAAACCTCTAGCGAAGGGACACACGAGGAAGGACCTCGCACGATGCTAACCAGAGCGATCCGCTGACCAGCCGCGTCCCTTCCGCTTTAGAATTCAGGAGCAGGGCCACCCGTGGTGGTGGCAGCGAACCCCGTGAATCCTGGGTCAGCGGGAGGCCGTGCGGCTGGCCGGGTGGCCTCGGGGGGGCCCAGGAGTCCGGGCGTGTGACATCCGAGGCCGCTCCCGGAGACGTGCCCACGGTGTCACTAAGGGCCGGCCCCTGGAGGGAGGCGGGAGGCAGGCAGTGGCTGCCCGTGGCCTGTGACAGAAAAGTCCAGAAGCTCTGGGTGGGCAGGTGAGCAGGAGAGGCCGAATTTTTCCAACAGAGGCGCAGAGCTGGAGGCAGGTCCCGGAGAAGACAGACACCCCCGGGAGGCAGGGAGTCAGGAAGACTGGCCAAAGGAAGAAGCCATGGGGCCG
>NW_027528362.1:14118170-14140385 GCF_008692635.1 Crocuta crocuta
ACCGGCCACCCCGAGGCCGCCCACCAGACCCCCAAACTGGCCCGGGAAGGCAGCGGAGGGGCCAGCGCCATGCAGGGGCACCTCGATCTCCGGCTGCGACCCCACGGCGCCCCTTCTGCTCCCCACCGCGGATGCCCGCCGCCCTGCGACGGGAGCCTGCGCTGCAGGCAGAAGGGAGGGGCGGCGGCCGGGAGCGCCTGCCTGGCCCGCGGGGCCCACGTGCCAGCCCGGGAGCCGCACCGTCTGCAGGGTCACTGGGCCCACGGGCACCACCGGAGTCCCGCGGGGAAGCGTTCGAAGCGAGCAGGGGCCGCGTGTCCACGCCACCCCCTCTGAGGACCAACCAGCAAGATTTCACATTTCCTGTGTCACACCTGTCCCCTCACCCCCATCAAGGTTAAAGCGGAAAAAAGGACAGAGTCGCTAGTATCCGAGAAGCTGCTCTGTGAGGCTGGAGTCAGTGCCACGTAACCTCCAGCGTCCGGATGGCATCGGGCGGGACCCCCCAAAGGAGGGTGCCCTGCAGAGCAGCAAGGGGGCAGGTGCCACGGGGACAGGGCACCCTCGGCGGGCAGGAGTGTGCCCAGCCCCACGTGCCAGGAGGCGTGGCCGCGGCGCAGCAACAGAGGGACCCTGTGGGGACACTGGCCGGGCTGCACCCCGGCCCCACCCCCCTGCCCTGTCTCCCCGGGGCGCCCGGGACAGACGAGGTCAGCAACCTGGCCTGGCAAGGGCGCACTTAGCTGGGCCTCAGCTCCCGGGAGTGGGGGCTGGGTGCGCCCCCAGCGACGCTGCCAAGGCTGGCTGTGAGCAGGGCTCGAGGACAGGCCACTTCGGGGAGACGGGCTGGCTCCTTCCACTGCCTCCGTCCCCTCCCCCAGCAAGACGGGCGCCCCCTCCCCTGCCGTGGCCAGGGCCGTGGCCCCCACAGAACTCTGCTCGACCCGCCAGTAACGGCCCCCTGCCGCCTGGCCTCCAGATAGGCCTGGGCCGCCGGGGTGGCCAGCGCTGCCGAGTAGGCGGGTGGCCCTGGGCCCGGCCGCAGGACTCGCGCGAGGACAAGGGGCCCGGGCCGGGCCGCAGGGGGCCGTTCCTCATCAGACCCGCACCTCGGGGTACCTCGGCCTCGCCCCTCAGGGCGCGTCTGCGCCCCAGCCCGCGGGGGCGGACCAGCACCCCGCTCGCTCGATGATAAGCCCGGGGCCCCAAGCGGTGAGCCCAGGCGGCAGCCAGAAAGGACGGGCAGGGGCCACGCAGCCCGTGCCAGGCTGACCTCCGCTCCCGGGCGGGCTCAGCAGCGTCTACAAACTGCTGGGTTAACAACATCAACAATGACACACGGCGAATGGGTACTTCAGAGCCGTGTGGGTCCCGGCACAAAAGGCCACGCAGCGACACGCGATATTAAGCAGGGACGTGCAGATAAGGCCAGCGAGCTAGGGGCCGGGTGACAGCGCACCGGCCTGGGCCGGGCCAGGAGCTGCAGCCCCTCCTGGAACAAGGCGAGGTTCTCTTTCCTCCTCAGAGGAAATTAATAAAACATATTTGCAGATTATTATGAAAAATACGTATTAGCTCCTGGAGTGATGATTTAAAATCGGCTATTTGTGAGACACAGCACATGAAGCGGGAGCTGCCCCGATGATGGGGCACCGGGGGGGACCCCACGTGACAGCAAACGTCCCAAATGGTGATGCCAAGGGGCCAGCGACCAGACGCCGAGCCCGTGGACTAAATTCGCCTCATCCTGTTACCTAATCTTTCAATTTTGTAAAAACAAAAACAGAAAAACGGCTGACCTGCAGCTAGAAGGTCCGTCCCAAGCTACCCGTGCGGTGCAGCCCCACACGGGGCCGGTGACCGGCAGGTCTGGCTCCCCTCCAGTGCCGCTCGGCTGTGCCCTGCTCGCCACGTGGACCCNCGACGGCCTTTCCTCCAGGTCTCGGGTCCCAGACACACAAAACACACAGAAGAACACAGAGCACAAAGCAGGATTTCTGAACATCTTCCTGGACATTGAGGAGAAGGAATAGACGGGGAGCTTCTCGCTCCGCCCCCTGCCCACCCCTCACAGAATGCGGCCCTCCCCCGGGGGCCAGGGTCTGCGGCCTGGGGCACCCGCACCACGGGGCCAAAGGCCCCGCACACATGGCCGTCCCCCTCTGCCACCCTGGCTGGGGACAGCAGGACACCCCTCTGTCCACACGTCTCCATCTGAATGCGTGTGACATAGGACTCCAGCCTGCAGGCCAGGCCACCCAGGGACGCCCACCCAGGGACACCCTCCAGGGACGCCCACCCAGGGACACACACCAGGGACGCCCACCCAGGGACGCCTACCTAGGGATGCCCACCCAGGGACACCCTCCAGGGACGCCCACCCAGGGACACACACCAGGGACGCCCACCCAGGGACGCCTACCTAGGGATGCCCACCCAGGGACACCCTCCAGGGACGCCCACCCAGGGACACACACCAGGGACACCCACCCAGGGACGCCCACCCAGAGACGCCTTCCAGGGACGCCCACCAGCAACGCCCAATGCCCTCCAGGGACACCTTCTGGGGAAGCCTGAGCTTTGGAGTCTGTGTCCAGTGGCCTCCCTGCCTCCATCCCCTCAAGCAACTTGCAGGCAAAGGAGACCCCCAGATGGGCTCTATTTATATTCAGACAATAGACCTTGCGCTGCCTCAGGTACTTTATGCACAAATCATCCACAACTTCCCCCCAAAATCCTCACTCCCCTGGTTCTCCTGAAAGTGCAGATAAGTGATCTCTGAGAATGATTCCACAATCTGAGCATGAATCCCAATGAGCATGAGCATTTATTTACAAATTGCATCAACTACTACTATGTTACGCATGTTACTGACACAAGTAGACACTTTAGAAGAATGGCAGAGGATGAAATCTAATATTTTTTTTTAATTTTTTAAATGTTTTATTTATTTCTGAGAGAGAGAGACAGCATGAGCAGGAGCTGGGCAGAGAGAGAGGGAGACACAGAATCTGAAACAGGCTCCAGACTCTGAGCTGTCAGCACAGAGCCCGACGCGGGGCTTGAACCCATGAAGCGTGAGATCATGACCTGAGCTGAAGTTGGACGCTTAACCGACTGAACCCCCCAGGTGCCCCGAAATCTAATATTTTAAAACAACTTTAAGTGTATCAGGTCTTCACTGTACTAAAATATGGTAACAACAGTGACTTAATGAGTCACTGTTGAACATGCTTCCTTATTTATGAAATTCCCTTTACGACTTGCGACATGACCATTTGACAAGATATTTATGTCCAGCTAATTTCGACTCTTGGTTTTAATTTCTGTCACGTCTGAGAAGACTCCTCATAGGACACAGGTCAGCTGGTTGTGCGTCACTGCAGCGCCTCCAACTTGGATCGCACATTACATAATCCTATCGACCAATTTGGCCTGATTTTGTTAAAATTTGGGCAGCAAACTCCTATACTCCATAATAACAGTCAGGAATTCTCCAGGCTAATTAGAAGGTGTTCCATTTTAATGATTTTTATGAATAAGTCCAATCTACTAAAACCTTTTGTGATATTTTAGAACAAGTTTAAAAACTATTTCCAAGTCTTTTTAAGTGTTAAGTTAAACTTAAAAAAGTGAAGGCATTGTCCTCGACGACAAACCCCTTTAACAATAACAACATTTCTGAACATTTTCCAAGTGTTTTCGCCACAGACGCGTTTCTTCCGAAAAGTAGCTGCTTCCTGAATCGGTGTCAAAACCCGATTAGCGAGGCTGCCCTTGCCGGGGCTCAGCGCTCCTCCTCTGCAGCGGCCACGGCAGGCTGGGGCCTGACGTGCCTGCTATACACGCTGGCATCTCTACGTGAGGGACCGGCCAACTCCGGGCACGGCAGGCGCTTCAGGATCGCTCCTACACAATAGGGCGCGGACCCGCTGATGCGGTCACAGACGCTGTGGGTCCCCTTCCACACGGGACACGGAGAGACGCGGCTCACGGCCCAGAAATGAGCGCAGCTTAGACCCTCTGAGGGACCCCAGGTCCCCAGATGCCCAGGAGGCAGGAACACCCAGCCGGGGTGGACTGAGTTCCGCACGCCCACTCCCGCCCCAGGGGTCCCTCACCGGGTGGCGGTGGGGGAAGCTCTGCTCCAGCAGTGGCTGAGAGGCCCCCCGCAGGCACGCGGGAACCTCGGCCGCTGGAGNGAGGAAGCCCGGACCAGCCTTCTGTCATCTGGAGCCTCTGGAGCCCGAGCCTGCCCGGACGGGCCACGAACCCCCGTGCGGCTCACCTACGTGACAAGCTGCCGCGCCCGCTGCACCTGTGTGGCCAGAAGACGCGCCCCGGGCCTGTCACCTGCTTCCGCGTCTGCTGCTCCTTTACTGTCCCCGCTTCGCCGCAGTGCCACCAACACCGGAATGTCTCTAACACGCACATGGCGATGGTGGGGTGCTGTCGACACGGTGACGGGACCCCCCACCTTGTGAACTCACACCTCCGCAGTTCCACACACACTTTCTAGCCTCTGCTGTTCTTACCCGCAAGCTGATTCCCGCAGCCAATTAACAAAATACAAGCTACATCAAAGATGAAGAAAACGTGCTCGGCCAACATGAACTCGTCGGCAGGGGCGCCTGGCTGGCCGACTCGGCGGTGCACACGGCTCTTGATTATTTAAAAAATAAAGATTAAGAAAAAGAAATAGACAACAGAACCAAACCTGGAAAGATGACTCAGATATTGGAATCTCTGAGGGAAACTTGAAAATAACTATAAAACGTGTGTTCGGGGACCTAGGAAACAGGAGGCCAATATGTGTGAACAGAGAGCCAGACAGCAGTGTGACACAGGGCACACGGCGTCAGAGACACCGCCCGTCTGTCGTGTCTGCGGGCTGTCTGCCGTCTGTCTGCCATCTGTCTATGAGCTGTCTGCCGTCTATCTGCGGACTGTCTGTGAGCTATCTGTCGTGTCTGCCGTCTGTCTGCAGGCTGTCTGCTGTCTGTCTGCCGTCTGTCTGCAGACTGTCTGCGAGCTGTCGTGTCTGCCGTCTGTCTGCCGTCTGTCTGCGAGCTGTCTGTCGTGTCTGCCGTCTGTCTGCGGGCTGGGAGTAGCAAGGCAGGCAATCCCTGAACTTGGGGGCACAGGGAGAAACTCCCCAAATTGAAGCAGAAGGAAGGTGCATCAGGAAAGAATGTTGCCACCTGAGGGCAAATTCTCAGCCACCAAATGTGTACCTGCAGCCACAGAGGGGACAGCATCTGAGGCATAAAAATGCCCGAGGGAACAACAGGCAAGGATATTGCAAAAGTAATAGAGAACGAGAAATCCAAGAGGCTTGGCAAACCCAATGGGAGAAATACAAAGAAAACCCTTCAAGGCACATGGCAAATGGCTGGAAACCAGGATGGACAGTAAACCCTGAAAACGGCCACACAAGGAAGAAAAATGGACAGAGCGCAAGAAGGGAATAAAGGCAGAGACCTCGGTGGTCATCCGAGATCGCGGCCAGAGGTGGGGCGGTGCCATCTTCAGCGACCACAGCGCCAACCCACGTTTCCGTCTCTGCAAGACCCCTCAAAACCGGAGACTTGTGGGGCACCCCCTGCACAGTGAGGGACACCCACACCCTGAGGACCACCGGCGTCCCCTGTGTCCTCGGTACGAATATTCGATGCGAAGTACACCGCCGGCGTCCCCCGTCCTGAGTACCAATACTCGATGCGAAGTACACCGCCGGCATCCCCTGTGTCCTCGGTACCAATACTCGATGCAAAGTATACCGCCGGCGTCCCCTGTCCTGAGTACTAATACTCGATGCGAAGTATACCGCCGGCATCCACCTGTGTCCTGGGTACCAATACTTGATGTGAAGTACACCGCCTGCATCCCGTGTCCTCGGTATCAATACTCGATGCGAAGTATACCGCCGGCATCCACCTGTGTCCTGGGTACCAATACTTGATGTGAAGTACACCGCCTGCATCCCGTGTCCTCGGTATCAATACTCGATGCGAAGTATACCGCCGGCATCCACCTGTGTCCTGGGTACCAATACTTGATGTGAAGTACACCGCCTGCATCCCGTGTCCTCGGTATCAATACTCGATGCGAAGTATACCGCCGGCATCCACCTGTGTCCTGGGTACCAATACTTGATGTGAAGTACACCGCCTGCATCCCGTGTCCTCGGTATCAATACTCGATGCGAAGTATACCGCCGGCATCCACCTGTGTCCTGGGTACCAATACTTGATGTGAAGTACACCGCCTGCATCCCGTGTCCTCGGTATCAATACTCGATGCGAAGTATACCGCCGGCATCCACCTGTGTCCTGGGTACCAATACTTGATGTGAAGTACACCGCCTGCATCCCGTGTCCTCGGTATCAATACTCGATGCGAAGTATACCGCCGGCATCCACCTGTGTCCTGGGTACCAATACTTGATGTGAAGTACACCGCCTGCATCCCGTGTCCTCGGTATCAATACTCGATGCGAAGTATACCGCCGGCATCCACCTGTGTCCTGGGTACCAATACTTGATGTGAAGTACACCGCCTGCATCCCGTGTCCTCGGTATCAATACTCGATGCGAAGTATACCGCCGGCATCCACCTGTGTCCTGGGTACCAATACTTGATGTGAAGTACACCGCCTGCATCCCGTGTCCTCGGTATCAATACTCGATGCGAAGTATACCGCCGGCATCCACCTGTGTCCTGGGTACCAATACTTGATGTGAAGTACACCGCCTGCATCCCGTGTCCTCGGTATCAATACTCGATGCGAAGTATACCGCCGGCATCCACCTGTGTCCTGGGTACCAATACTTGATGTGAAGTACACCGCCTGCATCCCGTGTCCTCGGTATCAATACTCGATGCGAAGTATACCGCCGGCATCCACCTGTGTCCTGGGTACCAATACTTGATGTGAAGTACACCGCCTGCATCCCGTGTCCTCGGTATCAATACTCGATGCGAAGTATACCGCCGGCATCCACCTGTGTCCTGGGTACCAATACTTGATGTGAAGTACACCGCCTGCATCCCGTGTCCTCGGTATCAATACTCGATGCGAAGTATACCGCCGGCATCCACCTGTGTCCTGGGTACCAATACTTGATGTGAAGTACACCGCCTGCATCCCGTGTCCTCGGTATCAATACTCGATGCGAAGTATACCGCCGGCATCCACCTGTGTCCTGGGTACCAATACTTGATGTGAAGTACACCGCCTGCATCCCGTGTCCTCGGTATCAATACTCGATGCGAAGTATACCGCCGGCATCCACCTGTGTCCTGGGTACCAATACTTGATGTGAAGTACACCGCCTGCATCCCGTGTCCTCGGTATCAATACTCGATGCGAAGTATACCGCCGGCATCCACCTGTGTCCTGGGTACCAATACTTGATGTGAAGTACACCGCCTGCATCCCGTGTCCTCGGTATCAATACTCGATGCGAAGTATACCGCCGGCATCCACCTGTGTCCTGGGTACCAATACTTGATGTGAAGTACACCGCCTGCATCCCGTGTCCTCGGTATCAATACTCGATGCGAAGTATACCGCCGGCATCCACCTGTGTCCTGGGTACCAATACTTGATGTGAAGTACACCGCCTGCATCCCGTGTCCTCGGTATCAATACTCGATGCGAAGTATACCGCCGGCATCCACCTGTGTCCTGGGTACCAATACTTGATGTGAAGTACACCGCCTGCATCCCGTGTCCTCGGTATCAATACTCGATGCGAAGTATACCGCCGGCATCCACCTGTGTCCTGGGTACCAATACTTGATGTGAAGTACACCGCCTGCATCCCGTGTCCTCGGTATCAATACTCGATGCGAAGTATACCGCCGGCATCCACCTGTGTCCTGGGTACCAATACTTGATGTGAAGTACACCGCCTGCATCCCGTGTCCTCGGTATCAATACTCGATGCGAAGTATACCGCCGGCATCCACCTGTGTCCTGGGTACCAATACTTGATGTGAAGTACACCGCCTGCATCCCGTGTCCTCGGTATCAATACTCGATGCGAAGTATACCGCCGGCATCCACCTGTGTCCTGGGTACCAATACTTGATGTGAAGTACACCGCCTGCATCCCGTGTCCTCGGTATCAATACTCGATGCGAAGTATACCGCCGGCATCCACCTGTGTCCTGGGTACCAATACTTGATGTGAAGTACACCGCCTGCATCCCGTGTCCTCGGTATCAATACTCGATGCGAAGTATACCGCCGGCATCCACCTGTGTCCTGGGTACCAATACTTGATGTGAAGTACACCGCCTGCATCCCGTGTCCTCGGTATCAATACTCGATGCGAAGTATACCGCCGGCATCCACCTGTGTCCTGGGTACCAATACTTGATGTGAAGTACACCGCCTGCATCCCGTGTCCTCGGTATCAATACTCGATGCGAAGTATACCGCCGGCATCCACCTGTGTCCTGGGTACCAATACTTGATGTGAAGTACACCGCCTGCATCCCGTGTCCTCGGTATCAATACTCGATGCGAAGTATACCGCCGGCATCCACCTGTGTCCTGGGTACCAATACTTGATGTGAAGTACACCGCCTGCATCCCGTGTCCTCGGTATCAATACTCGATGCGAAGTATACCGCCGGCATCCACCTGTGTCCTGGGTACCAATACTTGATGTGAAGTACACCGCCTGCATCCCGTGTCCTCGGTATCAATACTCGATGCGAAGTATACCGCCGGCATCCACCTGTGTCCTGGGTACCAATACTTGATGTGAAGTACACCGCCTGCATCCCGTGTCCTCGGTATCAATACTCGATGCGAAGTATACCGCCGGCATCCACCTGTGTCCTGGGTACCAATACTTGATGTGAAGTACACCGCCTGCATCCCGTGTCCTCGGTATCAATACTCGATGCGAAGTATACCGCCGGCATCCACCTGTGTCCTGGGTACCAATACTTGATGTGAAGTACACCGCCTGCATCCCGTGTCCTCGGTATCAATACTCGATGCGAAGTATACCACCAGCGTCTCCTGTGTCCTCGGTATCAATACTCGATGCGAAGTACACCGCCAGCGTCCACCTGTGTCCTGAGTACCAATACTCGATGCAAAGTACACCGCCGGCGTCCCCTGTGTCCTGAGTACTAATACTCGATGCGAAGTACACCGCCGGCGTCCCCTGTGTCCTGAGTACCAATACTCGATGTGAAGTGTTTGCACTTGTCTTTCTTGTTACGCGTTCTTCTCCACGTCTGTGGACCGCCTGACGGAGGCACTGGGCTGGGTACCTCTCCCCCGAGACCACCAGGGTGGAAGACGTGGGGGGTCCCTCAGCGTCTTCAGGGCACTCCGGGAATCTGCCTGCGGCAGCCTGGGCTACAGGGATCCCCCGTGGCCGGAGCACATTACAAGCCCTTCTGGAATCTGTCCTGAAGTCTCGTGGGCAACAGCTCTGGAGTCAAGAGGAGCGGGACCAGCGCTCAGGGGCCTGAGGGCCTGATTCAGGGGCCCCACCCCAGGCCCGCAGCCTCGACCCCAGGGGGCTCGGGCCCCTCTGCCCAGCTCCACCCTTCCCATCCTGTTCACCTAAGGGGGGAGTTCACTCTCCGGGAGGGCGGGTGGGAGACTCTCTACACTGCAGGGCCCCCCTGAGACAGGCCGCCCCCACTCAGCTCCCAGCAGCATCCCCAGAGGAGGAACCCGCACACGCCTCCAACGGCTCAACGGCACAGGCCGCAGGTGTGGAAGGGTGAGCAGGGGCGACCTGATGGACGAGGCTGGGCCCACACCTGGGGTGGACAGCGAGGTCGCTGGGCTCCCTGGTGTCCCGCGGGTGACCGGGCAGAAGTGGCAGGTTTGTGAGAGGCGCGGCAGCCCACGGCTTTTGCCGGCAACGTGAACCCTGGCTCCCAGCAGGTTGCTCTGCAGGATTCCCTCCCCGCAGTTTCATTAAACCCTTAAACCCAGAATAAAGGCAGAGAAATACAAACTTACTTCTCCTCTTGAGGAAACACCTGGCGACACGTCCACAGAACAATATCCATAATCAGCCACATTTCCATACCATCTGACTCAATTTTCTGGAGAGGAGATGTGTATTTTCAGCGCGGGGAGATCGGTGTTTAATTTTCACCTCCCTCCCACCCGGGGCCCCGCAGCGCGCAGGCGGCCAGGGTGAGGCCGGACGGGGGAGGAGACACCTGCACCCGGCCCCCCATGTCCCCGCCGGGCCTCCACGCAGGCCACAGCCCCACCGGCTGGCCCCTGAGGGCTGGGGCTGCCCTCTGAGGCTTTAGTGCCTGGCAGCCAGCTCCGGCCAGGGCAGGCCGCCNAACGCCCGCCAGGGCGCTGCGCTGGGCAAGTCTGTGCCCCTGAGGCCTCCCTGTGCAGGTGCCCTGCCCGCAGGGGTGGCAGCCACTCCCGGACTCCGAGTCCCCGACAGCGAGGTTCCCCAGGCCCCTGGGATGGCTGCCATTGCCTGGAGACCACGGGTGAGGAGCCGCCACAAGGCAGGCGTGGGAGGGCTCCACCCCGGGACAGGAAGAGATGCGTGGGGACGCAGGCACCCAGCCATCCCTGGGAAGGCAGCCACCCTGGCCTACGAGAGCAGGACTGCAGAGGTTCAGAGACCCAGGAGCGAGGGTTTGGGCCACACAGCAGGCAGAACACCGTCAGCCAGCACGATGCCCGAGAATTCACCATGGGGGCTCACCCCACTCGCCGCCGCCCTCTGAGCCGCCCCAGACAGTGTGAGCAAACACATCCATGCTCCTGAGAAGCTCCCCTCTTCACCTGAGGGCATGTGACTGATCTGAAGCCCCAGATGGCACGGTCTGGGGTCATCAGGGCCTTCACACGACGCCAGCTGCCCAGCCATGCTTGCACACAGGGGACCCCTCCGGTGAGCAACTCTGGTTCTGGCTCTGGAACTCTCTGATCCTTTGTCAAACTTCCCCAGAACTGAGCTGTGGTCTGACCTCCCTCCTGAGTTTCCCGCATCCCTCCAGTTCTTTCCCACAGGTTCTGACCCGAATCATACCCAGCTGGCCCTCCCAGCCTCCACCGAGTCCCGCCACCATGATCCCTCTCAGGCATTTCTCCCGATAAAGTTCTCACATAAGGAATTCCACCTTGATGTCTGCTTCTGGGGAATTAGCACAAGGAATAGAAAGTCCAGCAAACCTATAGATAAGCTATTATAAACAGTGGGCAATTGTTACAACTCAGCAAGACTTCTGGATACGAAAGCAATATATAAAACTTAGTTGTATTTCTGTGTATCTGTAACAAGTAAAAATTGTCCCTTAAAGAAAATCCAGGCGCGGCTGGGTGTCGCTGTTGGTTGAGTATCTGACTCTTGATTTTGGCTCAGAGCATCTCCAAATTCTCGTGGGATCAAGCCCTGCGTCAGGCTCTCAGCTCAGAGCCTGCTTGGGATTCTCTCTCCCCCTCTCTGCCCCTCACCTACTTTCTCTCTCTCTCTCTCAACTTTTTTTTTTTTTTAATGCACTAACATTTTAAGAACAAGGCCACTAAGAATAAACCTAACAAAAGTTGAAGAAGTCATGGAAAAATGTATAGAATTTTGAAAGGCATTAAGATAAAAGTAAACACGGAGAGATATACTATGTTCATAGATTGGAATAATCAATACTATAAACACATCAACCCCTCTCTAAACTGATTTATAGACAGTACAACCCTAATCAAAATCATATTCTGTTCTGGGGACGGGACTCTAAAATTTACATGAAAGGAAAAAGGTCAGAAATAGCCAGGGGTTCCTTGAAGAAGAATATGAAGTTTAAAGCACTTTCCTCATGAGATATTAATATCTGCTATAAAACTACAGAAATTAAGACAGTCTCGTGTTGATGCAAGGAGAGACCATGTGACCAATGGAACAAAACCACAAATATGTAGATTTCCAGCTTAGGACAGAGACACTATTTCAGATCAGAATTCTCAATTGTTGGGGCTCAGAAACTGAATACATTTATGGAAAAGAAATGAAATTGAACTTCTAGTTCACACCATATGTAAAAATTCATTCCAGGTAAATTGAAAACAAAATGTGAAAGATAAAATTATTTCATTTTTATCTTCCATGATTTCAGGTTTGGGAAGTATTTCTTAAACAAAATGCAGCATTTGCTAACCAGAACATTTTTATTAAACAAAGATTAACAGATGGGTCAATACTGAAATTTAAAATAAGAAAAAGGTAACACAAAGAAAGCATATCAGAAATTGGGAAAAGATGTGTGCAATGTCTATAACTGACAGAACACTTGTATATAAAATATATAATGTGGTGTCCAGTTACGTGCTCAACTGGGTCTGATTTCAGCTCAGATGATGACCTCACAGTTTGTGAGTTCGAGCCCCACATCAGGCTCCCTGCTGTCAGTGCAGAGCCCGATTCATATCCTTTCTCCCCATCTCTCTTTGCCCTTCTCCCACTCATGGGTACGTTCTCTCTCACGAAAATAAACACTAAAGAATTATACACACACACACACACATATATATCCCATAAATCAATAACAAAATGGCAAAAAAAAAAAACCTCTCCAAAAAGTAACTACAAAAACATGCAATTCAAAAAATGGGAAAATTCAATGGCCACCAAATACATAAAATCACATCCAACCTCATTAATAACTAAGAAATATAAATTTAAGCCATGAGATACTATCATATAGCAGCCAGACTGGCAATAACATCTAGTAATGACTGTAAAAGCCAAAAACTGCGAATCATCCAAACATTAAGAATAAAATGGCCGAATAAATTGTGGTGCGTTCCGAACCTGGGATAACAAATAGCAGTAAGTTAGCGTCAGTTACAGCTGGAGGCGCTTGTTATCAACACACTTAGGTTACGGGGCAATATGACCTCACATATGAAGTGCTGAATTACAGATCCCGTTAACGATCTGTTATTCTTAGCAATGCAAACACAGATGGTAACATTACAGTGAAAAGCAGGGGTGAGTGACACGGAGTCTGGATGACTTCCCTACACAGACAAGGCAGGAGATAGTCAGGAGGGGCCGAAGGGGCCTCCCACATTGGTAGCAATGCTCTATATCTTAAACTAGAAGATAGGAGATGGCTTCTGGCTTTGTAGTTAATCTTTAAATTTGACATGTCATAAATATATGCCGAGACTAATTATACAGGAAAACACCTGTATCACCAAAAGCTGCTTCTCTTAAAAAATAATAGTTTTTAAAATGTGACAAAGCAGCACTCCATTGAAACAGCGTTTGTCAAAATCATCTTCTAGCCAAATGCAATGATCAATTCTCTATCAGAATCTAATTCTGCCTTTAAGCAGCACGCAAGAGAGGTGAGCACTGACTTCCTGCAACACTGTTCCCTCAGCTTCCGTGACACCCCAAAACTCCTGCTCAGCCGCTGAGTCAGGTGTGCTTGTGGCTGAGTCCTGGGTCTTCTCGACCTTCTTCACGGTAATCTAAGGCCCATGCCTTCAAATGCTCCGTATAAGCTGATGATCCCCAAATGTCTATCTCGAGCCCCGACCTCTCCTCTGAACCCAGACTAGTAAATCCAGAGCTCATGCCTCTGACGCTCTATCCTATAAACCCGAGCTGCCTTGGCCTCCCAGGACAACCACCTCCACTGACGTCAGAGAACTTTCCATGCTCTACCTACGTTCCCTCTCCCCGCACCGCAGGCTTTCTCCAGGAAGTGAGTTAGGGCTCATCTCAGTTGTTTCCCAAATCTCCCAGGTATCACGGCTCTCCATCGTCGAGTGTACGTTATCTCCATTGCGACCTGGTATCTGGTTTCCCTGATTGTTTGGTTTGGTTTGTATCAGGCAGAATATACCTGGTCTCGATTATTCCATCTTGGCCAAAAATGGCAGCCCTCCCTTTCTAATTGAAAGTACAAATTAGTACATCATAAATGTTAATAATGTTTGGTGAATGAAGTATCTCTTTAACGACGGAGTACAAAGAAGGGTCTTGTCTCAAGAGTGAGGAAAACAAATAGCAAGACGGAAGACTTGATCCCAACCACACGAATAGCCACATCAAAGGTAAGCAGCCTAGAAATTTCAATTAAAAAGAGATTGTTACATTGGATTTAAAAAACAAATGTAAGTGTGGCCCCACTATATGCTGTCTACAAGATATCCACTTTATTTATTTGTTTTATTATTTTATTTTAGAGAAAGAGAGATGAGTGCGGGAGAATGGTGGAGGGAGAGTGAGAGAGGGAGAGAGGAGAGACAATCTTTTTTCTAACATTTTTTAAAAAGTTTATTTATTTTCACAGAGAAAGAGACAGAACAAGCGGGGGAGGGGCAGCGAGGTGGAGAGAGAATCCCAAGCAGGCTCTGCATCATGAGTGCAGANAAGGAGAGACAATCTTTTTTCTAACATTTTTAAAAAAGTTTATTTATTTTCACAGAGAAAGAGACAGAACAAGCGGGGGAGGGGCAGCGAGGTGGAGAGAGAATCCCAAGCAGGCTCTGCATCATGAGTGCAGAGCCTGATGTGGGGCTCAAATCCAAAAAGGGTGAGACCATAACCTGAGACAAGATCAAGACTCAAACACTGTGGCTGTGCCAGCCAGGCGCCCCAAGACTGAGAATCTTAAGCAGGCTCCACGCCCAGCACAGACCCCAACACACGGCTCAGTTCCACAACACTTGGGATCATGGCCGGGGCCAAAATCAAGAGTCAGACGCTCACCTGACTGAGCCACCCAGGTGCCCCAAAATATCCACTTTAAAACCGCACATATGCTAAATATACAAGGACGGAAAAGATACACCATGCTAACACAAATCAAAAGAGAGTTGGAGTGGTTGTAATATAGACAACATATATTTCAAAGCAAAGAATATTACCAGAGATTGTGAGGATCACTTTACAATGATAAAAGGGGTCCAATTCATCCAGCAAATATAACAATCCTAAATACTTATGAACTCAACAACAGAGCTTCAAAATACATAAAGTAAGAACTGAGAGAAATGCAGAAGACAAATTCATAATTATACCGAAAAGACTGCAACAATCCTCTCTCAACAAATAATAGGAAAAGTAAACAAAAATTAGTGCAAATGCAAAAGACTTAAGCCAACCACCTTAACCTCAACCTGATGGAATTCACAGAATACCACAAAACATCAGAATAAACATCTTTTTAATGTGCACCCAGAACACTTACCAAGATAAGCCCTCTCTAGGATCATAAAACAAATCTCAATAAATTTAAAAGGATTCACCTCAAAAAAGTATATCCTCTGACCACAGTGGGATTGCATTATAAATCAATAACAGAAAGATATCTGGAAAATCCATAACAATTTGGAAACCAAATAACAAACTTATAAATAACCCATAGGTCAAAGAATTAATCAGAAGGGAAATTTGGAAGTTATTTTAAGCGAACAAAAATGAAAGAATGTAATTAAAATTTGTTGAATGGAACAGAAAGATCTTAAATTAATTACCTTACCTTCCATCTCAAGGGGAAACAAAAGAAAAAGTCAAAGTAAGCAGAAAAAATAATAAAGATCAGAGTAGAAATCAATAAAATATAAAGGAGAAAACAATAGAGAAAAATCAATGGCAACAAAAGCTGCTCATCGGGGAAGATAAAACTGATTAATCTCTAGCCAGGTATGTGGAGAAGAGACACATCTCCCAGGCAGAAGAAACGTCGAATAACTGAGGTAGATACGCCCCCTCAAGGAGGTGGGGCAGAACTCCTCTCCCTAAGTGGGGGCTGTACCAGGACCGCCCCCCCCCCCAAGAGCACAGCACTGAAAGAGGGCTAAAGGGACAGCTCTGCAGGAAGGAGGTCAGGTCAGCCAGGTGGCCGGGCCGGCGTCCACAGGACGAGCCACGTTGACAGCGCGCGCGGACTCCCTGGAGGAGGAGGGCACCCTGGGGTCTTCCTCCCTGAAACTGATAATCCCAGTCCGACCAAAGACAGCAGATAAAACCTAACTGAGGGACATTCTATCAAATATCGGACCGGAACTCCTAATAAAACTGCCTGGATCATAGAAAACCAAGGAAAACCTGAGAAAAGTGTCACAACCAAAAGGAGCCTAATGAGATGTGACAACCAAAATGTCATGTGGTGCCCAGGACAGGGGACCCGCATGGACAGGGGACCCGCAGGGACAGGGACCCAGGACAGGGTCCCGCAGGGACAGGGGACTCAGGACAGGGGACCCGCAGTGACAGGGGACTCAGGACAGGGTCCCGCAGGGACAGGGGACCCGCAGGGACGGGGCCCAGGACAGGGGCCCACAGGGACAGGGTACCCGCAGGGACAGGGGCCCAGGACAGGGACCCAGGACAGGGACCTGCAGGGACAGGGGCCCAGGACAGGGGACCCGCAGGGACAGGGGCCCCGCAGGGACAGGGACCCTCAGGGACAGGGACCCAGGACAGGGGCCCCGCAGGGACAGGGGCCCCGCAGGGACAGGGACCCTCAGGGACAGGGACCCAGGACAGGGGCCCCGCAGGGACAGGGGCCCCGCAGGGACAGGGACCCTCAGGGACAGGGACCCAGGACAGGGGCCCCGCAGGGACAGGGGCCCCGCAGGGACAGGGACCCTCAGGGACAGGGACCCAGGACAGGGGCCCCGCAGGGACAGGGGCCCCGCAGGGACAGGGACCCTCAGGGACAGGGACCCAGGACAGGGGCCCCGCAGGGACAGGGGCCCCGCAGGGACAGGGACCCTCAGGGACAGGGACCCAGGACAGGGGCCCCGCAGGGACAGGGGCCCCGCAGGGACAGGGACCCTCAGGGACAGGGACCCAGGACAGGGGCCCCGCAGGGACAGGGGCCCCGCAGGGACAGGGACCCTCAGGGACAGGGACCCAGGACAGGGGCCCCGCAGGGACAGGGGCCCCGCAGGGACAGGGACCCTCAGGGACAGGGACCCAGGACAGGGGCCCCGCAGGGACAGGGGCCCCGCAGGGACAGGGACCCTCAGGGACAGGGACCCAGGACAGGGGCCCCGCAGGGACAGGGGCCCCGCAGGGACAGGGACCCTCAGGGACAGGGACCCAGGACAGGGGCCCCGCAGGGACAGGGGCCCCGCAGGGACAGGGACCCTCAGGGACAGGGACCCAGGACAGGGGCCCCGCAGGGACAGGGGCCCCGCAGGGACAGGGACCCTCAGGGACAGGGACCCAGGACAGGGGCCCCGCAGGGACAGGGGCCCCGCAGGGACAGGGACCCTCAGGGACAGGGACCCAGGACAGGGGCCCCGCAGGGACAGGGGCCCCGCAGGGACAGGGACCCTCAGGGACAGGGACCCAGGACAGGGGCCCCGCAGGGACAGGGGCCCCGCAGGGACAGGGACCCTCAGGGACAGGGACCCAGGACAGGGGCCCCGCAGGGACAGGGGCCCCGCAGGGACAGGGACCCTCAGGGACAGGGACCCAGGACAGGGGCCCCGCAGGGACAGGGGCCCCGCAGGGACAGGGACCCTCAGGGACAGGGACCCAGGACAGGGGCCCCGCAGGGACAGGGGCCCCGCAGGGACAGGGACCCTCAGGGACAGGGACCCAGGACAGGGGCCCCGCAGGGACAGGGGCCCCGCAGGGACAGGGACCCTCAGGGACAGGGACCCAGGACAGGGGCCCCGCAGGGACAGGGGCCCCGCAGGGACAGGGACCCTCAGGGACAGGGACCCAGGACAGGGGCCCCGCAGGGACAGGGGCCCCGCAGGGACAGGGACCCTCAGGGACAGGGACCCAGGACAGGGGCCCCGCAGGGACAGGGGCCCCGCAGGGACAGGGACCCTCAGGGACAGGGACCCAGGACAGGGGCCCCGCAGGGACAGGGGCCCCGCAGGGACAGGGACCCTCAGGGACAGGGACCCAGGACAGGGGCCCCGCAGGGACAGGGGCCCCGCAGGGACAGGGACCCTCAGGGACAGGGACCCAGGACAGGGGCCCCGCAGGGACAGGGGCCCCGCAGGGACAGGGACCCTCAGGGACAGGGACCCAGGACAGGGGACCCGCAGGGACAGGGGCCCAGGACAGGGACCCAGGACAGGGACCTGCAGGGACAGGGGCCCAGGACAGGGGACCCGCAGGGACAGGGGCCCCGCAGGGACAGGGACCCTCAGGGACAGGGACCCAGGACAGGGGCCCCGCAGGGACAGGGGCCCCGCAGGGACAGGGGTCCTGAACAGAACAGAAAAAGCACCTTCCAGCAGAAACACACAGGAGATGCTTAGGTAATTTACAGCTCTCTAGTAGCAATATTTAAAAAGAAAAAAAGCCGACAAAATTAATTTTAATATATTTTATTTAAGCAAACATATAGAAAATATCACTTCAACATGTACTGTATGAAAAAATATTGAGCTATTTTACATTCCTTTTTTCATACTAAATATTTGGGATTTGCCGTGTAGTTCAGAGGAGGCAGGGTGCAGGCGCTCCACACCCGTGAGGGACCGGCAGCTCCAAGCTCACAGTACGATCTGAAGTTGACAACAAGTGGAAACGACTATAATCACGGAGAGGACTCTCGGTTAATTGCAGGCTGATACACAGACATCACTTCCTCTGACAAGTTTCAGTTTGTGGTTACAACAAGCAGTAGCAGCTTTGTTAAGATTCTCTACACATTCTCGTTGGTCCAGAGTCTCTTCCCTGCAAACGATGCCCGCGGGAGACTGGCCACGCCACGGACGGAAATAAAAGTCTTTGCTGATGAGCACAGAGCCTGGGGGATGCTCACGTCTCTTAAAAAGGCCTAAACAGAGAGAATATGTTTGCAAATCACCTGTATGATCAAAGACGAATATCCAGATATAGGTAAAGAATTCTCAAAACTCTGTAAGAAAACAAAAACCCAATAAAACACGGGAAAACATCTCAGCAGACACAATTTCACGGCCGCTGAGCGTATGAAAGCACGCCCGGGGCCATTAGGCACCAGAGAAACGGCAAGTTAAAGCCCCCGTGAGAGGCCAGCGCACACCCGTGAGGACATCGGAACCGGAGACACGGACGGGAGGAGCCCGCAGCTCTGAGCGCACGCGCTGCCCGCGCCGGCCAGGCTCCGCGGTCGTGAGCCGCGGGCCCCTCCCCGGCCTCCGGGGACACGGCGGCATTTATCCAGAGAGGCGCTGACACAGCTGTTCACGGCGAATCATTTATAGCAAACGCCGGAAACAACGTTGAGGGTCAACAGGTGAACGTGTCTCCCTGCGTGCAGGGAGCGCAAAGGTCTCCGCTGCAGTTCTTCCCACACGGTCTGCCCGCAGCCGATCCGCCGACCTGCGCGGGGACCCTCACCTACTTCAGGGCACACGAGCGCCGGCTTCCGGGCGCTTCCCTCTCACTGTGGGCGTCTCCTTCCGTGCTGGCGTCCTACCCGTTCGCACGGGAGCGTTCCACTTTTGGACGTGGTTTGACACGTTTGCGTACCCTCCTGTTATTCTTCCTTTTCGGCAACAACAAAGTGAGGGAAAGAGCAAACTTCCTCGAGGTCTCGGCCAGAGCGGGGGAGCCACGGGCTAGTCAGAACGAAGGACGTGGCAGGTGCACTCCGGGCAAGCCCGGGATGTGGGTCAAAGCCGAGATGACTCCATCAGAAACACAAGGAAGAGAAATTCCATAAGCTTTCAATTCAGGAAAAAAAATAAACCCAAAGGAGAAGAGGAACATATTAAATACAGAACAGTCATTTAAAAGTAAAGCAAAAAACGCGCATCTGTGTGTAGCAAAATGGTAATATCACGAGGTAATTCCTGAAAGACACACACCGTGACCGCACCGGCCAAAGTGACCAGGAAGCAAGCAGAAAACACGAACACGCCCGATCAGGAATGAGGGGCTACGGTTCGAACGGGGGTATCTCAGTAACCACGAGGGCGTCCACACGACCATCAATGCCAACCAACATGAAAGCGCGCGATTCCCTAGAAAGAGGAGCGTGGAGCTCAGAACCACAGCAGAACGTGAAACGGCTGCTGCTGACACGCCCACCTGCACGCGCCGGGCACCCGGCCCCCTGAAGCCCAGCAGCGTCACCGGGATGGACGATCACGACGTCAGGACCGCGACCTCCGCCCCACGGCCGGCGGCACCATCAGCAGCTTCTGCCCGGCGAGCCCGAGCCCCCCGTGGCCAGGGGAGCGACTGCCTTTCCCGAGGAGCCGCGCTCGCGTCTCCACACGCCCGNGCCTGTCCTCCCTGCCGAGGCCACAGCGTGCACAGCAGCGCTCTCCGCGCCCGGGGGCCATGCCCACAGGGAGGCCGCTGGCCCCCCGGCTCCGTCCCCAGACCCCCGGGTGCCAGTTTCTGGGAACACTCATCCCCTCACGGAGACTGTGCCTATGTGACAACAGTGCTTACTTCCTAGTGACGTTTCCGTGCTGGCTGTCCCGTGGCGTCCCACGGGCTGGGAGAATCGCGCGCGCCTGCGGCCCCAGCACCCGACCCTGCCGGGCGGGAAGAGGCGTCCTCAGCGGTAGGAAAGCCGGGCTGGGCTCCCCTGAGCTGCCTGGGACACACCGGGACGCAGGCGCTCCATCCAGGACACGCACACCGTCCTGTCTGACCTACACAACAGGCCTGCACGGTCGGCGCAGCGGCCGTCCCGCCCGGAGCCACGCCGGGNNNNGCGGCGGGCTCTCCCGCCGCCGTGGGATCTGAAACGACCCGGGCTGCCCGGGCCCTCTGTGCTGCCCCCTCACCTACCAGGCCCACAGTTCTGCCAGAAACCCCCACCCGGGGCCCCCCAGAGAGGCCTCCGTAACCCGCAAGTCGTGCCTCCTCAGCTCAAGCGGAGTTTCTGTCCCCAAATCCGGGCTCGCGTTTTCCAGAGTGGCTTGTGCTCAGGACTAGAGGAGGAACACTGTCAACAGGTGTCAAGGTCAGACGCCTGGGGGACAGCTCTCGGGGACACAGGTGAGCCTGCTTTCCAAAGCCCACATCACGCCACTTTGCTTTCACAAAAAGTCCACATCGGTGCCTGTACGGAGAGGATTTTCCAGAGAACTCCGGGGTGGTTTTGCAGCCCAGCACCATCGGGGANCTCCTTCGCTCCGCTCTGGCCGGGCTCGGGAACGTCCCACGGGAGGCTCACCACACACGGCACACGGGCATTCCCAGGCCGCCTGCCGGGACAGAACCCGGCTCCAAGTCCCACGTTTACAAACTCTTCCACTGAAACCAAACTGCTCTCCTATGGCGTTCAGACGCACTCTGCAGAGAGGGGGCCCAAGCACCCCGGGGAGCCGGGCGGGGGAGCCGGGCAGGCTAGAGGGCAGCGCCAGCCCTGAGAGTCACCCCTGTCCCCACGCGTGCCTGCAACCTGGCGAGGGGACGGCTCTCCTCACGGCTGCTCCATCCAGGGAAGAACCGATACAGTGAAAGGTGAGGGCTTTTAATTCTCTAAGTTTCACTTATGCAACATAATAAAGGCAGATTTATGTGACTTGATATGACATTGTTACAAAAAACAGTCCCCCCACATCTGATCAGTAGTATATAAATATTTACAGTGAAAAAATAGGAAGGAAAAAAGAAATCTTCATTATTCGAGTCAGTTTCTTTCCAATGCTCATCGGAATTTGAAAATAAAATAGTTCATTCAGTTCCTAGTCTCCGTATTTACATCGTCCCTTCGGCCGACAGGTGAGGAAGTCTAGGCTTGAGGGTGGCTCAAGTCACCCCTACGTCCTACACTATTTCAGAAGTTATCTCGAAAAGTAAATTAAATATAAAAATGTAAACTTTGAAAGAAGAATAAACGTGTAAAGGTTCTTACAGAGGTTAACATTTTATACACTATGAACCAAAATAAAATGCTCTGTATATTTTCTTAGTAAGGACATTCTGTTTCAACTCAGTTTGATTACGGAACAGAAACTGCCTCTGAGGAGGAGGTTAAAAAAATAGCAACAACGTTACCATCTTAACTGATGAACATCCATTGGTTCTAATTTTCTCTAAAAGCAACGGGTATTTCTGAAAAAGTGACAAATATAAATTATATCATGGAGAGCTTACGAAGCCTCAACGAAGTGTGGGATCTCTTAAATATGAAGACTTTAAAAAATAAATCTGAATATTGCAAACCAGCCTATTTAACTCGGTGATATTACAAATATATTCAACTCCACGTATAAAACCAGGCCTTAGATTCGACAGACTCCGCCACCAGGAGCGTGCACGCCGC
>NW_027528362.1:14140491-14156095 GCF_008692635.1 Crocuta crocuta
GGCCGCCCTCGGGAGCCCAGGGACACGCGCAGCCTCGGCTCTCGGGCCTCGTAGTGCTCGTTAAAGTCCAACCTGAAGCTCAGGAACCGGAGACTCTCATCCGAGCTGGTCGTCAGCAGCACCAGGAACTGCTGCACGATGCCCTGGAAACAAGAAGAGAGGCGTCTACGTTGGTAGGGCTNACAAATACAAATGCAGGATCAATCGATTTTATTTAAAAGAACCAATACATTTTTCCTTTTTACCCAAAGTTCTGTAAGAATGTGCCGAGCTGTGAAGCCCTGATGTTAAAACAGCCAATTCTTTTTATTATTTTGTTAAAGTGTACACTCTTAGATATGCATCCCTCTAATTTTTTTACTGTTTATTTATTTGTGAGAGAGTGTAAGGGGTTGAGCGCAAGAGAGCATGAACAGGGGAGGGGCAGAGAGAGAGGGAGACACAGAATCTGAAGCAGGCTCCAGGCTCTGAGCTGTCAGCACAGAGCCCCACGCAGGGCTTGAACCCATGGACCGCGAGATCATTGACCTGAGCCGAAGTCGGAGGCTTAACCGACTGAGCCCCCAGGCGCCTTTTTATTTAAAGACAAAACCCAGTGTTACACCTTCATCTCTCCCGTGCGTTAGGAAAGAGGGCTGAACCGTAAAGCCCTCCCAGGAAAGCACAAGGTGAACACGAGGAGGGAGCCGCCTCAGGGCAGGGTCGCCGGCTCCCAGGCCGAGTCCCCTTCCTGAAGAGCAGGCAGAGTGCGGCGGTGTCACCTCCTTACCAGGGGACACGACAGAACTTTCCGGCTACAAAAACTGCCTGCTTCTCTGCAGGGCGGAGTCACTTAGTAGCACAAACCCCAGCCCTCAGGTTCCTGAGTCACGGCCAGCAGGCGTGTGTCTGTCTGAAGCAGGTGATGTTTGTCCCCAAGCCCGCAGACCTGCCTGAGGCCTTATCTGCAGAGAAGTCACCACCGAGACGCCCCATGCCATCAGTCCTTCTAAACCTCAACAGCACCTCCGTCCCTGTCCGCACTCCTGGGGACCCGGGTGTATGACACAAAGGAACGCACACCTAACGCGCCGCGGACACCCGTGTGGCTGGGAGACAGGCAGCTTCGGACACAGACTCCGAGCGATTCTGTCGCTAACACCAGCAATGGCCCCTTGTTCGGCGACCAGACAGACACGTGCCGGCACGTGAAGGTCACTGCGGGGAAACGTGGGGACAGGGCTGTGCTCAGGCTGGGAACTGCGGTCACGGCTCAGACGCAGGACGTGGCGGCAGCTGGTAACGCCCTGCTGTCTGCACAACTGAGACAAAGGGGCTTTTCTGTTAAGGAAAATAAATCCCAGTGGTCGTGATTTAGAAAGAAGATGAAGACGGTAATTTGAGTAAAACTGGGATTGTACAGATGAAGATTACTTTTCAAAACTGTATGAACTCTCAGGGGAATGTGTAAACACCCCTGTCTCTTTGAGAAATGAGCACGGGGACAGACATTTTCAAGATTTCTCTGCTGCAGACATACACTATCCTCATTAACAGGTCTGGGGGCCTGGGGGGCTACGGCACTTAAGTGTCCGACTCTCGATTTCAGCTCAGGTCATGACCAGGGTGGTGGGATCGAGCCCCACGTCAGGCTCTGTGCTGAACATGAAGTCTGCTTAAGATTCTCTGTCCCTCTCCCCTTTTTGTGTTCTCTAAAATTAAAAAAAAAAACCAAACATTTTTTTAATTAAACAAAACAAACCATATTGAGTTGACCATTAGGTATCCTTTTTTTTTTTTTTTTTAGTTTATTCATTCATTTTCAGAGAGAGAGAGCACGAGCAGGGGAGGGGCAGAGAGAGAAGGAGGGAGAGAATCCCAAGCAGGCTCCAGGCTGTCAGTGCAGAGCCTGATGCAGGGCCTGAACTCATAAACCGTGAGGCATGACCTGAGCCAAAATCAACATTTGGACACTCAACAGACTGAGCCCCGCAAGGGGCCGGCAGGTGTCCACGTTTAAGAAATGTGAATACTTACCATGTCCCCACACAGGGGTCAAGTAGGTATTTCATGATCAAAACAGCTATTTGGTGAAGACACTTTTTCACTGAACGTAACCCCATCTTTATCACCTTTAAGGAAACATATTCTCAACACCCCCGTAACAGTAGCTAACGTCACAGGAAGAGCATGTGACAAAGGACGAAGTCCTCCCCCNGAAACCAGACACCCACGAACCGGTGCCAGCTTTGTGTGAGGTCCTGAACCGCATGGAGACGTAAGCCCACAAATATGTAATTTTCAAAGGTTTCAACGTCAATGCTCGATTTTTCTTTCCCATTAGTTACCAGCAACTGAATGTAAAAATTCTCCACAAAATCTTTCACCTGTGTCTCCATCACTACAATCACACTGGCAGCAGAAGGAACCAGAAAGCAGACCCACCAGAGAGAAAAGGCAGGGCACACGGCCCCCCGCTCCCGGCTGAGCGCCCGTGCCCGGCCACCGCTGCCCCCGCCCGCCCTCCCTNGCCCGCGGCCCCCGCACGCCCTCCCGCCTCACCCCGGCCCTCCCAGAGCCCCGCCCGCCACCGGCACCACCAGCACCCTCCCGGGCCGGCATCCGGGGTCGGCCCAGCGTCCCCAAGAAGGTCACAGCCAAGACTGGGCACCGCCCAGGGTGCAGGGCGGCCCGTTCTGGCGGCAACGGTCTACCGCAGAGGCGCACAGTGCGGCTCGGGGCTGCCGTGAGCACCTGGTAGAAGTGGGTCAGTATCCGCAGCTGCGAGCACATCTTCGGTATCGATTCCCGAAACTCTTGGACCCTCCTGTTCTCTTCCTCCTCCTCCGCTGCCGTCACTCCCCAGCGGCCCTGAAGAACGGGAGGGACCAGAGTAAATAAAGCATGGGGGCGAGGGGCCGCCAGGGAGGGCCAGGCTGGCAGGCGGGGAGCGGGCGTGGGGCTGTGCTGCCGCCGAGCACGGTCACTCCTGGAGGCCGAGTGGGCGCTTGGTCGCTTTCCAATTAACAGGACACTTGGAAATACTCTCTCTCAGTACAGACGAGCGCAGGGAACCCGCTCGCGTTCAGGAGCTATGTTCTCACACCGTGTGACAGGTGGCACTTGCCATACCCGTCCAGCTAAGCGCCTCCAGCGCTCGGCAGCGATGCCGTGCCAGACCCCACACCTCCGCGTCGCTCTGCGCTTTCCTGACATGGGCAGCACGCGTGAAAGGGGAGCCGACGGGCCCAAAGTAGTGGAGCCACTGGCCCTTGACCTCGGCGGGAATGCTTCTGGCCATTTCTCCTAAGCCCGTGGATCTTTCTGCACTAGAAACAGATCTACTTCTATTTTAAAAGATTGTTCTTAATCAATGGTGAGTCTAACTAAAGGCCTTTTCTGCCGGCCTGTATAGGAATCAATGTAGGAATTTTTTTTTTTTATCAGTGAGAATATCTCACCGTAACCATGATGGAATGTGAGTTTCTCTTCTGGCTAGTCTCTCCGTGACCCTCAGGAAGCTTCAGCACAGCACCCTTCCTGTTCGGACGCAGCCCGCCGCGTGCTACCCGTGTGGTGTGAGGCTGGGGATGCAGCTGCCTGACTCCACTCGCTGACGACCCATGCCCCCCCCACACCCCGTCCTCAGCTGGGAGCTAATGGCCCCAGAAGGCGGAAGGGCTGTTTCTGGACGTTATTCTGCCCACAAGTGCCCGTGGTGAAGCCCACACCGTCCCGCTCCCTACCATACTTCTACGGCGAGTCCCCAGGGTTTACGTTACTCAGCTTCCTTCTTGCTGTGCTCTCCTTTCTGCACGCTCTGCCCTACATATTTTCACATAAATTGTAGGATCAATTTATCATTTCCTACGGGGGGAAAACTGAAGGCCTACAAACACCCCAGAACCGCCAGGATGAGAACCAGGATGGCCCGGACTCAGTTCTTCAGCTCACGGACACGAGACACCCCACTTAATCCAGGGGCCCTTCATGATCTCTGGGATGCGAGGGTTTGCAAAGGGCCACGGAGCACGCCGCGTGGGGCCTGGGGTCCGCCCAGGCTACACGGCCCCTGCGCCTTCACCTCTCTCTCAGCCCCCAGCTCCCGGCTGAGCGCCCGTGCCCGGCCACCNACTTAAAACTAAAACTAATCAAATCGTGTTAACTGAAAAACCTGTCACCTAAAAAGAAGCACCCTGAAAAAGCAAAAAATGATACAGATCATAGCAAATAAAGAAATGTCATAAACAGCCAAACTTGCTCAATAAATCTTCACAATCTAAGGTCACGAAGGACATAAACACACGTTAGTGAGGTCACTGAAAACAGCCACAAGTGCAAGATTTCAGGTCCCACGTGGACACACGCATCCAACAGCTTCAGGGAACACGGCGACGCAGAGCCCAGCACCTCCGTCACGGGGTTCCCGTGGGTGCTGTCGTTATTTACTTTCACGACAGGAGGACAGCGATGCGCCTCTGGGCTCCACATGCAGGTGGGCGCACAGGGTCAGGGAACGTCGCCTGTCGCATTCGTGATTATGTGGCAGTGAGCTCACTCTTAAACCTGGTAAGCCCCTGGTATCAAAGCCATACCTCGATCTCGTGCTGCTTCTTCTTCTCCTCGAACTGCAATCGCCTCTGTAGCTCTTCCAGAGCCGCTCTATAAATCGCATCTTGAGTGTTCTGAAGTTCGATGATCTGATCAAACACGGCTCTTAGTTGATTTAAAAGTGCCTGAACAGGAGACAAAGGTTTTTCTTTTAATGACGTGCTCATTCCTGAGTTGTCCAAAGAACACGAGTGAGCAGTAAAAAGACGTTATAAAACAAGATACCAACTCACACCCTCAAAGGGCTCTGCGCCTGTCCATTCACACGTACCGAGCACACATGGCGCGGCACGGTGTCCCGTGTCACCCGCCCCCTCAGAGCACCGCGTGCGCCACAGCGCGGCCCCAGAAGTGAGATACTCCGAGGGGCAGAAAGGAACGGAGAGCAATTCCGTCCTCTCCACTGCCCGGAGCCACACACACCTAGAGGGGACACAGGGGACAGGAGGAAGGAGGACCTTAGGGAGACAAGAAACAGATTCAGCACGGTTTTTAGAAGCCAGGTGGTAGCAGGCACGCACGGACAGTCCCACACTGCAAGCCGCCAGCGTTCGGACCCAGCGTCTCCTCACGCGGCACAGCATCCTCCACAGGCACCTGTGGGGACGGCGGGCGGGGGGGNGCCCCACGACTGAAGAGGGGGATCTACTTGACCCTCTGCCAGCTTCGAGTTTTAAAAAACCCATTAACAATTTGAAAGGAAGAAAATGTTGAAATCGTGGGGAAAAAATCGTGTTAAAACGTAACAGCCGCTCACAATTTATACAAAGCATCTAGCGAACTGGACTCAGGGCCCTCCACAACCTGACCAAGGTCCCAGGACAGCTCCTGGCGACAGTGGGGAAAGAAGAAAACGTGTCCTGAGCGTCGGGAATGAGGTACGGAGCCTGCCCATGCTCCCGGCTGACCCAGCTAGCAGCTAAGTCAGAAAAAGCAGAAAACGTACCCTGTGGAAAAGAAGAAACCCAACTGATTTTCCCTATAAAAACAGGACCTAAGGGAATCTAGAAACTGCTGGGATACAAAAGTGGATATGACAGACCAGCCAAACTGCACACGTGTAGCAACAACCCACCAGGGTCGTGCAGGGTGTTCTGGGAGAAGATGACAGACTCTACGGAGAAGCAGACGAGAAGCCCAGAAAGCAGAGGGGTGCTGAGCTCGCGGGGGGGCCCAGCCGACCGCTGCCGGAGAAGGTGTTCAGGTTAGTGGGGACGTAAGCAAGGCCACGGTCACGGCGCTGTCTGCGGATGCACCGCACCCACTCAAACACGGCCCGCGAGGGCTGCTACCCCCAGGCACAAACCTCACTACTGTGTAGCCGCCGCAGGGGTGAGGACGCCGGGATCCACGACCAACACTAGACTCACCATAAGGCTGCTCATTCTCTCGCTTAATAACAAAAAAGCAAAACAAAAGATGGGCTTGGGAGCAGCTAACTACTGTACGAGGCGACTGGGGGCTTTTTCTTCACTCGGTGTGAGGAGGCCTGTGTCAGCAGTCTGCTCGCAGAGCACGGCCTCGACCGTGTGCTCTGGGCTCCGACTGGTCAGCGGCAGAGTCGGGTGCAACTCAGGACCTTCCTCAGCAACGTGGAGGCGAGGGTCACCTGTGCACGCACGCACCCGCAGGGCTGTGCAGGCAGCAGACAGCCTCGTTCTCACAAAGGGAGGAACCAAAAATACACTGAATTTTCCTAACAGATTGTTCAACTCTGTTCTATGGATTTGGTTCCTTAAAAATCAAAACCTCTACTGATTATTTTAAATCATCGAATTAAAAGTAAAACTAGGGGCGCCTGGGTGGCTCAGTTGAGCATCCGACTTGGGCTCAGGTCACGATCTCGCAGTTCGTGAGTTCAAGCCCCACATCGGGCTCTGTGCTGACAGCTCGGAGCCTGGAGCTGCTTCGGATTCTGTGTCTCCCTCTCTCTGCCCTGCTCCCATTCATGCTCTCTGTGTCAAAAATAAATTTAAAAAGACAAACATTAAAAAAAACGTTTTAAACAGAAACCAGCAGCAAAGGGGCCATTTCAAAAATGATATTAAGTCATTAGCGCACTGACTCCTTCACGAAGGGACTCGGGACCAGCTTACGTGTGAACTTTCCACGAGCGCGAGCGGGTGTGTTACGGGTAAACATCCTCCCCTTGGCTCTGCTGTCCCTGGGAATCTTCTGGAGGCAAGACGTGTGACTGTTCCGTACACAAGTGTCGCGTGTGGGGGTGGCCTAAACCTCACGCTGCCGAACGCTGACAGCTCCTCATTTCCCGCTAGACCGAGGTTCATGTGCGTGTAACCCTCAGAAGCTCACACACCACGCCTGCCCACCTGCGATCTCCGTAACACACAGTACGGCTCTGAACCACTTAATGCAGGTAACTACCTACCACGCACGCATCAGGCTCCGTGAGGGGTGGTTTCTGTCAATGACGCCATTTGCCTCCCTCAGACCTACCCGAGAGAGGGCGTGTTGCGCCCTGTGGACAGGACAAGGCTGTGCTCGCACAGAGCATGAGGACGCACAGTGCAGGCGACATGGCCCCATGAAGTGTCCAGGGGCTCAGCTGGCGAAGGCCAGGCTCACTGACAGTGACCGAGGCCAGAAGGCCGGAGGCGCGCAGCCCTCACCTCACTCATCACACAGGTGCTTTCGGTTACTTTTGTGCCACTGTTTCAATCGACCAGCCCAAGCCTTCCACCCAGAAGCGCTGAGGGCTCTGTGTTACACAGAGGAGGGCGGTGGCAGCCAGAGTGGCACATTGCGCAGCCGTGCCGGGAATGCAGCTGCACCGAGCACGAGCCCCCAAAGCACCGCGCTCTCCTTGGGGGGCTGCTGGCTTAGCTGAATGCAGCCTCCACGAGCCCATAACTCGTCGGAAGTCACCCATTTAGTGTAAAAATGTGCCTGACGTTTTGGCTCTTTCGTCATAATAAATTTGTTTCAACTGAAAACGTGTTCCCTGCTTCCCCAGATGTCCAAATAAAATAAAAACTCCAGAAGGTTTGGCCACGTGAACAACCACTTTCAGTACAGGGGCCCACAGGGAAGCGACACCAGTAACTGAGCCGGGGTCACGTAACCAACGGAACACACAGAGTTCAGCTTAGAGTTCGTCTAGACAAACACCCTGTTTTCTGACTCGTGCAGCCAGACGCTGTCTCCATGAAGGCACACACAGGAACGGCCCCCGTCCCTAGAGCGCGCGAGAAGGCACAGCCCCCACTCACACGTCCTCACGCCCTCTCCTCAACTTGTAGGCTGCACCACACAGCCACTGCTCGTGGTTCACCTGTGTCTTCTGAGCCCCACGAGAGGATGTGGGCGTGTGAGAGCACTCAGGTAGATGGGTGAGAATACATGGGCGGATGAGAGCACACGGGCAAGTGTGAGCACACAGGCGGGTGTGAGCACACAGGTGGGTGAGAGCACACGAGTAGGTGAGAGCACACAAGCAGGTGAGAGCACACAGGCAGGTGTGAGCACAGGGTGCATGAGAGCACACGGGCAGGTGAGAGTACATGAGTAAGTGAGAGCACACGGGCAGGTGAGAGCACAGGGGCGGGTGAGACCACATGGGCAGTGAGAGCACACGGTCAAGTGTGAGCACACGGCAGGCGTGATCACACAGTCAGGTGTGAGCACACAGGTGGGTGAGAGCACACGAGTAGGTGAGAGCACACAGGCAGGTGAGAGCACACAGGCAGGTGTGAGCACAGGGGTAGGTTAGAGCACGGGGGTGAGAGCACGTGCTGTACCAGCTTCATACACATCTCGGAGTGTGTTCTCGTTCTGACTCTGATTGGAAACGGTCCACCTTGAACACCAAATGATAAGTTACCACTAATGTGGGCACGTGGCCGTCTCTAATATGTCCCTGTGACCGGAGCCCGCCACGAGGCCACGCTACTCATCTCGTGTAGGCGTGTCCGTCTTACCCTGGAGTCGGCGTCCAGCAGGCAGCGGGAGATGATGGTGTCCAGGAACACCTCGTGCGCCGCGATGATGTGGTCCAGGTCCTGGGCCTGCTGCACCTTATTCCACAGCTCATCCCAGGAGCACTCAAGCACCTAGGAAACGACGTGAGACTCGGGACCAGGTCATGTCTTCCTGGTGTAGGGCCCCTGACAAAAGTCACCACACAAAACCGTAAGACGCGACTAATCTAAAGTCACAGGGCGCTCAGGAAGTACCTCGAACGTGATGTAATACTGCATCTGGTGGATGAAGTGGACCATCTCGGACGCCAGGATGTGGCAGTGGTGCAGCACCCCGGAGAACTCTGCAAGAGAGCCACCGAGCTGCGGTCACGAGCGCGCACCACGTTCGGACACACCCCCTCCCGCCCGTTCGTCTGCAATCTCGCTTTCAAAAACGAAGAATCACTGGCTTTAACTCTTAACCCCTTAAAATAGGGAGCAGTCTTTCCGTGATCGATTTCCATGCCATCCAAGCTACGCAAGGGTTCAGCCACCTGATCAACAGCATCTCATTACTTTACAGAGAGCAAGGACCTGATAAGGAACAGCATAAAACAAAAGAACTGCATCTGAAAATTGAGTAGACAAATTTTGTTTCACTAGTGTGAACACGCGCTCAATTCTGTGGCTTCTTTCCAACACGTGTGGCTGCTGCTGCCGGCAATCTGGAGACAAAAGTGACATTTCCTGAAGGGCCCGAATGGGACCTCGTCACCAAAGAGACGCGTGAACTGGGAGGGACATGGGCCCGAGCCCAGACTCTGCTTCTGTTCTTTGCCAAGGTTATAAAACCATCAAAAAGCTTGAAGGTCACCACAGAAGAGCCGTTCTCCACCCACACTCTCAATTTTCCGTTCCAAGCCCCAAGCAGAGGGCTGGGGGTGCCGCGGCGGAGGAGGGTTCGGTCAGTGGGACCATCAGAGGAATGGTTTAGGCACATTTATTTTTGTTTCCACCCCGGATGCCTTTAATTGCGTAGTGAAGAGTCACCGCTGCAGTTATTCGAGAAGCCCTCCCCGTCCCTTCTTCGTACGAGAGTACTGAGGAGGTGAACACGCCGCGTGGAAGGGCAGTGGTGCTGCACTCCTTTCTCCAGGTTAAGGGGTACGTGACGCATGGGGGCGCGGCCGGCCTGGGTCAGCATGCAGGCCCCCTCGGGGGACGAGCCCGTGCTCCGAACCCGCCGACGCCTTCCCTGCCGGCGGGAGCCCGCGGCCCGTGGCCGTGCCAACAGTGCCGTGAAGAACGGGGACCGTGAGCCTGGGAAGCCCTTGGTCAGCGACCTCCCAGCGGGGCCAAGACGTCTGTCTCCTAGTCCCAGCCGTTTGCCCACACTGCTGCCCGCGTAACAGAGCTGACACAACGCTGTTTCAAGGGGGCCTCGCCCATACGACGGTGTAAGCGAGCTTCTAGAGGAAACGACCTGCATTTACAGCTCCGCTCTGGGCTGTGCCCCCTCCCCCACCGCCCCTCCCCGGACACCTGTGTACTCACACCTGCACCACACATATGGTCCTTCACACGGCATCTGGGACAGCGCCCAAGTCTTACTGTGATGCCGAGTCTCTGGGTCCTCCCTCTAGTGCACCTGCGCCGTGTCCGGACACGTGCCACTCTGTACGGACCCAAGTGACAGCCGTCCGCTTGTCCTACAGCCTTGTGAGAAGGCGTCTCCGCGTCCCAACACTCCCCTCCACACTGCTCTCCACAGAGAGGCTAACGTCAATGACGGACGGCAGATTCCATCGCCTGTCCCGAGGGACGTGCACGAAGGCGGGGAGCAGGCCCCGGTGTGCTACGGGGGCACAGAGATCCGTGGCACCCCCGCCCCCGCCCCCAGTCCGTGTGCTACACGAACGGGAAAGCTCAGCGGAATGAGCATGCGGGTGTGACTGCTCTTGTCTCCAGCTCTGGGGGTCCCTTAGGGTGTCTGCACTGGGGTCCCGTCCGCCATCAATCCAGCAGTCCTTGGATAACGTGCTGGCTTTTAGTTGCACCTTAAACGACTTTGCGAACACGGTCTACATGTCACACGTGAACTCATAAACCAGGAAGTCGGTCGGGCTTCACACAGCTGACAACATGGTGCCCCTGTCACTGACTCCACTTCATGGCCCGGAGTGACCTGGTGCACGATTTCTCCACTGCCAACTTACGAAACTCTCCCGTGTCCCGAGTTGCACTGGCGCTGACCTCAAATTCCTGGCTTTGCATCTCGGCTAGTCATCCACACAGCCCGGAAACCCTGGGCTCCCCGTGCCTTCCTGGCCTCCTGCTGCAGCGGCTTCCCGCCCGCCGCCTCTGCCCTGCGTCACCCCTGCTCACGGCGTCTACACCCTCATCTCTCACCACTCACAGCGTCTACACTCTCATCTCTCGCTGATTCCACAGCCCCCAGCGTCACCCCCACGCACACCACCTACACCCTCATCTCTAGTTCAGATCTGTCTCAGGCTACAAATCAATCCCACAGATGCATCACATAGATTCTTAAAAACACCTCATATTATCATATCTAAAATGGAAGCATTACCCCCAAAGGTGCCCCCCCAGCTCCAGGCAGGGCCCAATCACCCTGCCCTGTGCCCCAGAGCTCCATCAAGTCCATGCACGACCCCTGACCCCGCTGCTGCATCCACCAGGCATCCACCATGGCCACCTCCCCACAGGATCGCCAACCTCCAACCTTGCCTGTGATACCCATTTTCCTCACTGACACTAGAGGGGCTTTCAGAGCCAAACAAGTCCAAGCATGTCCCACACCCTTGAAAAATATTTAAAGCAACTTCAGGGGCGCCTGGGAGGCTCAGTCGGTTGAGCGTCTGACTTCGGCTCAGGTCATGATCTCACGGTTCCTGAGTTTGAGCCCCGCATCGGGCTCTGTGCTGACAGCAAGCTCAGAGCCTGGAGCCTGTTTCGGATTCTGTGTCTCCCTCTCTCTCTGACCCTCCCCTGCTCACACTCTTTCTCAAAACTAAACATAAAAATATAAATTAAAAAAATAAAACATAATTAAAATATAAATACTTGTATTTTTATGATTGGCCCACAAATAATCCAAAAAACAAAGCCAACACTTGTACAAGGTCCAAAACCACATAAACACAAGGCATCTCTCCCCCTCCCCCCACCCCTCCATGAGAAGCAGTTTCCTGCCCGAAATCAGGAGTGAGGGGTCTCGCCCGTGGCTGATCACTACAGGGCAGGCGGGAACCCCCTCCCCCAGGCTCTGGAAGGGCTGCCCCCGTGCCCCCCAGCTCTAGAAGCGCTGGACCTGCTGTGGGGGCATCTGCAGTGGGAGGCACTTACTGACCTGGAGACGTGCCTTCAACGGCGTACAGGGTCATTAAAATTAAACCAAGTTTCTTTATTTTTAAAGNAGGTCATGATCTCACGGTTCCTGAGTTTGAGCCCCGCATCGGGCTCTGTGCTGACAGCAAGCTCAGAGCCTGGAGCCTGTTTCGGATTCTGTGTCTCCCTCTCTCTCTGACCCTCCCCTGCTCACACTCTTTCTCAAAACTAAACATAAAAATATAAATTAAAAAAATAAAACATAATTAAAATATAAATACTTGTATTTTTATGATTGGCCCACAAATAATCCAAAAAACAAAGCCAACACTTGTACAAGGTCCAAAACCACATAAACACAAGGCATCTCTCCCCCTCCCCCCACCCCTCCATGAGAAGCAGTTTCCTGCCCGAAATCAGGAGTGAGGGGTCTCGCCCGTGGCTGATCACTACAGGGCAGGCGGGAACCCCCTCCCCCAGGCTCTGGAAGGGCTGCCCCCGTGCCCCCCAGCTCTAGAAGCGCTGGACCTGCTGTGGGGGCATCTGCAGTGGGAGGCACTTACTGACCTGGAGACGTGCCTTCAACGGCGTACAGGGTCATTAAAATTAAACCAAGTTTCTTTATTTTTAAAGATCCTAATACACTTTCTTCACAATTGCAAACCACCTCCTTCAACCTGTATTGATAACTGACGTTACTATATTCAAAAAGGACTATCAAATTACCCATCTGATTACTTTCTCAAGGCTAAGACTTCAAAGAGCTGGGGAAGAACCAGGGTTTCTCCTGCCTCCTGTGTTCGGAATCCCCACTCACCACACAGGGGCCCCTGCAAGCACCTTCTGCTGTCACCGCGCCCCCAGGCAGGCGGCAGTGATGCCTGCACAGGCGCCCTCCAGAGGCAGCTGTGGGACGTGTGTTACACAGCCCAGGAAGTAAGACTGTGGACATCCCACCCGCCATGAGGAAACTGAGGCAGAAGACCAGGAAATCAGCCGTGGCCACGGCCTGGTGCTGACGGGCTACGCGCTGACCCGGGCAATGCCACTCAACACAAGCCTGACCTTGAGAACTTCTGATAAATGTGTAGTTACTGAGGAGTAGCTACTCATCTGCCTGTACAAAAATGGTACACACACAGGGAAACTTTAAAAATACCCACTCGACTTTTAAGTAATCATTTCTGCAGGGCTGGGACACTGTGGACATTCAGATGAGCCACTGTTACATTAAAAAGAGAAGAAAGAGAAGCCGCTGCCACTCATCCTGGCAGAATGCCACAGCAGTCCCGTCCTGACAGGTCTCCCTCGCACGAGGCCCCCCCCATGTCCACCACCCTCCATTTCATTTCTTACAAGGACCAAAAAGGAGATCATTTTAATACCACCCTCTGGGGAGGAAGGGACATCCATTTTCTCTCTTCCCTCAACACACAAAGGTTGAGAATGGGTATAAGCTCATTTGGGCGCCTGGGTGGCTCAGCCGGTTAGGCATCTGACTTAGGCTCATGATCTCCCAGGTTCATGGATTCGAGCCCCATGTTGGGCTCTGTGCTGACAGCTCGGAGCCTGGAGCTGCTTCAGATTCTGTCTCCTTCTCTCTCTACCCCTCCCCTGCTCATGTTCTGTCTCTCTCCCTGTCAAAAGTAAATAAATGTTAAAAAAATTTTTTTAGGGGCACCTGGGTGGCTTAGCTGGTTAAGCGTCCAACTTTCGCTTAGGTCATGATCTCGCGTTTCATGGGTTCGAGCCCCGCGTCGGGCTCTGTGCTGACTGCCAGCTCAGAGCCTGGAGCCTGTTTCGGTCTGTGACTCCCTCTCTCTCTGACCCTCCCCTGCTCACACTGTCTCTCTCTCTCTCTCCTAGAAATAAATAAAACATTAAAAAAAAAAAAATTTTTTTTTTAAAATTTTTTTTTAAAATACATGCTCATTTACCTATTTCCTTTTTTTATATATTACTTTAAACAAAAATTTAGTTGCCGCCAATTGTGATACTTTTTTACATTTATTGAATCCAATAACAAAAAAACTCCATACCAATAGAACCAAATCTTTAAACGATTTTGGTATCAAAAACTGCTTTCCATCCAGCTAACTGACAAATATACAAAAACAGGCATAAACATCTTGGTAGACACTATCAAAAACTCCTATATAAAGCAAATCATTTTCTTTTTGTTTTGTTTTTTTACTTTTTTAATTTTTTTTAAAATTTATTTCTGAGAGATTGAGACAGAGAGAGAGAGAGAGAGACCACGCGCGCGCACACGCTTGAGCAGGGGAGGGTCAGAGAGAGAGGGAGACACAGAATCTGAAACAGGCTCCAGGCTCTGAGCTGTCAGCACAGAGCCCAACGCGGGGCTCGAACCCACAAACTGTGAGATCATGACCTGAGCCGAAGTTGGAGGATTAACTGACTGAGCCCCCCAGGCGCCCCCATCTCCCTTTAGAGACACACTGTTGAAATACTTTCTCAAAGGTTTTGACCAAATGAATTTCAATGTGAAAATTTCAACAGTATTGATAACTACAGTTATTTAATATTTGTAACATTAAAATAAACCTGACTATCTAAGAAGTTTTACCACAGCTTTTAATTGTAAAATAATATAAAATACTTTCACGTCATGGTTTATGAGCCAAAACAAATATTAAAGTGAATCCCAAACAGATTTTAATCAAAACACTAAGTGAACTTTAAATGAGCCAGTGACTTATTAAATAGCTTTCCTTCCTTAAAAAAAAAAAAGTCCGTATGTGAATAGCAGAGTGAGAACAAATGTAATTCTGAAAGAAACTTCATGGTCTGAAAAATCTAACTTGATTCAACTTTCTTTCTAATTTGCAGGAAGTCAAGATGAGCAGTATCACAAAGGAGACTCCTGACAAAAGCCCAATCCANTGCAGGCACGAAGGCCCCCATGGCTATGCAGGTTTACCTGGCATGTTCCTCAGGAGCTTGGCGTTGCACATGTGGCTCTTGCGGATGTCCGTGAGGATGTACTCCATCCGCTTCGCCCTCCAGAGGAAGTTAAACACCCTCAGGTAATGGCTCATGCACTCCCGCGTGAACACCTGCACAGAGGCACAGGACAGGCTGATAGCGCTCTGACCTAAGGCGACCCAGGGACCTTCCCATGACAGGGCTCAGCCTTTCTGCTGCACTTTTTCTGAAGTGCAAAGAAAAGCCAGAGAACACACAATCGACTCTCATAAATTCTCAGCATGACAATAAGCAACTAGACGTTTCAGGAAAGTCTCATCAAACGCAAGTACAGCGACGATCTGTGTGTTAAGCAGCACGTCGGGCAAACTCACAACGACGGAAGATGTTTCGGTACCACTTTCACAGACTGAGAGACGGAGTCTAGGGTCACACAGCCAGTAAGCGGTGTCTGAGGACTTGTAAACGCCGTCTAAACCCAGTCAGAAATGTGGACGCTCAACCCGCCGTGCAGCAGGTGTCTTCCACCCCCACCCGCCCAGAGGGACAGGGGAGGCTGGTAAATCTCAAGCCAGGTGGGACTAGAAGATCTGCAGTCTGTAAAGAGGCCTCCAGGCTGTTTTACCACCGGCATCTGCTGCTTGTGAAGCCAGTTCCCTGCAAATGGATGGTGGTCTCATGCCCTGGGGGCAGGGGTTGGGGAGCTTCCCTCCCTCAGGGCCACACTTAGCAGATAAGAAGAGGGGACACCTGTTAAGTAAGAATGTCAGACGAATCACAAAAAAATCGTCTAGTAA
>NW_027528362.1:14156277-14191303 GCF_008692635.1 Crocuta crocuta
TAACAGGATTTTCTGCCCACAGTGGCCAAACACACTTCTGACACCAATGTGTGCACAGAAGTGGGCGTGTGTACTCTTTTCTCGGCCCTCAGCAAGGATGCCTCTACATGTGTCAGCAGCTCTGCCCCCGCAGTTCAGAGAACTGGAAACGCCACTCCCAGCAGGGCGTCTGCTCCCAGCAGCTCTGGGCAGGGCACCCAGTGACCGGGCGTGGTCCCGCACGCAAGGCCTGTTTATCACCCAGAGCCCAGCTGCGTTCACGCCCTGGGGCCTTTCCTCACACCCCTCCCTGCCTGCTCCACTCTCCTGCCCCAACCCCGCCTGGCACTCAAGGGCACAGGCCACACGCCCTTCCCCGGGGCCACCACTGCCCCGCTTGTCCAGACAGGAAGGACATCTTTCACTTGACCCCTACAATTTTAGCATTTAGCTGTAGACTGCTTTCCTCTTGCCTTATTTTTATGTATCCTTGGCTCTTACGTTACAAGGACTACCCGTTTATTCTTCTGGATGCCTTTGGTGCCAGTATTCAGCAGTGCTCAGGACTGACTGACGGCTGCACTGTCTATACTGGACGGGCCAGGACCTGCTCCAAACAGACTCTGAGACACACCAGGGCTGTTTCGGGGATTATGTTTGTGCTGTGCTGCCCGCACCACTGTGTCTGCAACTACAGAAATAAGGGGTGACTGGATTAAATAATCTTACAAATCAACCACAGAAATCTTTGCTGAACAAATGCTGCCTCGTGGAGATCCTCCTGGGGCCGGCCTCCCAGAGCGCACTTCACGTGACCCAACGTACGAGCATCATGTACTCAGATCTGTCGGGAGCAGGCGCTGTTCCAGAGAAGACACTCCCCTACCCCACCGTGTTCACATGGGCAGATACCCCCCACGGTTAGCTCTGCCGTGGGCCTGGTCTTTCAGTTCACTCCTGTGCACCAGGACGTTCAGCAGAATGTGAAATAAGCTTCTGCCATCTCAACTAACACCCTGGAGATCAAGGACACAAGTCAGTGGATTTTATGCTGCCCAATATCCCAGTGAGAAGATTACAGATAAACTCTCCACATCCTCCTTCCCAGTATTAACAAGAAGCTAAAATTACACTGTTACATAAGATGAAACTGTGTGACTAAGATATGTACTCGTTATAATTAAATTATACACAAAAATAGCAATCTCAATGAGACTAGAAAGGGAATGAAAATAATACTGTAAATTTAATAAGGAAGAAGCAGAAAATCCATCTTCTTCCAAAATTTGACTCTAGAAGTATATTTTTAAGTAAAAGAATCCATTTAGCTGAAAACATGACAATCTGGGACACCGGCAAACCCCATAACTGGAACAGCAAAGATGGGACGCACAAGGCCCCACCCCCACAGCACCCCGCACCTCCTGCCAGGGTCACACGGCCCCGCACCCGCCCGGTGCGGCCCCCATGCACGCCCTCCACCTGCTGGAGCTGGCACGAAAGTCAAGACTCGTTAGCCATAGACAGAGACACACCCCAAAGTTGATTTTTAAATAAATCTAGGATATAAACTTCTTCTCTTGACTCTTTCGATTAGAGTTTACAAAAATCTAAAATTTTAAAAACATACTACATAACCAACTGTTTGTACACAAGGCATGCAAGTTTAACTTTGCGGGTTTTGTGAGTCTGCAGTATCGTGAAATAATTAACTGTACATATGAGTACGTTCAACTTGTCTAATACTCTAGGCACTCACGTTCTATGAAATAACAAACACAAAGGCCTCTACACTGGCATCTATTACACTGCGAAAAAATTATATGCAACGTAGTCAGTATTAACAAAGCAAATAACACGAAAGCTTCTGATTTAAATAATAGCGTACACAACAGAATATTTTAACAGATAAGTGTTGGAAAGTATACAGGATATAAGTCAAAGGAGAAAAAACGAATCTCAGTATGACAAAAAATTAAATCTAAGAGCAGTTATGCATTTAAAATACAGCAGCTCTGATCTGGTGCAGCTTAAACACTGGGAATGTGTGTGAAACATGCACACCAGGAGCAATCGGCTCACGGCAGACGCGAGAGCCACGTGTCCCAGGCACGGCCACTGCCCCAGAGTGAGAGGCAGCCGACAGCCCAGCATGGACAGCACTGGTCTCTCACGGCCTGGGAGAGACCTCACTCCGGGAGGGACCGGGACTTTGCTCGAAGCAGCACCAGCACCAAGGACAGCAGCAGCGCAGGCACAGGGAACGTCAGGCTTGAGGACTGAGTGGCACAGGTGTGACCGCCTACAATGCACATCTTCGTCCCTCTCCGTCTGTCCTGAATCAGCTACTGTGGTCTAAGGATAATGGGGCCCAAGGAGCAATCCATTTCCACGTGCCTGCTGAACTCTAGGATATTTGTAGGAATTCCTAAAATACCAGAGCATTTCAGAACTCGCTAATGACTATCTAAGACCACACAGGATCCTGGCTTTCGTATTCCTTCAGGGGTCTGCCCAGAGGTCAAGTGCTGGCCTTTAGGAGAAGCTTTGAGAGAAGAGAGCCCGTTCTAAAACAACAAAAGAGTAAGCAAGCTGAAGGGCCACAGGGACCATAAAATCGCCCAGCATGGCCTTACCGTGGCAATCGGCCCATCCACGTGGTAGTCCAGGCTGAAAACGTCCCACCCGGTGTCACCTGGAGAGACCTGGGGACAGAAACAAACACTGTAGGCCCTCCCGCCAATGCTGCACTTACTGCAAAAAAATCTGTCGTCAAAGAAAAAGCAGTAAAATAAAGCCCAATTTTTGAAAAGCACTCAGTACGTATGAGTGTTAGTTCCAGGACAGCAGAGATCTGTCTGCCAACCCTTGAGCCCTCAGCATTTAAGCCATGGGCACAGAGATGCTCTAAGAATATTGTGGAATGAATGGTGGGCTGTGGGGTTTCATTTATAGTGTTTATTTTATTTTACTAAAGACATTTTTTTAAATGTTTATTTTTGACAGAGAGACAGACTGTGACTGGGGGAGGGTGAGAGGGAGAGGGAGACACAGAATCCGAAGCAGGTTCCAGGCTCTGAGCTGTCAGCATGGAGACCGACACAGTGCTCAAACCCACAAACTGTGAGATCATGGCCTGAGCTGAGATCATGAGCTGGTTGTTTAACAGACTGAGCCACTAAGGTGCCCGTGATGTATTCTGAATAAATTTCACAAAATCGTTTAAAGATTTGTCACCAGTTTTTTATGACAAGAACTCACTGCCTTATATGTCCTGCATCCTTTAATAGTGAACACTTAGGGGCGCCTAGGTGGCTCAGTTGGTTAAGCATCGGACTTTGGCTCAGGTAATGATCTCACATCAGGGCTCAGAGCCTGGAGCCTCCCTCAGATTCTGTGTCCCCTCTCTCTGCCCCTCCCTTGCTCATGCCATCTCTCTCTCTCTCAAAAATGAATTAACATTAAAAAAAAAAGTCAACATTTAAAAAAAGCCAACAAGCCCTGCTAATGGTCCCTCATCACAGCTACGCAGTGTGATGTTTCTAATACTCGTTCCCCTCAGAAAACTCTTCTATCAAACTGAAACCAAAAACATCTATTTTTCACAACCGTTATTATCACATGTCATCCCCATGCCTCCTGCAACATTACCACTAACGGGAGCTAAGACTCACCCCACAGTGTGCTACCCCGAGCACCATGGTGAGCGCGCGCGTGTGCTCTGCCCGCGGAGCCCGCCCCATGGGGCCCTGGCCCGAGGAGCGGACGGAGAGGCCCAGCGTGCTTAGAGACGCGGCCCTTGCCCCAGCAGCACAGTGCAGGCTCTGGCCAGCCTCCGGCAACGACTCCCACCCGGCAGCTCACACCAGATGCACGGCCGACGCCGCAACGCTGGCGGGAGCGCTGGCCCCGGGAGCTCGCGGCGCGTGCCGGACCGGGGCCACAGTACCTCCAGCAGCCTCACGTCCAGTCTCTTGAGGATCTCAGGGCTGTCGAACTGGGCGTTGGTTGCTCTGACGGCCGTTTCAAGAATTCCAGTCAAGTTGTGTTGATACAAAGTCGTAGCTGGACGGACAAGTTCTGGTCTTCACAGATTTTATAAGAATAAAAGATGTTACTTGAATTCTTGAAGAGCTTTGTAAAAACTTAAAATTATAAAAAGTTCAAATTACAAAAACTATAAAGACAAACCACTACAACACAGGAACAAAAGTTCAACAAAATTAACTGTAAACAGGATTTTACCAAGTATTTTGGGGAGTAAAATATTTCTTTAAATCTCAAAAAAAAATTAATTTTGATTCTGCTTAAATTGAAAATACTTACACGTGCCACACACATTAACAAATCAAGTTTCCAACCCAAGTCTAGCCTGAAGTAACGGACACGACCGGAAGCTCCTGCACAGACCCAGTGGGCAGACAGGTCTTCGTTCAATCAAACAAGGAGACACAGGGACGTCATGATTCTAGCGGCTGAAAACTGCCGCGTTATCAGCAAACACTTCCTTAGGCTACTATGGCCCGGGCTGCTAAGCAGGAAGCCAATGTTCCTGGGCGAGAGCGGGCCTGGTTAGGAACGCAGCCCGAGGGGAGGGGGAGCGGAGGAAGGGGGCCCTGGAGCCAACATGCGGCGGCACGGAGTGCGCCACCTGAGGACCACAGCCAACACCCCGTGTGACACACAGGGCAGTCGGTAAAAGAGCAAATCCTGCAACTCCTCATCACGAAGAGAAAAGGGTTTTTTTTCCTTTTTTTTCTTTTCTTTTCATGTGTCTGTGTGAGAAGTTGGACGTTAGCACAGCCTGTTGTGGTGACATTTCACAGCACAGGCTCCAGACATCGGGCAGTACGCCTTACGCTCACCCAGTGATCTAGGTTGACTACTGCTCAGTAGAAGTGGGGAAAGGCCTGCCAATCACCCCCAGGTGTGCACGGAAGCTCTGCGGCTTGGGCCTCTGTGGCAGTAAAATGTGGGGCAGAGACCGATGAAGAAGGGCCACGACGTCACCGCTCAGAGAAGTCTGAAGCAGATGGAGATCAGGGACACCCCAACTCTTAAAACCACAAACTTCAAACATGCTTTCAAGAAACAAATCTGATTACGAGATGCTCTAAACACCAGAACTGAGCATAAGGCAAGTACGTTCAATTGGCTACATGGCCTTATTGGTAGTGTGATGGGCACCCTGAGCGTGGCCTCACCTACAAACCATAAGAGCTGCCTTGCCCACCTCAACCTGCACACTGCACCCCAGGCCAGCCCGCCCCACATGCTCCTGTGAACCCCCATTGAGGCCAGTGGCATCTCCCCTCCAAATTGTTCTGCCCGCCTAGCTTCCGGCAGGCGCTGGGCTGGAGCTTAGCACTCAGCCCACCTGAGGCCCCTTCTCCGCTCAGGGCGGACATGACACTCCCACAAGCACCTGTTTCACAGCTCACCAACCCCTCTCGAGCTGACGGACACGGTCACCCACCAGCACGAGCAAGTAGAAGGTCAGTGACCACAGTCAGTGTGCCCCGAACTCACTACTTTTCACACTGAAGACGGGCTTCAGGGCAGAAGAGGGACTGCAGGGGCCTGTGTCTGGAGCAGGGGCCTAGGTAGGAATGCACATTCCTGGTCCCCTGCCCCCCCGAGGGACCAAGCTCCTCCGTGGGCAGCCCAGGGTTTCCCTCAGCCAGCTCCCTCGGCAACTCGGAGGCCCAGGACAGCTGAGGACTAGGCCACCGAACCACCGCACCATCACACAGGTAAGACTGGAAGGCCACGCGCTCTTTCAGGCTCCAAAAGGAACATCCTAAGACCCCAGTCTCCATTCCCGGAGGCCGAGCAGGCATCTCCCACACGCCCGCGGGGAGCCCGGTTGCACCGAGGGCAGGTGTGTCTAGAGCCAGGGGTGGGACGGACAGGCCCTGCTGCAGGGCCGGGCAGGGACCTACATCTAATTCTGGGACGGAAGATGCCGTGAAAAATGTCACAGAACAAAACAAAAATAGTAATTCTGTTTTACGGTTTTTTCCCCCAAGAAACAATTTAAACTACTAATATGGGGAAAAGTTCAGCCTGAAAACACACAATTTTGGGGCTTGTTTGAAACAGGCACTAAGTGTGACCACACCGCACATGCCTCAGACACTAGGCCATCAGTACTACGGCGCCCACAAGGCCCACGGGCTGGTCTGTGAGTAAAGCACAGAATAAGGAAAAAAAAAAAAAAAGGACTTTGACGTGACAATCTTGATTTCATCAAAAATTTTTCCAAAAATCTTCAGATTTCATCTTACCAATATGTTTTCTAAGAATTCAGCCAATTTCCCCCTAATGCCATTTGCTTTTTAAACAAGAGCTGAGGAGCCCCCATCGCGCTCAGGGACGTGCGCACTCAGGGACGTGTATTCAGGGCTCCCCAGGGGCTCCTTACTTGAGCAAGTCCATCAGGTGCCTGATGAAGTCGCCCTGGCCCAGCAGCAGGTAGCGCCTCACGGCCTGCATGTGGTCCAGCAGGCTGTACTTTTTGTTGAGAACGTCCAACAGGTACTTGCTGGTCTCCAAGTAGGCGGCATCAATCTTCCCCCGAAACGCACTCTCCAGATCTGTGAACAAATCCGCAGCTGTAAAGAACAAAACAAGCACAGACGTATATAACTCATATTTTAAGATAAAACTACCAGCTCCGCGCACAAACATCACCGCCCACCCCACAAAAGGCCCCGGCGACCACCCAACGGCTGCGGGCACAGGAAGGTGAATGAGCCCCAAGCCCAAGAAACCAAAGAGGCCGTCGTCTGCTGGACGCGCCGTGGGCGCCTGCGCTGTGACCCACGAGAGGCCCCGACCAGTTTGTCACTTCCTGGGTCTGAAGGCCAATTAGCTCGGACAGCACTACTAACGCAACATCCCACTGAAACGCTCTGGTGAGGGATGGGGTACGGGGAGGGCCAGTGCTGAGCGGCCCACGGGGTCTGGGGAATGAACACGGTGAGCGAGCTCCGAGCTGCCGCCTCTGTCACAGGCCGGGTGCTCCGTGCCCACCCGTCAGGGCGTCAGAGAGCACCCTCGACGGGAAGACCTGTGGGAGGCTTTCCAGGGCGCGCGAACGAGAGCGGACTGTCACCAATGAAGAAGCCTAACTCGCGGTCGTAACACAAAAAACTGAACGGTTCCACGGTTTTACGCCGAGAAGAGAGAGCACCTGGAGGTCCCACACACCGGAACTTGTGAACGCTGGCTTGCATCTTTGTGGCACGAAACAGCTGACAAAATGAAATACCTGATTTTTCTTTTTAACCATAACAACGCTTGGGCTGAACACCCGATGCTGAGTCCAAGGTTGAGAAAAGGCAGCACGCTTGTTCAAGGTTAAGCCAGAAGAGGCAAGGCCTTTAGCACGGCGTGGCCTGGCCGTGGCCTCACCTACCAAACAGCACAGGACGCCGGCGCTGGTTTTGCTCAATGTCCAGCATAACTGTCCCGTTAAGGAAAACCTGCTTCACTGCTGCTGCCGCCCCAACCCCACCTGAACGTGGGCGTCCACAGCGAGGGAGCAGCCGCTACTTTCCACAAAAGGTGGGGTCCAACGACAGTAACAGGCCCGGCGTCACATTTACGGCGGGGGGCGGGGGGGAGCCGGGTGGGTACCACCGTGGACCTCGCAGCGTTACAGAAGCAAACCTCGCGCCCCAGCAGCGTGCTGACCCGGCCACCGCCGAGTCACGAAAGGCTTCCATTCCGAAGAGGAGGTCCGACACTAACCGACCTTCACCCGCGGCCTCTCAGGAGACGCACCTCCTTGTTCCTAATGGCTCAGGCGGCTCTTACATTCTTGTCTGTCCAAATATCCAACAGTTTTCACATTTAAGAAATATAAATTTGGCTTTTCCCATTGCTTTTGTGTTACTAGCAGTTTTCCAAGCCTCGTCATCTCCAACCTTCCCAAGCCTGTTCTAAGCCTGACAGCAAAGAAAGCCGTGTCCGGCAGGCGTGGTGGGGCCCAGGGTCACCGCTGTCACCGTGGCCCAGAGCAGCCCCCGGGCCTCCCGCACCAGGCGTCACCGGAGGCCTCTGTCCTTTCCTTCACGGGCGAAAATCCAGGCCTGTGGGTCTCGGCACAGCAGCGGGGCCGCACACCGCACGCCGTGGGGCCCGGGCTGGCCGTCCCCTCCACGCCGAGCAAGGGGGGCGGTGTCAGCACCGTTCTCCTGGCTCCTCTTCGTGGTCCTTCCTCTTAAACACACAGATTTCCCCAAAACCTCTCTCTCTATTTTAGGAACCGAACTGCGATCTATGAATGCTTAGAGTCTACGCTAATTTGTGTGTGTGACTCACACTTGGGGCAGGGACAGGGAGGGCTGCAGCATCTGCTGCGCCCGGGACCCCGTCCTTAAGCAGCAGGGTGACACAGGCACTTCCCAAAGCCCTACACTGGCCCTGACCTTAACCTGGATTTTCTTTTTTTTTTAATGTTTATTTATTTTTGAGAGTGAGAGAGAGAGACACACAGAGTGAGTGGGGTGGGTCAGAGAGAGAGGGAGACACAGGATCTGAGGCCGGGGCTCGAACCCACGAACTGTGAGTTCATGACCTGAGCTGAAGTCAGCCACTTAGCCGACGGAGCCACCCAGGTGCCCCCATCTGGATTTTCAATGTAGCTTTTCGAATGCCCTCTGGACACCTCCTCCATGTGTCCTCTGGATACTAAGCATCACTCCACACTGCTGCACCTCACTCATCAGTAGGAAAATGCAAATCAAACCACAACACGGTATCACCTCACGCTTGTCAGAATGGCTAGAATCAAAGACAACCAACGACAGGTGCTGGCGAGGACAGGGAGAAAAGGGGCCCCCGTGCACTGCTGGCGGGAGTGCACACTCGTGCCGCCACTGTGGAGAACAGTGTGGAGGCCCCCTGAAAGGTTAAAAATGAAACCACGTAGGATCAAGTAACTGCATTTGGTATTTGCCCAGAGAAAATGAACTACAGAAATGATCCGTGAAAGTATAGTCTTTTTACCCAGAGAAAATGAAAACACGGATTCTACAACGTGCCCGCACCCATATGCTCACCGCACACTGTTTAGGACACACAAGATACGGACGCAGCCTGGGTGTCCAGCGACTGGCGAAGGCTCAGGAGGTGGTGTGCGCACACCGGGGGCTATTCTCTACCTGAAGAAAGGCTACTCTGTCACTGTGGCAACATGACGGGCCGGGGGCAGACGCAGACGCCGTCGCGTACGCCTGTGTGGGACCTGAAGCAGTGGAAGCAGAGGGCAGACCTGTGGCCGCCGGGCCTGAGGGAGGAGGAGGCAGGGAAGGGCACACATCCCGGGTCCGGCGAGCTCGACTTCCCAGAGCGACCGCGGAGCGCAGTGCCGGTGGCGAACCGCCCGCCGTGTCTGCTGGGAGCGCGGTGTCGGTACCTCTCATTTACCACCTCCTACATCTCATTACTTAATATTTCATTTTCTTGCACACTTTTATCCTCATACCTAGAGTATACGCTCATGAACGGCAGTCACTCTCACGAAGAGTCACGACAAGTCACCTGTGGCTGCCACAGTGAACGGAGTCACGATGACGGCGTGAGCAGCAGACAGCCAGGACAGAAAGCCGTGCACGTAAAACACTGTGGAATCACTTCGCTGGGGCGGGCGGCAGGTGGGAAAAATGGAAGCGAGGGCAGCAGCGGACGACGGGACGGCAGGACATCGCACGCAGGCGGCCCTTTAACCAGCACTTTCCTGCTGATTTCTGAAGGAGCCGCTCTGTGTTCCGCGTGGCCACCATTACAGACATTTTTCCTTTATTTTCTTATTTTGCCATACTGTCGCTAGATCATTTTTAAAGAAAGTAATACAATTTCCTAGGAAGAGTATGCGGCGCCTGGGTGGCCCAGTCAGTTAGCGTCCTACTTCAGCTCAGGTCATGATCTCATGACGCGTGGGTTCGAGCCCCGCGTCGGGCTCTGTGCTGACAGCTCGGAGCCTGGAGCTGCTGCAGATTCTGTGTCTCCCCCTCTCTCTGCCCCTCCCCAGCTTGTTCTGTCTCTCTCTTTCTCTCTCTCTCTCTCTCAAAAATAAAACATTTAAAAAATTTTTTTAAAAACAAAAAAACAAATTCCTAAGAAGAATAAAACAGCTTCACCTAGTCCAAGGCTTACTGGTTAACTCCACATAAAAAAGGGAATTCAAAATTTACATGGTAACATTACACACGTCACACTGAGTGTGAAGGTATTTCAGATAACAATTCGAAAACTCTGTCAGTCCTACTGGACAAAAAACGCTTCAGGCAATAGATACACGCATGCGCCACCGCCCCGTACCGTCCTGGGGCGAGTCGGCAGACTTGGTCACAGCTATCATCTTTGTGGTGGGCGTCTGGTCATGACAGACCTGGTGCAGGAAGTTTATCGACTTTCCAATCAAAAGGACCTAAAAAGGAAAATATCCTCCAGTTACCGTGACGTAAAAATGATTAATCATCCAACTACTTCAAATATTCATAAGCAACAAATCGACTATTAATTTGAAATGAAGTCACAGAGGGGCGCCTGGGTGGCTCAGCTGGTAAAGCTGTCAGCCCAGGTTATGATCTCACGGTTTTGAGTTCAAGCCCCACGTCAGGTTCTGCACTGATGAGGATTCTCCCCCTCTTTCCCTTTTTCAATCTCTACCCCCCCCAACTCATGCTGTGTCTGTCTCAAAATAAATAAAGTTTAAAAATATTTTAATTGGGGCGCCTGGGTGGCTTAGTCGGTTTAGCATCTGACTTTCGCTCAGGTCATGATCTCGCGGTTCGTGGGTTCGAGCCCCGCGTCGGGCTCTGTGCTGGCAGCCAGCTCGGAGCCTGGAGCCTGTTTCAGTCTGTGACTCCCTCTCTCTCTGACCCTCTCCTGCCCACGCTGCCTCTCTCTCTCTCTCCTAGAAATAAATAAAACATTTAAAAAATTTAAAAAAATAAAAAATTTTTAATTGTTTTTTGGTTAAGTAACAGGACATCTGGGATGGCATCAAGGGAACTCCAGGAACTGAAAAGACGGTTACTAACAAATACATATTAACATGTCAACGTATTCGACTAATACACTCCTGTCCGAGACGCACCGGCTGCCACACACACACGGCCACGACAGCCACGCTCGCTCCCTCCCGGCCTCACCTTCCGGGACTGGTCCATGGTAATGAAGGAGGGGATCATCGACTTCCGCAGCGTGTACTTGTCCTGCCACAGCCGGTCCGTCTTGACTGCTGGATCCGAGGCTACGAAAAACTGAGAGCAGAGGCACGGCCGCGTCAGTGCGTGGCGCTCACGGCCAACGGCTCGCTACCAGCGACCCCGAGGCAGTCATCCTGAAGGAAAGCTCTCCAGGCACGGGAGACTCACCCCTCACAGAGCAAAACCGGTCTTAAAAACCGGTTTGGATACATCGCTCTCGAAATGGAATCAGACACATCGCAGACTTTTTAAACACAAGCCTAACCACACAGGCCGCTCCTTGAGGGTTCATGACCCTCACTCCGGGCACAATCACCACCTCTGCTGTGCTCTGGGTCAGGGGGCTGCCCCGTCTGCCTCGGTGAAAACCTGCAGGCGTCCAGGGGTGCGGTGCGGCGCGACGGCCCCTGTGCTCCGCTGACCCCTCCTGCCCTCGCACAGCCCCCCGCTGGCCCGCCCCCGCGGAGCCCCCGGGTCGGGAACACAGAGGTGCCGGAGCCCACGGACCCTGCTCCTGGGCTGCTGCCTGCAGGCAGACCTGGGCATGTGGGTGGCCGGCAGCTGCCCGTCTGGTGACGTGGCAGGAAGCGACCTTCCTGAGAGCCACCTCTCCAGAGGCTTCTCCCATCTGCTGTGCTCCTCACCTGCGCTGGGCCCACTGACCAACCAGACACCTGACGTGAGAAAGGGCATGAGGCTGTTCTCATGTCTCAGTCCTTTGTCCTTTTTTTAAAAAAATAATGTTTATTTTTGAGAGAGACAGAGCATTTTGGGGGGGGGGAGGTCAGAGAGAGGAGACACAGAATCTGAAACAGGCTCCAGGCCCCGAGCTGTCAGCACAGAGCCCGACGCAAGGCTCGAACCCACGAACTGCGAGATTGTGACCTGAGCAGAAGTCAGACGTTCAACCAACTGAGCCCCCAGGCGCCCCTCAGTCCTGTGTCCTATTAGGTTCGTGCTTTTGTCTCAGTAAACTCAATTTCTACTAGAACTGCTGAGTCAAATCAATTTTTCATCTTTAGAGACACGCCATATTCCCCTTCCCTCCCCAAAAGCCACGTCCACGGACACTCCCGCAAGCGGGACGCTCCCAGGTCTGCACTGTCGCCCGTGTGAGACTGCTCGTCAGCTGGTGGTGTCGCGGCTGCCCGTACCGTTACTATTCTGACACAGGAAGTGGGGCCCATTTCCATAATGCTGATGGCCGTTTGCTTTCATTCTCCCATAAACTGTCTTTTCATCTCCTCAACCATCTATCAATGCCGTCCTTTTCTTATCAATATATGAAAATTCTGTTATATTAGGGAAAACAACCATTTGTGGATCAAGTATTACAAATTTATTTTCTCCAAGTTAATCATTTGGCACCATTTACAGTATGTTCCATGCTTTTGCTTTGTTCCATTTCTGTTGTGGAGGTAAATGTCTTCCTACGATCTTCCCATTTCTAGATTATGGATAATTTTCTTTTAGTAGTCCCATCCTGTTATCTTTGTTACTTAGGTCCTTCATCCCTCTAGAACCTTCCTTGGATAAAATGTCGGGGTCAGTGTTTCCTTCTGGGTGGCATCGTTTCTCCATCGACCACACTAGCACCTTCTCTGTAACACACTACCCTTACCTCCGAGCCAGGGTGCCTCCACAGAAGCTGTCACTATAATTAACTGCATCCGTAGATTAAAAAAGGGAAAAGTTGACTGATCAAGAGAGAGGAGGTACTGGATAACATCTGTGTTTCCCAGCCTCAACGGTGGCCAGTGGATTTGTGTTTTCTCAGCATGAACGCGGATTTACGAGCATGTATGTTTCAATCCACTAGAGTTACTATCCTTACTGGCGTTCCATCCTGCTTTCCCTTCAAGCTGGCTGCTCGGTCCTGTAGACGTGACCGGAGCTGTCTTCCTTGCTTCTCGTATGGAAGGTGCCCCAGGCTCCCCTCACTCCTTTCTCCTCTGCACCTAGGATCAGCCACTCCTCCCAGGAGCCGGAGCTCCTCTGAGGGAGAAGTGGCACGTGGTCCACACCTCAGTACGTGGTAGTATCTTAATGTGGAAGCTGGATGATTGGAGACTCCGCACTGGCCACGTTAAACACGACAACCCAGTTCCCCAGTGGGACCGCAAAATCCATTTAAATCGTAACATACCTCTCTGGTGATTCTTCCACAAGTTCTAAATGCACAACGCAGACTAAGGCGTGTCCATAGAAACAGGAGAGATTTAAAGAATTTTAAAAATATTTTTGGTAATTATATAGCAATACAAAATTGATGGTTTCCTAGCAAAACATAAATAACCAAAAAGAAAGAGAGAACTCGAAATCAGAAACATAAAATGCTATCACTATGGCACAGTACCTACTTAACTTTATTTTTTTTTTTTTTATTTATTTCTAGGAGAGAGAGAGAGAGAGAGCGTGAGCAGGGGAGGGTCAGAGAGAGAGGGAGTCACAGACTGAAACAGGCTCCAGGCTCTGAGCTGGCAGTCAGCACAGAGCCCGACGCGGGGCTCGAACCCATGAACCGCGAGATCATGACCTAAGCGAAAGTCGGACGCTTAACCGACTAAGCCACCCAGGCGCCCCAACTTAACTTTAAAATACTGTATCATTCTTGGGGTGGCTGGGTGGCTCAGTCGGTTGAGCATCTGACTCTTGATTTCAGTTCCGGTCATGATCTCACAGTTTGAGTTCGAGCCCCGCCTTGGGTTCTGTGCTGACAGCGTAGAGCTTGCCTGGGATTCTCTCTCTCCCACTCTGCACCTTCCCCACTCACACACGCACACACTCTCTCTCCCTCTCTCTCAAAATAAAAAAGCTTAAAACAAAAAAGATGTTATTCTAGACCACAGAAAAATATACAGAACATTTATTTTATGGGTCTAATATAACACTAGTAAAACCTGATAAAAATTATACCAAAAATGAAAACTATAGGCTAATTCCATTTATAAACATAGATGAAAAAATATAAATAAAATATTATCCTTGTATTACTGGAATAAGGTACTTTTGGTCAGAGCATACCACACTGCCAATATACTTCTAATTTTTTTTTTATGTTTATTTTTGAGACAGAGAGAGAAAGAGACAGAGAGAGAGAGACACAGAGCATGAGCGTGGGAGGGGCAGAGGGAGAGGGAGACACAGAATCTGACGCAGCTCTAGGTTCCATGTTGTCAGCACAGAGCCCCACACAGGGCTCGAACCACGAACCACAAGATTATGACCTGAGCCGAAGTTGGACGCTTAACCTAATGAGCCACCCAGGCTCCCTGAATACACTCCTAAAGATAAGGGAATATATAACAAATTATAAAATAGTATCAGGTAGTCATTAAAAATAAAGTTCATTTTTAGTTATTACAAACTTTTCTGGGTATTTGATGAAAAGTACAGATCTTCCTCCTAGGGGAAAAAAATGTATACTTCCACAAAATACAGTTTTCTGTGCTATTCAGGAGTTTCAGAGATCACGCTTATGAGGCCCTGGTATAGAAGAATAAAATTTCATGGCATGAAATTTTCATTACTAAATAGCCCCCACTGTATTTGGTTAAGCAGGGACGCAAAGTAGTATGTTTCAGAAATACATTCCGTGAAGGTTGAAAAGAAATTTTTCATTATTTACTTCAAATTAAAAGAAAAAGTAAAAATAAAGGTTACAAAGTACTACGCAGGCACCATATCTGATACACACATAGAAAACCACATAAGAATATACTATAAAAAGAAATATACAAAAATATTAACAGCTTATCTGTTCATGATGGGATTACTAATAAATTTTCTGTTCCTATGCTCAAAAATTTTTAATTATTCAAATATGTTTAAATCCAAAAAATATTGTTAAAAGAATCGAGTAATTAAGGCCAATGAGGTACCAGTAAAAACAGTGCTCGGTAACATCACCTCCTCACAGCAACCAACAAAACACACATCTGTCTCCTGTTCACAGAAATCTACTCCTCAGGGTAAATACTTAAGAGAACAAAATTCCTAATGGTGTTAAGGTCTTACTCGATCCTTGTCAAGTCAGGGCCACATGGGATCAACAACACACAGCACAGCCACCGTCCTTTATAAGCAGGTATGTGAATAAATGCCGAGTTTGGGACCATGAGGATGAGATCAGATTTCTTTTCTTTAGGTACAAACTAGTACTTATTGATCTCTGCACTTTTAGATTTTTTGACTACTATTCCCTTTCTAATTTTAAACACATCACTAACGACTGCTCTGAGGGATAACGGGTACCTCGATCAGAAGCGATCATCACGTTAAGATCTACTTAAACCACCCCTGACACCAGCCCACCAGCCCCCCACAAGTCCCGTGAAAGGTCACCGGGTCACCGTGCCAGGACTGCTCCCGAGCCCGCCACTCAGCAGATGACAGGGCTGCCGTCTTTGTTATCAGTTACGCACGTAAACGGAAGAGTTAGCTCCCACAAACAACACGCTAATTCATCCTGATAGATGGGGTGCAGCCGGCTTTTTATCAGTATGAGCAATAAGACAATTTAATTTAAAAGATAAAAAACTCAGACAATTCAGTCATCTTTAGAAATTAGGGAAGCGTCACCCCATCGAGGGCAAAGTAGTATGCAATCACTCTCCGGCAAACACTGAGAGGAATAGGTCCATCCTGGCATTTAATTAATCCTCTGAAAAATATATAGTTGCAGAGGAAAAAAAACCAAGGTCAGAACATAATTGCTTTTATTTCACTGATGCATTTTCCACTCAAGGTTCTTTACTTTTCACCATGTGTCAAACACAGAAAGAACGGAGAAAAAAATATAACATAATTGTACCATGATTTCTCATTAACTGTTGGACAAATGCCAAGGTCTTCCTACTAAAAACAGAAATGAAGAGGGTAATTTTCTTAGCAAGCAACATAGCTTCTAAGAAACAGCCATCATTACACAAAGACCCCAACCCCAGATGGNTTTAAATTCAGTAATCCTTAGAAAAAATACACAAGAAACAGAATACCAAGAGTCTGGACGCACCGCAGCCGCTCCACGGAGCAGTCACCACCTATCCCACCCAGTCCGCTCCACGGACCCTCCTTCCAGTTTAAAGGTGTAGACCTTCAGAGTACTTACAGAGCATTTAAGTAAACATTTGAAGTTTGGAAATTTTTGAATTCTGAAAGCAAGAAAGCTTGCATTTGCCTCTTTCCCTTCTGTGTTTCACAAGAATTCTCCAAAAAGCAAAAAATAAAAACAAAGAAGATTAACGGTGAACTATTGGCATAATATGTTCACGTCATCACTCAGGGCAGAAAACCCATGTGAGCTACTTTAGCCCTCACAGTTTCTCCATGTTTTCATTTGTACCACTCTGTAACCAAAGATAACTAGAAACTTCCCCCAAATGTTGAAAGTACTTAATCACTTAAGAATCTGTAAGTTCTTACAGCGCTCCACATGTGCCCACCCTTCCACGTCATAACAGCACACGGTGCGCACGGTACAGCCCTGCTGGGGGGCGCAAGGGCCCTATGCTTTTACAACTCGCAGCGAACCCGCCGCCGGGCCCAGGGGCGGTCCTGAAGGGCTCCCTTCCAGACACGGCCAGGCTTGGAGGCCTCTCCCTCACTCTTGGGTTGCAAACGGCCAAACCCAGAGGCAGCTACGACGGACCACTGCAGGGGAGAGAGACCAGCCTTTCCAGGGAAACTGGGGAAACCTGGCACACGGAAAGAGCTTGCCAGAAGGGCCAACGTAACTGGAGCTCTGAACAGCCAGCAACAGAGACACTGGGACCCCCTGCAATCAGTCGGAGCCTAATGCAGGAAAGTGAGGAGTGGACAGCTGGGTCAGAGTAAGAAGGGCCAAGAGCAGAGAAAGATCCCGATCCCACCCCTGACCGGCATCTATGCGCCCCCAGCCCCTCCCCCCCCCGGCCCAAGGCAGAACCGGAGCTTCAAGTACAAGCTCACACCTGCGTTAACTCTTCAGAAAACTAGCTCCCGTCCACGTTTTTTGGGCCAGGTCATGACTTTTCTTGTAGCTATTATTCTAACTGGGGGGCTCCTCACCTGGGGTCCACGGCACAGAAGGCAGAAGGGTCTGTAAACGTGGAAGGGTTGGGAATTACACTTTATTGGCACTAACTTCTATTTGAAATTTAACTCTTCCTTCCATTACAAATGCAAATAACAAAGCACAGTACCTGTGACTTTGTCACCAAAAGAAATCACCTATTCTCACACCGCCTGCTCAAGCTGGTGCACAGATCGGGAACAGCCGCCGGCCCTTCTTACTGAACGCGCTGATAAAAGCATACGTCTGCTACTGTACTGCTGATCTAACGGTCTGGAAACACTACATCAACAGACTTCTCTACCAGGCAATTTCACTATTCTTCATTGGCGAGGACACTTTTTCTCCCCCTCACAGAAAAACTCCCAAGAAACTACTGTACAAGTGAGAGCCGGGGTGGACTAAGGAGCACTCTGCCCCCCTCCCTCTCGCCACCTCAGCCGGCCTGGCACACTCGGTCTCTGTCCCGCTCAGTCTGGCCGGCGCCACACAGAACCGCAGGGTGGGCGCCCTGGGGTCTCGGGCTTCACTGTGCCTCTGAGACACCCTCATGCCCATGTCACTGTCCACGTCAAATCTCCCTATGAGGTTCCCAAAAGGCAGCCAAAGGAACCAGAGGCTGGGAACAGCCAGGCCTGGTGACAGGTATCAGGGAGCCCCTGCAACCACCACTGAGGCAGGATCAAGACTCAGCAAAGGAGGAAAGTTAAACCTTAGGAGCCGGACGCGGCTGGCACGCCTTCGCCTGGTACGGTTACCGTTTCAACCATTTCAGAGTGAGAATTCAGTGCTTTAATATCATCCACTGCAAGGCTGTGCGACCACCATCACCATCCAAATCCAGAACACCCTCAGCATTTTGCAGAAACTCAATGTCCATCAGGCAATGACCTCCCCTACCCTTCTCTCCTCCCATCAGGCAATGCACCCCCACCCCTCTCTCCTCCACAACCCCTGACAAAACTAACCTTTCCGTCTGACTTGGCCTATTCTGCACATTTCACTAAATGAAATCATACAACATGTGACCTGCATCTGGTCTGTATCTCTCAGCCTGACGTTTTCAAGATTCATCCGTGCCGTAGCACGCATCAAAGTGCCACTCTTTCTTAGGGCTGAACAATCCATTCTGTGGTACAGACAGACCACCCGTTAGATGACAGACGCCACACTGCCTCCACTTCACGACTGTCCTGCCAGTGACGAGGCCTCTGTGACAATCGCCTCTCTTGGCACATCCCTGGGACGGCTGGGGGTGCACGTAGCTTCCCGAGGGGACACCAGCCCTGCTCCCCAGCGGCCACACCGCCGTGTCCCCAGCGGCACTGCACCAGGGCTCCACGGTCGCCAAATCTCCACCAGCACTTGTTATGTTCCAGCCTGTGCTCTGGCCCAAAGCCATCCCCGCGAGTGGGGTAGGACAGCCACTTGTGGTTTCCACTCACGCTTCCCTCACGACTAACGCTGAGACTCGTCCTGTGCGCACCGGCCTTCTGCAGATCTCGTCTGGTAAAGTCAATTTCCAATTGTGATGTTTATCTTTTTGGTCCTGAGTTGTGATGGTTCTTTATATATTTTGCATACTGGCCCCTTACCACATATGTAATTTGCAAATATATTCTCCCATGCTGTGTTTTTTTCACTTTCTCCATAATGTCCTTCAATGTAATTCTGATGAAATCCAATTTATGTTTTTGTTTTGTTGCTTATGCTTTTGGTCACATGTCCAATCCACAGTCCCAGAGACTGACACACAGCTTTAGCTGTGGAATTTACTTTGAGTTACTTTTTATACATGGTATGCAGTTGAGCTCCGAATTCAGTGTGTGTGTGGACGTCCCGCTGGCCTAGCAACCACCTGCTGGAAAGACCATTCTTCCTTCACTGAGTGGTTTTGGAGCACTTGCTGAAAACCGCCAAACAGACATGGATGCATGTGCTTCTGGACTGTGGACCCTATACTCGTGCCGGAACCACTCCTGTGCTTTCCGTGCACTGTAGTGTGCTGTGAAAACAGGACGTGGGAGTCCTCCAACTTCGTTCTTCGTTTCAAGTGCATGTAGCTTTCCAGGCCCCATGCACTTCCATAGGACTCTGAGGACCGGCTTTTCCATTTCTACGACAGAGGCCACTGGAATTTTGGTGGAGATCACATCAAACGTGAGATCGTCTGGGGTAGTACTACTATTTTAACAGTATCACAGAGGGGCGCCTGGGGAGCTCAGTCGGTTAGGTGTTCAACTTCAGCTCAGGTCATGATCTCATGGTTCATGAGTTCGAGCCCCACGTCGGGCTCTGTGCTGACAGCTCAGAAGCCTGAAGCTGCTTCGGATTCTGTCTCCCTCTCTCTCTGTCCCTCCCCTGCTCGCTGTCTGTCTCTCTCTATCAAAAATAAAGTTAAAAACATTTCTGATAAAACAGTATCATGTCTTCCAAACCATAAACGTGAAGCACCATGCATTTATTTAAGTCTGCCTTCATTCCTTTAACAGTTTTATAATTTTCAGTACAATTCTTCCACTCTGTTTAATTTCTCCCCAAGTATCTGATTAATTTTGACACTGTCATACACAGAATTGTTAGTTATTTTTGGATTGTTTATTGCCAAGTATATAAAAATAGAACTGATTTTTATGTACTGATCTTGTATCCAGCTAATTTGGCAAGAGTGTTTATTAGATGTGGATTGTGAACACTTTAATTTTCTATACATAAAATGATGTCATCTATGAGGAGAAACAGTTTTACTTCCTTTGCAATCCGAGTATCTTTGTTTTCCAGCTGCTCCCTCATCAAATGCCCTGATGGGAACATCCAGCTTCCGGTGCGATACTGAGTAGGGTGAAGAAAATCGAAGCGAACCACTCTGTTGCTGATCTGGAGAGAGTACACCCCCTTTCACCACTGTGATGTTACCTGTTAGCGTTTCACAGACGCCCTTTATTAGGTGAGGAAGTTCCTTTTTATTCCTCCTGTGAGTGTTCTGATCATGAAAGAGTGCTGAGTTTCATCAAATGCTATTTCCGCATCGACTAAGATGACGGTATGTTTCTCCCTCATCACCTTCCTTGTGCTGAACTACCCCTGTGTTCTTGGGGGGAAATCTCACCTGGTCATGGTGTACAGTCCTTTAAACTTCGAATCCATTTTTTAGTATTTGATGAGGACTTCTGCGTCTATATCCATAAAGGATACTGTTCTGTAGTTTTTTTGTGTTGTCTTTCTCTGGCTTTGGGACCAGAGTAATAGTAGCTTCATAAAATGAGTAAAAAAGTGTTCTTTTCTCAGTCTTCTGGTAGAGTTTCAAAAGACTAGTGTTAACTTTTTATATATTTGGTAAAACTCACCAGTGAAGCTATCTAGCCCTGGGCCCTTTACTGGGAAGCGGAGATTACGGGCTCACTCTCCTCACCTACTAACAGCCCTGTTCAGAGTTTCCCTTTCCCCAAGACTCCGTGTCAACAGTCTGTATTTCTAGGAGCGCTCAGGTTTTATTTCTGGAAATGACTTCGTTTCTCCACAATTTCTGAGGTGGAGTTTTGCCGGACACAGAATTCCAGCCTGGCAGATACTCCTTTCAGCATTTTGAGTGGATCTCCCTACGGCCTCGCGGCCCCATGGCCTGAGGGGCGGGCCGCTGCCCACCGCATCGAGGGCCTTCTCGAGTTTCCGAGGACCCTCTGTCTTCCCACAGCTCATTTACCAGGCGGTGCCCGAGGACCTGTGGCGCCCCCTGCGCGTCCGGCACCACAGTGTCTCAGACTCTCCCCCTCCTCCTCTCCTCCTGCTCCTCGTAGGGGTCGCCTCAGCCGGTGTGCCCTCGAGGCGCAGCCCCCTGCCCCACCTGCCGCTGAGCCGCACTAGTGGTTTTTCCTCACCTCGGTCACTGGACTTGTCATCTCCACAATTTCCACTTTGGGTCCTTTTTACAATTTCTATTCATCCATATTTTGTTTTTTCTCTGGTTACAGAGAGTAGCATCTCCTTACGCAGATAGTTAAACTACTTTTACTTTCTGGAGGAGCGAGGGCGCGTGAGTGGGGGAGGGCGCAGAGGGAGAGAGACAGAATCCCACGCAGGGCCCACGTTCAGCACAGAGCCCGACGCAGGGCTCAGTCCCACAGCACTGGGATCGTGACCTGAGCGGAAATCAAGAGTCAGACACTCAACCGACTGCACCACCCAGGTGCCCCCTAATAAATTACTTGTAAATGAGTGGTTACATAGGAGTCACGTGTAGCTACTTACAGGTATACTTGAAGAAATATGATTTTAAACTAAGTTATTTTATAACTAAGTTATAACTCATTACACGATTGAGGGAAAATTAACCAATGTAAGAACTGAAGAGACAATGGGGCGCCTGGGTGGCTCAGTTGGTTAAGCATCCGACTTCGGCTCAGCTCATGATCTCACAGTGTGCATGTTCGAGCCCCGCATCGGGCTCTGTGCTGACAGCTCAGAGCCTGTGGGCTGCTTCAGATTCTGTGTCTCCCTCTCTTTCTGCCCCTCCCCCACTTGTGCTCTGCCTCTGTCTCTCAAAAATAAATAAATGTTAAAATAAAAAAAACTGAAGAGACAAAAATACCTAAATTTTAATCATACAAAGATCAAACACAAAATGTAATCGTCTAAACTGTCAAATTCTTATGGTAAATATATTAAAGTAAATTAAAGAGAACTTCCCAAATTTAGTCAATACTGAAAGGAACGTTTATAAATGTATGGTTGAACAGAAAAAGGAAAAGTCGAAGAACACCACAATCTAGAGAAAGACCACAGATGTAGCAGGGCCAGTGGATGTCCAAATTGTATCCAGTGCTCTTCTTACATTAATTAACAGCAAGTGACATGCTGCGCGCTTGCTACCGCCTGCCTCCTCACACGTGCACAAGCCCATGAGTTGGCACCGCTGTCACACACGCACGGGAGATGTGGAAGCGGGGGCTCGCGGGGCCTCGAGTACCCGCCCAGGACTCGGAGCCTTTAGAACTGAAGCCACAGTCGAACCCGAGCCCGTGAGCCCGGCGTGCGGAGCCGAGAGAGCGGAGTTCCCAGGCCCCCGCGGCGCCGCGTGAGCCACCCGCCAGCCGGGGGGCCCCGAGCAGCGGGCCCGCAGCCAAGGGCAGAATCTGTTTCACGTCAAGGACTCGCGTTAGTGCGACAGTCATCGTGCGTTTCTGAGAAACCCACCAGCACGAGGGCAGCAGACAAGATCACGTGGGTGCAGAGTTACCAGCGGATAAAAACTGACAAATCCTGAACCTGCTGCAGCCTCCCCTAACCTCAGACGACACGTCGGAATGTCAGTAACTGCCCAGCCTTAAATTAAAAAAAAGAAAAAAAAAGACGAATTTACTGTAGCGCAATGTGTATTCAAGGTAATCTGAGGAAGGGTACCTAGAGTGCTTTACAGTTCTGTCAACTCTTCTAGAAGCCTGAAGCTATACAAAAAGAAAAACATTTAACAATAACTTTATCAACAAGGCAAGATCTGAGATTAGGCTGAAGTGATCATGTGAGCTACTGACTGAATACTGAACTCGACAGACAGGGTGATTTATATTTTACCCTTAAACACATAAGACCTAACGTTTGCCTTATACACATCCCGGGCGACAAGACCCCAAAGTGACTCTGCCCCATCTCGGAGAGTTTGCTTTGTTCTCACCTCGGTGAGTCGATGTTCAAAAACAGCCAAGAAAACAGTCTAGAGGAAAATCAATTCGGAAGTCAGTGCCCAACTCTCTCTGCACTTTCCATCGATTCTCCGGCCCCACAATTAGCACCAACAAAATAAATAAACAAATAGGCCCAAATCGCACACAAGGCAGACAATCAATAACCAACTGGTGGTACTTTGAAGGACTGTTGAAAACTCAGACACACACAGTGAATTAATGGTGTAATTAAGGACTACTTTAAAAACCTGGCTGCTGGAAAATGCAAACTAAATTATCCTCAAGAAGAAGGACAAAAGCATTGCAAATTAGAAATTAGGTATTAAATTTTAAAAAGATTAGCCACCGTGTGGCTTTAGTCCTTGTTTTAACTGACAGCAACACGTATCACAATCGGGCCCAGAACTGCAAGTCCTGTCCCAACCTCGGAGGAATACCAGCTTCATCAACTGGCCAGCAGCTGTTTAAAGGGTTAGCATCACCCAGGGGCGCCTGGGGGGCTCAGTCAGTTAAGCGCCCGACTCTGTTTTGGCTCAGGTCATGATCCCAGGGCTTGTGAGATCGTGCCCCATGTCGGGCTCTGGACTCGTGAGACAGAGCCCTGCACCGGGCTCTGGGCTGACAGTGCAGAGCCTGCTTGGGATTGTCCCCCTCACTGCCTCTCTCTCTAAAACACATAAAATTTTTTTCAATATTTATTTATTTTTGAGAGACAGAGAGACAGAGAGACAGAGCATGAGCAGGGAAGGGGCAGAGAGAGAGGGAGACACAGCAGCCAAAGCAGCTCCAGGCTCTGAGCTGTCAGCACAGAGCCCGATGTGGGGCTCGAACCCACAAACCGCGAGATCATGACCTGAGCCGGAGTCGGCCGCTTAAACAACTGAGCCACCCAGGCGCCTTTAAAATAAATAAACTGAAAAAAAGTTTTAGTTTTAGAAAGCTAATATCACCCAAATTCATACTATTAATTATTGTCTAGGGAAGGAGATTGAATACAAAATTTTTTTAAATAAAAAAGTGACAATTTTTCATCTTTTTATAATTTTTTTCCTCTATACATATAAATCTTTTGTTTCTGAATGCTATTCCAGGAAAATGTGGACTCTGTTTATCCAGAACTGAGAGGATTCAATTAAGGAAGGATTTAGGGGTATACACACTTTCTGGACAAGGATTTGGGGTGCACACTTCCTGGACAAGAAAGATTTGGGGGTGCACATGCTTCCCGGACAAGGATTTGGGGGTACACATCCCATACAAGGATTTGGGGGTGCACACTTCCTGGACAAGAATGACTTGGGGTGCATGCTTCCCAGACAAGAAGGAATTGGGGGTGCACACACTTCCTGGACAAGAAGGATTTGGGGTGCACACTTCATATATAAGAAAGATTTGAGGGTACACACTTCCTGGACAAGAAAGATTCGCAGTGCACACTTCCCGGACAAGAAGGATTTGGGGGTGCACACACTTCCCAGACAAGAAGGATTTGGGGTACACACTTCCCAGACAAGGATTTGAGGGTGCACACACTTCCTGTATAAGGATTTGAGGATGCACACTTCCCGGACAAGAAGGATTTATAGTGCACACTTGCTGTACAAGAAGGATTTGGGGGTGCACACACTTCCTGTACAAGAAGGATCTAGAGTGCACACTTCCTGGACAAGAAGGATTAGGGGTACACACACTTCCTGGACAACAAGGATTTGAGGCTGAACACTTCCTGTACAAGAAAGATTTGCAGTGCACACTTCCCAGACAAGAAGGATGTGGGGGGGCGCACACTTCCTGGACAAGGAGTTGAGGGTGCACACTTCCCGGACAAGAAGGATGTGGGGGTGCGCACACTTCCTGCTAGGCGCTGAGTTCTGGGCTGCGCTTGTTCCCCAGTAACAGGACACGGCAGGAACGGCCTGGCTTTTCAAGGCAGTTGTCTGACAACCAAATGGACACGCTGCCTACCTGCCCCCCAAAGGCGGCCCAGCTGGTCTGGAAGGGGCGCTGCGTGACCACCAGGGAAGTAAATGTCTCGTGTATAACATTAATATACTGACCAAATGACAGGAGGATCCTGAAAAGAGCATGAGCCATAACTTAATTTTTTCAATAATCGGGCTGAAATACCACGAAAACGAAGTATTCCATAGGTGTGTGTCTTGCTGATCTTTGCGCTCCCCGGGGCACTGCGAACACTTTGTGCACTTCTCAGCTGTTGTAGCTATTTTCCTAGAACAGTGAAAGGGATCTACTGACTCCCACAAATAAGGCAGTCCAGAGGATGGATGGAGATCAGGTACGGTTCCATCAGGGCTCTGGTCTCCAGAACCCTAACTTCTAAAGGCTGCTTTATAAAAGATTATCTTTTAATTCTGTAAGATCCAATTTCAATGGGTAATAAACAGGCCCCCAAACTGAAAATAATAGTATTCAGAGCTTTTTATTTCCAGCTCACAAGGTGGTAAAGCTACTCCTCACATGCCTATGTAGCCAACCACGGCTTGCCACACAACCTATAACGCAAAAAGAACACACCCACGTCCTAAAAAGAACGTTGGTCATTTCCTTAAACACAAGATCACTGAGACGCTCCTAAGCTCAAAAATGACAAATTTCTAAAGCTCAGATGATTTTCCTCACTGTGGTAATGGTGAGGAGCTTCAGTAAGCACGTACACAATCAAGGACACAGATTGAGAAACAGCTGCCAAAATCACACCATCCAGTCATTACAGGAGAACAGGCCTCGACCGCATCAGAAGCGGCGTCTCCCTGTGTCAAGGGACAAGCACGAGCGCATGACCCGGACGTCCCCTCACTGCAGAAGTGAGGCCGGCTCGCACTGCGCGGTGGGAGAATCAGTCTCCACTTAATCTGGAACAGGTAAGTCTGACTTCAAGTTCTAATTAAATAAATGACTATGGCATTTTCAAAAAGTCGTACCTAAGCTAAAGACCCAGACTTCAGCTCAGTGAATACAAGCCGCCCTACTGCGGGCGTGGAGAGGCGTGCGCACATGCAAACCCCAAAGCTCCCTTTACGTAAAATTTAAAGCAAGACCAAACAAGTCAGGTGTCAGAAGTTAGGCTGGTGTTCAGCCTTCAGGAGCAGGAAGGGGCAAGGACTTGGGGCGGGGGGCGGGATGACAGGTACCGGCCGGCCCTGGAGGGCAGCTGGCTCTGACCGTAGCATCAGGCGTGACACTCACCACCATGTACCCCGCTGTGTGTGTCCACACCGGGAGGTACGATGAGCCGAGTGATCGGGAATAACACCACTTCCACCCGAGACAGACGAGGCTAAACAATGTGTGTGAGCCTACAGCAAAGCAAAACAAAATCTTCACAGAATGCAATTTTTATAAATTGCATATTAAAAAAGTTAAAAATAATAGAATAACATAAATCTAAACAAAAGAGATTAAATGTATGGCAGGGCAGACCCTGGGAAAGGTGTGAAATTCATCTTAATGACAGGACTGGATTCAAGAAACTGGCTTATTCCCAACCCTTGCATTTAGGAAACTACAGGTCGGGGCGCCCGGGGGGCTCAGTGGGTTAAGCATCCAACTCTTGGTTTCCACTCAGATCATGATCTCATGGTTCTTGAGTTCAAGCGCCACGTCGGGCTCTGTGCAGACAGTGTGGAGCCTGCTTGGGATTCTGTCTCCATCTCTCTGCCCCTCCCCACTCTCTATCTCAAAACAAATTAAAAAAAAAAAGGTCAAACTAAGTTCTGACAGATACCAAGGTAACCATTAGTAAAATGAAAGCATAGTATATTTTCAAAGCTTTCAATTCATAATTTTTTAAAAAGATAACTCATTTAGCTAAAGTATGAAAACGTTTCTTCTTAATCTATACAGATTCACTGTGTAAGCCCTATAAATAGAAAAAAAAAAACTTTGAGAGAACTGACAAGCTGATTCTAAATTCACATCTAAGCAGAAATGGCACAAACAGCAAAGATACTACGGGAAAAGCTCCTACCAAACATCAAACCATAAAGTGATGGTTATTTAAGTCATACTGACAAATAGCAAAAAACAAAACAACTCAAAAAGAAAGAGTCCAGACACAGACTCGGTGCACAGGGATTCAGTGGACAGTCAGTGCGGCGGAGCAAGCCCTGGGGCAGGCCAGCAGGCGAGTCTGTGACTCTGCACTGCTCTCGTAACTCCTCCCTACCAGAGAAGCAACATGAAAATAAACAGAAGAAAAATAATTTAGAAAGAGCAACCACAGACACAAGATACCCAAACGTATAAAACCACGCCATGATTCAAGTCTAGAAAGACAGACAAATCCACACAAAAAGTGGGTTGAAGGACAGGCCCAGTGACTGGTAGAATAACGGTAACGAATAAGTGAGCGGAAGCTGGTCAACCTCACTGGTCGCAGTAAGGACCCGAGACGCCGCCCCTCCCACGTTGGAACCCGGTGACGGGAGCCCGGGCCAGGTGGAGAAGGGGACCCACAGGGGGCGGGGGGCCTGGCACGGCTGCTCCAGCGCAGGGAAGGGCAGGAGCCAAACTACAAGGAGGCGCTGGCTCCGCGACAGCCGCCCACCCCGCCCACAGGGCCGACCGCAGAGGAGCCCCCAAGTCCGCACAGGGAGGCACGTAGAAGGGCTCTTTTCAGTGACACTCAGGAGGTTACGGCTACAAAGACCGTCACCCGCATCAGTACAAGACGCTACACAGAAAACGGGCGTCCATCTTTTCTACACGTAGTAACAAAGGACAACTCTAACGCGGCCACGAAGGAGCTACAGGCCACGCGGAGCTGCCCGCACAGCGCCTGCCCCTGTAGACGCCGCCCGCCCGCACCAGAGGCGCCCGAAGCCACTCCCAACGGCCGGTGTTGCAGCCATGCCGGTTTAAAGAGCCACTGGTCCCCGCACAACTGGTCACGCGGAGACTACGGGACCGCAGCACGGATTTCAAGTTCATCCACGAGAAACGACGTGGAACCAGGAGGCCGGCCTTCTGCTCGGCCGCAGGGGAGCCCCCACACCCCCAAGGCCACATCAGGGCGTCTTCAGGGCAAATGCCATGCTCCCCTACAAGGCACGGAGGGTTGGGGCACCTGGGTGGCTCTGTCAGTGGAGCGTCCAACTTTGGCTCGGGTCATGATCTTGCAGTTTTTGAGTTCCAGCCCTGCATCGGGCTCTGTGTTGACGGCTCGGAGCCTGGAACTGCTTCAGATTCTGTGTCTCCCTCTCTCTGCCCCCCTCGACTCTTACTCTGTCTCTCTCTCAAAAATAAATACGCGTTAAAATAAAAAATTTAGAATGCACAGTGGGCTTAACCCCTGAACGTGCTGACAGTGCTACAGCTTCAGTGAAGTTCCTGTCCTGAGTGCGATAGCGCTGAGGGTTGTGAGTGTGTGGCCCCTCATTCTACTCTGCCAGAGGACCTGTGGTTTGGGCCGCGTCACTTGCACAGCACAGGGTGACCCTGCAAAGTGACAGAGCGGGTGATTCTGCACCACACACAGACGAACACGGGAGACCCAGGTCTGGCTCTGCCGCACACCTGGCCGGGGGATTTGACCTTCTGACTTTTCACCGTTAACACTGGGATGATAATCTCCCATGGACCCCAGGTGGCTCTGTTGCTCAGAGGTAACTGACTTTCAAAGCACCGCACAGAACACGCACACATGCGAAGTGCGGTAGCATCACGGTCCAGAGGAAACCGTCACCAGGGAGAAAAAATCTGGAGAGCAGCGGAGTGCTCACGCCTGCCCCACCCGAGCCCGAGCCGCGACGGCACTCCTTACTTCGTGGTAGGCGTCCTCGAGCTCCCCGTCGTATATCCAGCGGTACAGGAAGCTCAGCACGGGGTGCGACACTAGGCTGAGAATGTGCTGCACCAGCGACCTCACGTATGGGTCCCCCGTCTTCGTGTACGCGTGGACAGCAGAAGCCAGCTCACCTCCTTTCCTCCCTGGGGACACATGCAAACACCCCATTACGCTCCCTGGAGAGACCACGTAACCGAGATGCAGTGGTTCCTCGGTATCGCCTGGGCCCAAGGAGTGGCCACCAATGTGTCGAGGAGCCGAGAGAGCGAGAGTCTGCGCTGGGTTTCACGAGCCAGTGCCAGGTTCCCCCCCACCTCCTCCTCACGGTCGCTGCGGAATGTTCAGGAGCAAAAACCCTGACTCACTACTCATAGTGGAACATGAATTTTCACCTTTTCTGACTGAGACACACATTAAGGTTCACACTTTATGCTGCGATCTGGGATACCAACATGTACGTAATTATGAAAGTTTCACAAAACAAGACTTGACTTTAACGCTTCCTCTTTTCCTTCCTTCCTTACTACCCTACACTAGTCTCAGCTCACGGCACTGGTCTCACAGCCCATTAGGTGGCTGGAACTCCCAGCCTGAGAAATACTGCTCTAGTGAATGGTCCCGGGTCCCAGGAGCACAGCTCAGAATGAAGTCCTGGCAGGGGCAAAAAGCAGGCCCAGAAATACAAACATGCAAAAAGCTTCTGACAGTAAGAATTCAGGATTTGCTTGATTAGCTTGCAGAAAGACTTTCGGGAAGCCTGATGTGACCCGATGTTGACGGGATGCTCCCGCAGGTGCGCGCACAGGTGCCCAGGGGAGGGCAGAGGTGTCAGAAGGACTCAGAGGCCCAGCACACAAGGAGCTCAGTGCACACGGAAAGGGGCGGGGGCTGCAGAGAGACCGAGGAAGAGTCTAGAAGGAACCCACATGGGGCACTCGTCATCTGAGAAAAGGGACAAGTTCATTCATTGTGCCCAACTGCTTTCTCCTTCTGGGAGGAGGTGGCAGGAAGTGGGGGAGGCAGGGCACGGACAGCGTGATGAGCTCAGAGCCACACACGCTGGTGCTCCGGGCCCCGCCTCACGCGGCTGGAGGGCAGCGGGCGGGGCCGTGCCCTAGGGGCGGACCACTGGCTTCCCCCAACTCGGTTCTCACAAACCTGAAAGGAGGCTATTAGTGCCCCTGCATTACAGAGAAAAGACAAAGAGGTTCTTGGCCAGCAGAGCTCCTACCGTGAGAAAAAACGTTCAGAAGGCAGGAGACGCAGAGCAAGAGCCCGGGGAAGCCCCGGCCACCCAGGCGAACCAGAGGACTCATAACACACGGCTGGTGAGCCCAGACCCGGGCTGTAACCACCAGAGGGGGAAACCCCCAGGACAGGCTGTGGGTCAGAGACAAGCGAGGGGGGCCTAGGGATGAACAGCTACAACACCGAAGACCACGAAGTGCTTACAGACTAGACACCCTCTCCTCCTTCCTTCGTTTCGATGAAGTACTGAGCTTCCACAAACATAAACATGAGGCCATGACAGCAACTAGTTATTTTCCCCTGTGGGTGATCTACGAACATGTACACAATCTGCACACTGATGCGTGTCAAGGATTCCCGAGAGCAGGCACACAAACAACCGTAGGGGAAATTCTCTAAAAGCTGCTTTGAAATAAAGCAGGTCCATGAAAGGCAAAACAACCTTGGCAGTGGTCCACCAGGGCCGCCAGAGTCTTCAGTCTGATCTTGGGGTCGTACGTCCAAACCAGGAGGCGCCGGAGCGTCAAGCTACTCTCAAGGCCCAAATTCACTCCCTGATCATCCTCTAACTGTAGCTGAAACACAATAAAGACGTAACGTGTAAAAACAAGCCACCAAATATGCCCAATTTCTTAATCCACGTAAAGTCAGCACGGGGAAGGGATTATTCTCATAAAAATGAAGTGACAGGTCCCCTCTGAGAGAACAATAGTTTCTACGCCTACCAGTGATCTGTCGGAACGACAAGAGCTCTGAAAATCAGCACTAACTGCCTCTTGAACACACTGAAACTTTACGGATATCAAGACCTTATGAACAGCATTTAGCAAACATTTCTACCTTTTAAAACTGATTACAAAGAAACTTAAAAATTCTATATAGTTTCAATTTCGTTAGACGGCAAATCATGACGAAATTAAAACAGAAGCAAGTATTTATTACCTGGGAATGTAAGACGGAGAGCAACCGGTAGTATTCCTTCAGCTCCTGGTGCAAGGCCGCGCAGAAACTCTGTGCAGGGAGAAAGCAGGCGGCGTGAGCGGCCAGCGCGGCCCAGCGATCGGCCAGCACGGGCGCGGCCTCCCGGCAGCTCTGGCCACCAACGCAGCTGTATTTCATCACGCGAGGGGGCTTTGCAGATGGAAATAACAGATTAAGCTAGACGTGTATTCACTTTGACGATGATCTTTTAAGATCACATCCCTTCTAAATCTTTAGAGCTAAAAAGTCATTTTCTCCGGGGCACCTGGGAGGTTCAGTCGGTTAAGCTCTGGCTGTTGATTTCAGCTCAGGTCATGATCTCAAGGTTTGTGAGTTACAGCCCCACGTAGGGCTCTGTGCTGACAGTGCGGAGCCTGGATGGGATTCTTTCTCTCCCTCTCTCTCTGCCCCTGCCCCACTGAAACTTTCTCTCAGAAATAAATAAAACACTTCAAAAATATAATTTTCTCTGCTTTTAATTAGAATTTAAAACCTGGCAACTCCATGCCAATTTCTCCCAAGTTTTCACTCTTGTTTGTGCTGCTCATTTTCCACACCCGTATTACTAAAAACTTCTTTGTACCTCTACGATCTTAAATTCTGAAAAGATGAGGGGCGCCTCAGTTGGTTAAGCATCCCACTTCGGCTCAGGTCATGATCTCATGGTTCATGAGTTCAAGCCCCAAGTCAGGCTCTGACAGCTCAGAGCCTGGAACCTGCTTCAGATTCTGTGTCTCCCTCTGTCTCTGCCCATTCTCCGTTCATGCTGTCTCTCTCTCAAAATAAATGAACTTAAAAACATGTCAAACCAGAAACTGTAAGAAAGACCCTGACACAGTCCTGTGACAAGAACTTTCTAGAATGAACTCTAGGACATAAACCCAAGGATAGTCAGTGGGAAGGACTGGAAAGGATAAAACCTGTTCTCTTTAAATATCCGGCTCTACGCTCTTCTGCATACGTGGAAGCGATACACGGTCAGTCCTCCGCAGGTTTAATGCACACCCATATTCTGTGTTCACACTCCAAGAGCCGCTGTGAATGCCAGGCAGCACCTGATTCTCTCTGTCAATACCCACCATGGCCGCCATCTCCTTGAGTGGACCAGGATGGCTACACTGTTGTAGTATCAAAGCTTCCTTATTTAAAAAGAACCCTCTTCTTAAGAATCACTTTCATGATAAGATTCTGAGCAGACTCAGCACTCCCCAAGACAAAGGCGTCCTAAATGTTCTGGTAACAACAGACGTACCTGACCCACAAGTCCAAACGAACGGTCTAGACTCCTCTGGTCAGTGTATTTTCTGATTTTATTATGCAACCATCCCAACTCAGCAAGTCTGACTGTCGTATCCCTCAAAGATTTACTTAGGTTTGCCTAAAAAGTAAAATATATCAAGAGTTAAAAATTAGCAGTAGAAATTCAATTGTTTTTCTAAATCATTTGTACTTTTAGTATCCTGATTTTAGGCTCCAAAACACAGCACTTGCAAGTAACCAACACACCCTTGACAAAAAACGACGAGAGTCTGGGAACAAGGGCACCAGGGCCAGCAAGGAAGGGGCAGTAAAGCTCTCCCCCCTGAGGAGCGGCTGGCTGGTTCCCAGCACGGCAGGGACCCGCTGACATCGGGACGTCCTGGGACAGCCAGCACTTGCATAAGACCATGGCATCAACAAGAAGGGGCCGTTGGGAAGGAGGTTCTGGAAGGGGAGGCAGGCAAGCGGAGGCCCCTTATCCAGGACCGTGCATCTACAGCAGGGATGCCGAGCGGTTCCCGCCCCTCGGTGCCTCCACCTCACCATCACAGAACACAGGGGGCGGCTCGTGGGGTGGCTGCACCGCGAACACGAGGAGAAGGCGGCTGCGATGCAGGGAGAGGGAGCGAGCGCTGGAGACGATGGCCCCAAGCAAGGGCACCCGAGCACAGCCCGCGGGGACGCAAACGCTGCAACCTGACCATGGGCCTGACCGGTACTCCCGGCTGTGGGCCCCGTACCCCGCGCACCCGTCACCCCTACAAGCTGACAGCTCCCGGCCAGCCGTACTGGCACCTGTCCTGCCTGCCTGAACTGTACCTTCGCCTCCACTTTGTAGCGGTTCTCCGTGCTGTCCATCTTGACGTGCTTGCCGTCTATACCCTGGAAGACGTACACGATGTCGCGCACGAGGGCCGCCTCCGCAACCTCCCCAGCACCTGGAGCACGGGTTTGTGAGAGGAATTACTGAATGACACAGTTCAAGATGTGACCCATTTTACTCACACCTCGTCTTACGTTATGTGTCAATTACCAGGAGGAATTTTCCAATTAAAAAAATGAGCTTAAGATGGAAAAATATGAAACTCTAAAACACAAGAATTTTCTCAAAAGGATATGGAGATCATATAATTTCCTATACAAAAGTCTTTAGGAAAAAAAAAGCAGGAGTGTCTGGGGGGCTCAGTTGGTTAAGTGTCCAGCTCTTGATTTCTGCTCAGGTCACGATCTCTAGTTCATGAGTTTGAGCTCCATGTCGGGCTCTGCGCTGACAGTGTGGAGCCTGCTTGGGATTCTCTCCTCCCTTTCTCTCTGCCCCTCCCTCGCACACAGTCTCTCTCAAAATAAATAAACCATTTTAAAAACTGCTGCAGGGCACCTGGCTGGCTCAGTTGGTTAAGGGTCCAACTCTTGATCTCAGTCCTGGTCTTGACCTCACGGTCACGAGTTCAAGCCTCACACTGGGCTCCACACTGGGCCATTATTTCATAGACGGCATTTGGGAAAACTGTTACAACACAGCCTGAGCACAAACTTGGCTCCATTCTCAACCACACAGAAAGAAGCAAATACAGTAGAAAAATGAGGATTTCCATAAACCTTGGGACAAAAGCAAAGTCAGAATTTAGGTGGCACTCAATGACAAAGAGGCAATGCTCAGAAACCCAGACATCAGCGGGAGGAAACATGTAGTGAGAACACGGCCAGGGACCAGCTCTCCCAGAGCCAGGGCAGTGAGTCAGCAGGTGGGGACAGGTCTGCACTGCAGTCGTGGGGATGACATTCCGTAAATATCAGTGACATCAAATCGCTGGCAGTGCCGTTCAAATGGTGCCTGCCTCTCGTTACCGACTGCTTTGTCTACTTTTCCATCAAGTGCTAAGAAACTGAAACTGAAGTACCATGGGTCTGGCTTCTCTGTGGTCTGTGCGTGTGAAGCTGTGTCCGGAGGTGAACATACAGGCAGGAGCACTATTCCTTCCTGAAGAACGGACCCTCTCGCCGTTAGCAGCATCTACTCTGACAGCCACGCAGCCGCCTGTCTTCCCGCGATTACACACAAGATGCACTTTTCCACCCATTCCCTTCCAATCCATCTGCATCCCTACATGTAGAATATAGCTCTTTTGGGCAATACATAATTGTCTAAATGAATTTTTTTTTTAATGTCCTTTAAACAAAGTGTCTAATCCACACACATTTAATGTGACTACAGGAAGGTTTTTTTTTAACGTTTCTATTTATTTCTGAGAAAGAGATAGAGACAGTGTGAGCAGTGGAGGGTCAGAAAGAGGAGACACAGAATCTGAAACAGGCTCCAGGCTCTGAGCTGTCAGCACAGAACCCAACGTGGGGCTCAAACCCATGAACCGTGAGATCATGACCTGAGCCGAAGTCAGATGATTAAGCGACTGAGCCCCCCAGGCGCCCCAATAGGAGTGTTTGATTTAAATTTACTGCATTGCAGTATGTTCCCTATTTCTCGCCCTATTCTCTCTGACACCCCCCTCTGCACTTCGGGACTGATCAAGTACACAGTGACGTCCTTTTATCTATGAGCTTTGTGTGTCACCCAGGCTCAGAGGCTCTGGTAGGGACCAGGAGTCACGCCACAGGAGTGGGGAGGGGCCCTCTCACTGTCCAGAAGACAGCCGCCCAGCCACAGTGTCCCCCCAGCCGTCACAGTCACAGGAGGGCCCCAGGTGGGAAGGGTGGCTGCACAGGCCGGGCTCTGCCCTCTGGGCTGTGTTCCCAGACCCGTGCAAGACGCCCCTGGTCCTCACATTCTGCACCAGCA